>NC_044905.1:22466176-22773000 GCF_001633185.2 Quercus lobata | reverse complement strand
GTGCGTAGGACGTGCATTGGATGTTCAATTGTTATCTTAACCCCTTTCCATCTAGCAAACAACACAGACATAACCTTTATATTAGTTACTTACATAATTCCCATGCGAAAAAAGTTAATGCAGAAATGTAAAACGGTAATTATCTAAGATCCTACATACCTGATAGCAAGTGGACTTGGGGGCAGTGCCTGGTGTGGATGCCTCATCACAGGACATGTGTGGAAACCTCGCCCACACCCATAACTGCACCAATAGCAGTGCACCACCAATCTGCTTGGCTTTCTTCTTTGATGCCTTATAGAGGTGTCTATATAGCCAACTTAGTGCTGCACTACCCCAATTATAATTCTTTCTATTGCTGATTGGATTGAAAAATTGTAGATACATAATTAAGAGCCATTCGCCAGACTTGTCCATAAACAGCATACCACCTAACATCCCCAGTATGTAAAACTGAGCATACTGTTGCACAAGCACCTCAGTAGCGTCAACCGAGAGAGGGTTGCTAAACCACTCCTTGAGCCATTTGGATTTTACCCTCAGTCCTTCCATCACTACAGTGTTCTTACTAGCACCGACTTCTCTGTTCGGCAACCTATGCCCTAGTAATTCGACGTAGAGGTCACCCCAATCGTCCAATTTGGTTGTTTTCTCTTATGCCTTACAGATGTGTCTATATAGCCAACTTAGTGCTGCACTACCCCAATTATAATTCTTTCCGTTGCTGATTGGATTGAAAAATTGTAGATACATAATTGAGAGCCGTTCACTAGACTTGTCCATAAACAGCATACCACCCAACATCCCCAGTATGTAAAACCGAGCATACTGCTGCACAAGCACCTCAGTGGTGTTAGCTGGGAAAGGGTTTCTAAACTGCTCCTTGAGCCATTTGGATTTTACCCTCGGCCCTTCCATCACTACAGTGTTCTTACCAGCACCGACTTCTCTGTTCGGCGGCCTATGCCCTAGCAATTCGGTGCAGAGGTCGCCCCAATTGTCCATACGGGTAAATCCCACCACCGGCAAGCCATCTACAGGTACCCCTATTATAACCTCCATGTCTTGTAGGTTGATGGTCATCTTACCATGGGGCAAGTGGAATGAGTGCGTCTGTGGTCGCCATCTCTCCACCAACGCCGTGATCAATGCATGGTCAAGGTCCATATGTGGGACCCAAAGTAGCCCATCTAACCCCGCATCTGTGATATAAGCGGCAATTCGTGGATCTAACCCACCTTCAAGCAGACCTTTCTCTCGGTAACGACAAGTCAGTACACCTGGCACTTCCTGCAAACAGAGTAGCTTAGTATTAATAATAGCATTCACTAAGCACGAAATAATTACGCTTCAAACTTAAATGCCAAAAATCTTTCTACTACATATATTGACTACGATTTTGGACAAGTGCATACCTCACCTGCCAAAGGAGCATCCCAAAGCAAACTTGAATGATGCACAGCTTGCCTCATCAAGACAGTCCCTATAGAGGGTCCCGCTTGATGTGGGTCCATATCTGGCATAAATTAAAGGTGATTAATGGCCCATTAAGTGACTACTGGCCCATTAGGTCAAATGTAAAGCATAAACATTCTAAAATTCTCTTTTTAAGAAGCATGACACATGAGGAAAATTCACATAAATGAGTCCTACTATTTCTTTAATAAATTTATTTTATAACCTTGAATTTCATTCAAGAGAGAGTGGCTATATACCTTACAAGCAGATTCAATGAACTACTAGACGAAGAAAAAAGTGTTATTTGTGTTATAGTTTATTGGCAAATTTAAAAGAAAGAGAATTGCATTAGGGTAAAGTGAAGCCATTTGTTTTGGATGTGTTTATGCCTGGTAGGTAAACAGAGTCATGGCATTACAATGGGCAGGGTGTCTAAACTACAAGCATGATCATTGAAATTGGTATGGCAATTCACAATTAGAAGTTGAAAGTATTATGCATCTTTTAATAGGTATTATGCAATCCAAACACACATCTTTTACTTGAACATCTAAGGGTTATCATGCATTTGGTGACAACAGCAATCGGGGGAAAATTCACTTCAAATACATAAACTTTCTTCTTCTTCTTCTTCGTCTTCTTATTTATTTATTTTTAATTATAAACATATTTGACTGAAAATGGAAATAGTATATATCTAGTGTAGCCTTCATTGATTTCATAAAAAAAATGAATTAAACTTTAGAATGTTAAGTAGATTACAACATATTCAGCTAATAGAAATACTTTCTCAAAAAAAAAAAGCTAATAGAAATAGAATACATTAGCATACAAGATAAAACATTTTCACCCCTAAATAAATAAATGAGAAAGCCACAAGTTTCAGATGGAAGAAATTTCTAAAATGAAAGTGTCTCTACATTATTAAAATCAACCTTCACTTTAATAGTTCAAGCATCCTATTCATTATTCAACAACATCAAGCCCCAAAAAAATTTAGGCTCAACTATGGATCCTCTACACACTAATAGTTGCCACATATATTCTAAGCAACCTACTCAGTCTCACAAATCAAATATGGCCTCAATGAGAACGCTAACTATGTCCTACAATGATTGATTACTCTAATAACACATGAAAATGTTCAAAAAAAAAAAAATTCAAAAATTACACCACAAATACCGACATATACCCACAAATAACCCTAACCCCCCAAATGCTCAAACAAATATTGAGATAAGGAGACATACCTTGTGATTCCAAACTGAAGATGCAGATCGAGAGTGAGAGTACAGAGCATGAGCAATAGGGAGAGTATAGAGTGAGAGCGAGACTAAGAGGGAGACTGAGAGTGAGAGCGAGAGTGAGACTGCGAGGGAGATTGAGAGCGTGTGGGAGACTGAGAGTGAGATGATAGCGAGATTGAGAGAGTGAGAGGGAGATTGAGAAAGTGAGAGTGATAAGAGAGTAAGACTGACTGGGAGAGAGGGAGATTCAGAGAGTTTAAAGTGTGGGCGTTAAAAACAGGGTCCATACTCAAGTTTAATGGACTCGGGTATCTGACTAGCACAGTACTCGAGTCCAAGAAACTCGAGTACCAAGTGGAATTTTTTAATGCCCAAATGCAATGTCAGACGGTGCCACGGTGGCAAAACTAGCACTGTACTCGAGTTTACTGTGCTCGAGTACCATTTGGAACTCGAGTTTGTAAAGCTCGAGTACTAAAAAAGTGGTAGATCACTAATTAGTTCCAAAACAATGCTTTTTTGTTACAAATTTTGCAAAATTGTGGTATTTGGCCATTTTCACCTATTATTTTTTTTTTTTTTAATGAAGGAGTCGGTTAGGGGTAGCTTCGTTTATCTATTCATTTTCTGAGTAGGAAAGAACTGAACAAGAAAATAAAAAGGAAAGGTGCTTTTTTTTGTTTTTGTTTTTTTTTTTTTTTCAATCCCTTGTGATTAATCTATAATCGAAAATATGATTACAAAACAACTTTTTTTGGTGTCCCTTTTTCAAATAATCTAAAATATCCTTGCGTTAATTGCAGTAAGCAAGTAGAGTTTAATTGTATTAATAATTTTTTAATTATTATTTATCTTCCATTCATAAGAAAAATATGCATTTGTATTTTCAGTCAAATTAGTCAATGTCATATTGGGCTAGGGGCACTAGTTTGATTTTAAAGGGATTTTAATTAATTATATGGACTCCATTTTTACATAATATTAAAAAAAAAATAATAATAAAAAGTAGAGTTAAGAACGTAGGGATGGCAATGGGGCAAGGTGAGGTTGGATCATAGGCGTTCTGTCGGGTGTGTCTTCTCTTCAGGGTGATGACAACACATGCAGGCCAGGAGCAAGGTAAGTCGGGTTTGGTGTGGATTGAAGATGTTTACTTATTTTAATAAAAATGAAATATAAAGGGAAAAAACGACCATAAGGGTACGAAGAGAGGATACAAGTATTTCAGAAATAATAATAGAATATGTATAAAAATAAATAAATTATAACAGGGATATGTATAGAAATGATTAAATTATATGAATAAAATAATTTAAATGTATATCACGTAAAAGATGATTATTTGGATGCAGAGGAAAGCTAGTACTCACCAAGGTAGTGTTCTATATGAAGAGATCATTGTCAAAATGATTAGATAGGGAAGTGAAGAGTAGAATAGAAAGTGTCGGCTACTGCAATACTATTCAAAACAGGGTAATATGCTGTCTTTGGGGCACTTTCAGTTTTGTTATCAAGTAGCAGTAGTTAATAGCTTTATTTTGTAATGTGCCTGAGTTTTGAGCACTTTGTGTTCCACTAATTTTTTTGAGCTGACCTAGTTTTGTAGCCTTTTGGTGTTGTAGTATTCTTGGTGCTGTAGTTGTGTAGTGTTGTTCTGTTTGGGTTCGAGTCTTCAACTGATTGTATAGCTGTTCTTTTAATTTGCTTATTCTTCGAAAAAAGAAAAAGAAAAAGAGTGTCGGATTAAAAAATATGGCATTAGAAGGTGAAAACTACTCCAAAATCAATCATATTATTAAGGATTCAAAAGAGCTGATCACAACTCAATATCAGGAATATAACTCGTGGACAAAAGTCAGAATCACATGGCAGTGGCACACAGGCTTACCAAATAAGTTCAATTTAATGACTTCCTCTTGTTAAATTCACTGGAATATCCAACTTTTCATCAATTTCATCCTATATTTATTGAAAACAATAGGTACATGCACCTTCTACCACTACCCATACTTTCTCTCCCTACCTCCTCCAGCTTTTATTTATTCTTTCTGACCAAATTACATCTTTTACTGGTACAAAAGAAATACACTTTCTTCTAAATTACATCTTTTAGTGGTAGGAAAAAAAAAAAAAATATATATATATATATATGTGCTCAAATGTTACAAGCACAACAAATTTCACTATTTATTGAAGTGGCAAATTGTGATTTGTGAAATAGCACTTTTACTAAGACCACTACTAACATCACTTTATTGTACATCAACCACAATCTACCATTTCAACAAATATGAAAAATGTTATAAAATTTCTTATCATTGCATTTATTAATTTTACAAATGAAGGCAGATCAGATCCTGTTGCAAAGCATTGCCAAATTCTAGCACCAACAATAGAACAGAATAAAGCCCAACTCATGATATATATACAATAGCATTAGCCTGTAACAAAATATATTGCAAATGCAGAAAACTGGAAAGAATGTATGGATCGTGGATGGATACAGGAAATACTTGAGATACGCTACTACCACAACATGAATCAACCACACTCTCTTCGGAAGACACTCAAAACACTTCAAACTTTACAGATCATTCTCTATTGAAAGGCCCTAAAAAATTCCCAACTTGGATATTTGAGCCACCCATACCAAGCCATCTTTGCAAGACAACAGATCATTCTTCATTATAAAGGCCCTTACAATATCCCAGCTTGGAGATTTGAGCCACCCATTCCACTTCAACTTTGCAAGACAACGCTGTTGATCAGCTCATAGATCTGTAAAACAAAATCCCATTCACATTATCAACTAATACATGTAAAGTTAATATATTAATCTGCATATCCATGGATTAGTATTGCAATTAGTGATTATCATTCATTTGCTCCAGTATTTACTCAAATTAACATGAAATGTGTCTAGGGGGGCCCTCTTCAGCTTACTTTGACAAGGCTAGAGGTGCAACTGATACCATTTCTACATCTTTCCTGTAACATTGTTTAACTATGTACTCTTTAACTCAATTAAACCACATCCACATCTTCCTTCAAACAAAGGAAACCTACGTCCACAGAATTTGGGATAACAGACATTTGCATCATTATAATGAATAATAGAACAGTAATTATACTTACAAAGTGGAACATTTGTTAATTTATAATTTTGTTTTATAATATATATTTTTATGAATAATTGTTTAGGGAAAAAGTGTAGTTGACTTGAATGTCACTTGTAAAAGTCACAAAACCAAATTACCTTGTGGGCCTGATCTCTGCACAAACATTTACAAACAATGTTCTGCAACCTTTGTTCCCAAAACTCACCAAATTTCCTTCCTGCAATTCTTTCTTTTCAACCAGGCTGCGGTAGGTAACTAATTTACATGAAATGTTGATCATTTTCAACTATTATCATCTTCTTCTAGGAGTACACAACAAATTTATTGGAAGTGTTTCCAGAATTCCATAGTCAACTACATGAGTGTGCGTACAAAATTCAATGAATATGCTTTTCTTGAGAATAACACATATATATTAGATGCTTCTTTAATTTTGGAAGGAGCTCCTAGATAATTACTTGACATGTTTGCACAATCAGTAGTCTAATATATGCATGGTACTGCTACTCTATATGCAAATGCACATTGATGACCATTTGTAAAGTCATTATTCCTAAAATACAGAGTCAAAGATACCGTGTGTCACTAGTCATTTATACACCAAGACTAAGTACAAAGGGAAAATTGCTTGAAGGGTTGGATGTGGGAAGTATAGTAATGGAAGGGAGCCAGTAAAATTCTATCACAATTCTTTAATATAAATTGCAAGGGAGCAAGGGTAATTTTCATTTACAAAGTAGGACTTCTACAAAAGCAAGTCATTACTTTAGTGATTACAAGGATGATAAAATCACCAAAGAGTAGCTTAACATCTATTTGTTTTTAATAGGTAAATTGGAGGACAGGAACTGGTGGGGTTGAACACCAGTGCCCAAGCACCACAATAGCTACTGGACCCACTTGGGATATTCCTCGAACCCCATTATGTTTTCCAACCTTGCAGAAATAATCAGAAATCATGATAAATTGAAAGAAATTTATCCACAGATATAAACAACAAACTTTTATGCAAGATATAGATATGCAATATAAAAGAAAGGAAAAATTTTTCCTCCAAATCCAATATGTAGCCATTGACAAAACCATTCATGTTACTTATAGTCACATGACCTATTTAATGAGTCATGTGACTTATTTAAAAAATTCACATGGATGGTTTTATGAGTCGCCTCGTAATGGGTTGAAGGAGATTACTCTAAACCGGTATTGATGGAAAAAAAAATCTAAAAGAAAACTAGAACAATGTGCATTATTAAAACTAAAAGTTTAAAAGAAGACCACCATATCAAAAATACTCTCCCACTATTTCAGATATTGAGTTTTCCATTGGAACAATATGTGCCCATTAATCCCAGCAGGCCTGAAATGAACTATATCACTGAACCAAATAACATAATTATACAATTAGGTGGTCATGCAATGTCTAATATAGAAAAATTGGATGCAGTTCTTGCCCCATCGTTTAAGGGAGAGAAATGCAGCAAACCCCAGCATCATCTTAAGACCTTTAGAAGCAAAGCCTCCAATTTTGGCCCTGGAAAAAGCAGGGATTCATCAATAGCATTCTTAAAACAGAACTCCCAGTGCCATTCAAATTCTGTGAAAAATCAATCCATAGTCTATTAAATCCAACAAAATGTTTAAACAAAGGAGCACAAGATAGATTTCTTTTACTCCTTCGCATATACAACAAATCAATTAATGTTATAACTTCACCAGAATGATATATATACACAATGACGGGAACAGATAAGCACAACTTCTATAATCCAGAAAGATCTCAATAACCAGGATTACTCAACACATGTCAACCAGTAAACAACTGAAGAGCTTCCATGTTCTTATAAAAACAAAATTAGTCAATCAGCCAAGCAGCATGATAACAGACATGCATAATGGTCTAATATTTTCTAAAATATAGACATGCATGGTGAGAGAGAAACATATCATCTCCATGTCCAGAACATAAGATAAAGAAGTTTAGTTTTTCAAAACCCTTTGTTACCTTTACTTTTTTATTTCCTTATTTTCAAAGTGAAGAGCTGCAGATATATAAGTCCATAAGAACTTTCTCAAATGATATGGCAGCCTAACTTTCTAATGATTAAAAATAAATTCAAGATTTTTATGGAATATAATTACATATCATGAAGCATCCCAGAAAACAAATAAATAAACAAGAAAAAAAAAGGGGGAGGAAAAATAGCATTGCAATGAGCCTGAAGATATTCATTCCTGTATAAGAATATTTGGTACATAATTTCCAGATAGAAACTCCAAGACTAATACTACAAAATGTAACCATTCCTCCTGTTTCTTACAATGATGTGATGCCATTAAAGAAAACTACAGAATATCCTATTCTAATCCCCCCCCCCCCCACCCTAACAAAATAAATCCATTGATTAAAAGTTAACAAAGATGAAGGCCATATCGAGCTGATTTTAGATTCCTTATCTCCATCAAGTGTTCATCATTTGAAATGTTGAGTGAAACACGAAGATTTGTCAATTGAGCTTCTTGTTCCCAACTTAAGGTCCCAGAAGTATATATAGCCTGTAGAGTGCTGCAATAATCATGCAACTCTAATCTACGGATGCTTGTTGCTACATTATCTTTTGGAGAGAGGGAACATTTTCCTTCCTCATCTCCACAATCATAACAGGAATCAGCATCACTACTAAGGATATCAGAATCTTGAGCAGAATGCGTTAAAATGTCACCTGACCTATTTGGACTATTAGTAACAACACTACAACTACCAACAGAAGATGCATCACTATCACAATGAATAGGTTCCGAGATTCTTCCATGAAAACACAAAATAGAACCATTCTGATTTACCCTTTCCAATTCAAAATATTGAGTTGTTTGTTTATTAAAGGAAGCATGCATGTATTTTTCACCCAGATTTACTCGTGGGTAAGCTACAGCATCTACCTTTTTTGGCAAGGGGGATGGAGACTTTGAAATGACTCTTTGACACTCACCCTCATTCTCAATTGCTCTCATTTTTCTAGAATATGCTTCAGTATGAGAGGAGCAATAAGGGGACGCTCTCTTCAATGTTCTAGATGAGACAATATGAGATTCCTGCAAACAAGTATTGTCTTGAGTGGCTAAACATGTATTTCCTGCCTGCATCTTTCTCCTTGTATTGAGCTGTGGAAACTCAGGTGTCATCTGATGACAGTTCAAGCTAGATGGCTTGTTGAACTTCACAAGCTCACAATTCCGAGAACCCTGTGAAGAAAAGCCAACATGAAATTAGTCAACGCAAAGGGATAAATAGTGGATAAATAGATTCCATGCCTCTTGATCCCAAAAACATGATGACAGCTATGATAGGCAGTGGACTTCTAAATTAAAAGTATAAACTATTCATTGCCTATCACTCAATAGAATTAGCCATCTGACTATTAACACCAGATTAGTAAAGACAGAATTGGACTCAAACTCAAATATACCCAGGAACCAAGTAAAAGAAAGGCAAGAAACTTTAAAAATGGTCACAAAATTTTAACTAAAAGTTGACAAAAATGACAATTTAAAACAAGATCAAAGTAGAAACTTACCTTTCTGATCACAACCCATTTGTTATCTTGCCAAATTTGACGCATCCGGATGTTAGATTTGTGAACTCTGAACTTTTCTGAAGATCCCAATAGCCTAACCAAATGATAATCCCCACTCAAAACCTTCAGAATCATAGCCATTCTCCAAGAACCAAAATTAAACACTTCTGCAACATCTCCAACTGTCCAACCCTCCATAGTTTCCGTGGGAGGAGGGCAAGGCCTAATATCCTTCCTCGGCACTCTCTCTATAACTTCCTCACTTCTCATATCGAGAGAACCTTCAAACATAACACTGTAAGTATGCCCATTACCAGAGATAATCTTAGCACAATGCCACGCTCCTGGAGGCAGCTGTTTATTCTTTAGTACCTCTACCTGACTCCCCTTTAAGAATCTCATGATTGCTATATGCTAAAACAGAACTCAAATTCACAAATCCTGTAAGAACCAACAAACTAAATGTTACAATCAGACAGAAAAATATTTGTATAATAAAAAACTATTACTTCCCAAACACAAGTTTGTCCAATGATTCCGAATACTAAACAAAAGATTTTATTCTCATTTGAGAAAAGCAACCATCCAAAACAAAACACTATTTCTAATGAAATCACAGGGAATTAGTAATTCCTTGGCGATCAAGAAAAGACCCCTGATAACAAATCCTATGACCTAAAGGATTAGATCAAATTAAACATGAAAAACCAGAGAACAATCTTAAACCCCACCAAATATACAACAAAAGTTTTCAATCAGATAACATTAAACGTAAATAAAAACAAACAGATCATATGCAACCACAAAATAAATAAATAAATAAATTGATTTCTAACGCATACATAGAAGAAAAAACATCAAACATGAAAGTCCGAATGAAATCAAATTACGGAAAGCAAAATCATCGCCTCAGTAGAAATAGAGAAACTGACCTTCCTTCCTTTTCTGGATTACTGCTTTGATGATGGCTTGCTTGAAAATGCAGATTTGTGTTTCTTCAAATTTAAAAGGTAGGGTTTGTTTTGTAATTGTGAGAATATATTAATAAAATTGTTTTATATATCTCACCCTTTTTCTTGCCGTTGTTTTCAAAATGAGGCGGTTAGGTTTCTATTCCTTTTCCGAGTAGGAGAAAAGGAACATAAAAGAGAGGGCTGTTTTTTTTTTACTTGAAAAACGAGAGGTGCTAGTGTGTGCACACGTTTTTTTTTTTTTTTTTTTTTTTTTTTAAGGTTCCTAGTGATTAATTATTAATCTATATATTATTAAAAAAAACAACTTTTTTGGTGTTTTTTTTTAATAATCTAAAATGTCCTTACATTGTGTCTCAATAAATAAATAAATAAATATATATATAATTACATTAATTGCACTAAGCAAGTAGTCTTTTAATTGTATTTATATTATGGTAACTCTATTTGTGTATTCAGGGCACATTTGCTTTTTGTGGCTTTCCATTTGCGTCAACAAGGCCCAACACGTGTAGTGTAGAGATAATTTTGTTGAGCTCTTTTTTTTATACTATTTTTGGTCTTTTTGCTGATTAGGCAAGTATTACCCAATGAAATTGGGTTCCATGGCATGTAAAAAAAAATCTTGGAATAAGCTGTAATCCTAAAATGATACATCCATATTAGGGGTGTCAATTCGGATTAGCGTGTCGGGTTCGTGTTGTGTCGAGGTAGGGGTATTCGACTAAATGACTCAACCCTAACCCGACCCATTTAATAATCGTGTCATGATCCTTCAACCCTAACCCGACCTGTTAATAAGGCGGGTTGACCTGACCCAACCCATTTGACACACTTAATAAACGAGTCGTGTTGGGTTGACACGAATGTAACACAACCATTTCAACCTGCATAATATTAAATATAACATCTATCTAGAAATAATTTTTTTACATCCTAAAAAGCAATGCATACACTTCAAGTCTTCAACCCACATTCAAAATAATATAGTTCAACAGAAATATCACATCCATCTAGAAATAAGTTATTTACACTTCAAAAGAAGTGCATACACTTCAATCCAAATTCAAAATAACAAAGTTTAACAAAAATAAAATAACATAGTTTAACAAAAATATAATATCCTTGAAACTCGTCAAATGCTAAGTTTCAATTTCCAATTATATTCCTTGTAAATTTTTATAATTACTCACTTTTCTTTCTAAATTTAAAATATATGTTGGATATAAAAGGTATTTGACAAATCTAAAATAAACTAAATATTTATTTGTTATACAAGTTAAACGGGTTGTTTTAAGTGGGTCATTTCGGGTTGACACAATTAAATTGGCGTGTCAAACGTGTCTATTGCGGGTTATGCGGATTGACCCGCTTATGACACGCTTCTTATCGTGTCGCTTTCGGGTCGACCCGTTTATGATCCAAACCCATTAAGACCCAACCCTAACCCGAAAAAACCCGTGTTAGGTTCGTGTCGTGTTCGCGAGTTGGGTCGAATATTGACACCCCTAATCCATATTGATGGGTATTGAAATATTTTATTACTCTAACCAAATCGAAATAATCATCATCACAGTGTTCAAAACTTTGACTCGATCCTACTACCTTCTAAACAAGTTCTTTTTTTAGATCATAATCGTAATTTTTGTTATGCATGGAAAAGCATTAGGGGGGCATTAAATAGTAGAAAACAAGGATAAGATTAGAATTTGGAAGGATAAATGGTTGTCTAATCCCATAGTGTTTAAGTAATCTCTCATATAAGAATCCTTTAAGAGTCCTTTAAGAGAAAAAGAAGGGGGGGGGGGGGGTTCCCTAGACTATTGGATGAAATTTTACTACCTTTTATGAAAAATCTCACTAAGTGAAAAACTTACTGAATCTCTACTGCAAGTATTACCCAATGAAATTGGGCCACATGGCATTGTAAAAAACAAAAACCTGGAGCAAGAGGTAATCCTAAAATGATACATTGATATTAATGTATATCAAAATATTTAATTTTTTTGACCAAATTGAAATGACCTTCTTTACGGTGTTCACAACTTTGATTCAATCCTGCTACCTTCTAAACAAGTCCCTTTTGGAGGCCAAAATCATTATTTTCCTTAGGCATGGAAAAACATTAGAGGTGCATGGAAGGTGATAGAAGAGGGCTACCATTGGATAGTAGAAACAAGGACAAAATTATAATTTGGAAGGATAGGTGGTTGCCTAATCCCACAACATTTAAGAGAACCTCTCCTAGAAGGATCCTTCATCAATAAAAAAATTTTATTACCTTTTGAAGTGGAGGAAATAAGAAAATCCCACTAAGCGGAAGATTGACAGAAGACAAACTCATATGGCATGGGAACGAGAGAGGAGCCTTTTATAATGAAAAGTACATATAAGTTCAAGTATAAATAGTGTATACACTATGGAAACGCATATGGAGCCTCTGCCTATCAAATAAGATCAAAATATTTGGATGGAGAATGTGTTACTACATACCAACCAAAGTAAATTTGACAAAAAGGACGCTCACGGAGGATACATAGTGCGAAAGATGTTTGAGAGATTAAAAGGATATGAGGCATGTACTGAGATGTAAACGACTAAAGGAAATCTATAAGTTGAGCCACATTAAATTCCAAAACAAGCACTGGAACCATAAAGACTTCCTAAGAATAGCAGGGGAAATGAGAGAAAGTCTTTGTGACTGCCTGGAATATATGGAACAATAGGAATATCTAGAGAAGGAAGCTTGCATTATGGTAAAAGAAGGAAAAGGTTGTTCGGAAAAAAATTGTCGTGGAAGAATAACAGGAAGCCGCAACAAAGAAGCTACCACTGAAAGAGTTGTGCAAGATGGAAATCATCACCAACTAGAGTTGTTAAAATCAATGTCGATGGCACGATTTTTGAAGAATAGATGGCAACTGGTATTGGCATTGTGATTAGAAATGAAAATGGGTAGCATTAGAAGGTGACATGGTCAGTTAAGTAGAGGAGTCCGAAGCCATGACAACTACTTATGCTTTGTCCTCCAAAAAAAATGTATCCAACTTAAAAATATGGCATTAGAAGGTGGACTCACTCATGAGAGGAAAACTACTCCAAAATCAAACATATAATTAAGGATGCAAAAGAGCTAATCACAACCGAACATCATGAATATAACTTGTGGAAAAAAACGGGAATCGCATGGCAGCTCAATTTAATGATCTTCCTTTTTTTAATTTCAGTGGATATCCAACTTTTTTTTTGTATGGGCAAGAACAATTTTATTGAAAAGAGACTCTTTCATGAAAAAATAAATGAAGTGGTCTAAATAATTACAATTGAAAAAATATCTACATGTAAATCGACTCTATGAATAATTGAACAGAGTTACAAAATATGAGAACCAATACAAAAGACACTCATAGAGAGAGCTAATGAATGATGCTTGCAACAGAGTTGATGTGCATTCCACATCCTTAAAAGTACATTGATTTCTTTCCCTCCATATCCAACTTTTCATCAACTTTATTATATGTTAATCAAAAACAATAGGTTCATGCACCTTCTTCCATTACCTCTACTCTCTCCCTACCTCCTCCAGCCCTTATTTATTCTTCTTTTTTACTAAATTCCATCTTTTACTGGTATGAAAAAAAAAATACACCGAACTATATATGTTAAATTTTGATTTTGACTAAATTACACATGTTGCACCTCAATTTAGCTAAAACCAATTTTGCATAGCAAATGCTACAGAAACAAACTAATTTCACAACTTATCATATAATTGTGATTTGTGAAACAGCACTTACTAAGACCACCACTAACATCACTTTTATTGTGCACCAATAACAATCTACCATTTCAACAGATGTGAAATTTGTTTCTATTAGATTTATTAATTTTACAAATGGCTATCTAATTGATGCGTTGCTTTTTAAGGCTAATCAGATCCTGCTGCCCAGCACTGCCAAATTCTACCACCAACAAAAAATCAGAATGACGCCCAACTCATGATATGTATAATATGCATTAGCCTGTAACAAAATATATTACAAATGCAGAAAACCGGAAAGAGTGTATAAGATCATGGGTAGATACAAGAAAATACTTGAGATACACTACTACCACTTCATGAATCAATCACACCTCTTGGGAAGTCAACCGCTTCGAACTTTACAGATCATTCTTCATTGAAAGGCCATAAAAAGTCCCAACTCAGAGATTTGAGCCACCCCTACCAAGCCACCTATGCAAGACAATAGATCAATTTTCATTATAAAAGCCCTTACCAAATCCCAACTTGGAGATTTCAGCTACCCCTTCCAAGTCATCTTTGCAAGATAGCACTGTTGATCAGCTCGTAGATCTGTAAAACAAAATCCCCTTCTCATTATCAACTAATACAAGTAAAGTTAAGATATCAATCTGCATCTCCATACATTAGTATTGCAATTAGTGATTACCACTCATTTGCTCCAGTATTGCTCAGAATCAGATTTACATGAAATGTGTCTATGGGGCCCTCTTGTGCTTACTTTGACTAGGCCATTGCTGCATAGCTGCATCTTTCCTGTAACATTGTTTAACTATGTTAACTCAATTAAACCACATCCATATCTTCCTTCAAACGAAGGAAACTTATGTCCTTAGAATTTGGGATAACAGACATTTGCATCATTATAATGAATAATAGAATACTAATTATAGTTACAAAGTGGAACATTTGTTTATTTATTATTTTATTTTATAATATATATATTATTATGAATAATTGTTTAGAGAAAAAGTGTAGTAGACTGACTATAACTTGTAAAACTCACTAAACCAAAATACCTTGTGGACCTGATCCCTGCACAAACATTTACAAACAATGTTCTGCAACCTTTGTTCTTGAAACTCATGTAATTTCCTTCCTGCAATTCTTTCTTTTCAACCAGGCTGCTGTTAGTAACTAATTTTCAAGAAATGTTGATCATTTTCTTCTGAGTGTACACAACAAATTTACTGGAAGTGTTTCCAGAATATCATAGTCAACTACATCATTAAGCATACGCACTAAATTCATTTAATCATGTTTTTCTTGAGAATAACACATATATTAGATGCTTCTTTAATTTTGGAAGGAACTCCTAGATAATTCCTTGAAACATTGCACAATCAGTAGTCTAACATATGTATGGTACTGCTATTCTATATGCAAAGTAAACAGTGAAAGACGCCATGTGTCACTAGTTAATAGCTTGTGGACCTGATCCCTGCACAAACATTTACAAACAATGTTCTGCAACCTTTGTTCATGAAACTCGTGTAATTTCCTTCCTGCAATTCTTTTCAACCAGGCTGCTGTTAGTAACTAATTTTCAAGGAATGTTGATCATTTTCAACAATTATCATCTTCTTCCAAGCGTACACAACAAATTTATTGGAAGTGTTTCCAGAATATCATAGTCAACTACATCATTAAGCATATGTACTAAATTCATTTAATCATGTTTTTCTTGAGAATAACACATATGTTAGATTCTTCTTTAATTTTGGAAGGAACTCCTAGATAATTCCTTAGCACATTGCACAATTAGTAGTCTAACATATGAATGGTACTGCTATTCTATATGCAAAGTACACAGTGAAAGACACCATGTGTCACTAGTCAATAGCAGTCATCCACCATGACGAAGTACAAAGGGAAAATTCCTAGAAGGGAAAGGAAGTAGAAAGTAGAGTAATGGAAGGGAGCCAGTAAAATTCTGTCCCAATTCTTTAATATAAATTGCAAGGGAACAAGCAGTTACAAAGTAGGACTTCTACAAAAGCAAGTCATTACTTAAAGTGATTACATGGATGATAAAATCACTGAAGAGTACCTACACATCTTTTTTTTTCAATAGGTAAATTGAGGAAGGGGAAATGGTAGGGTTTGAACACCAGTGCCCAAGCACCACAAGAGCTACTGGACGCACTTGGGGCATTCCTCAAACCCCATTATGTTTTCCAACTTCAAAGAAATAATCAGAAATTCTGATAAATTGGAAAAACTTATCCATAGATATAAAAGACACACTTTTAAGCAAGACATAGATATGCAATATAAAAGAAAGGAAAAAGTTTACCTCCAAACCCAATATGTGGAGATTGATAAAACCATCCATGTTACTTATAGTCACATGACCCCTTAAATGAGTAATGTGACTTGTTTCATAAATACACATGGAAGGTTTTATGAGTCATCATGTAATGGGTTGAAGGAGATCACTCCAAACAGCTTTTGATGAAAACCTAATTATGGGGAGAAAAAAAAAACTATAACAATGTGCATTTATCAAACTAGAAGTTTAAAAGAAGACCGTCAATATCAAAATTGCTCTCCCACTATTTCAAAGATTGGGTTTTGCATTGGCACAATATGCCATAAATCCCAGCAGGCCAGAAATGAAATATATTACTGAACCAAATATCAATTATACCATTAGGTGGTCATGCATTGTCTAATGTAGAAAATTTGGATGCAGTTCTTGCCCCATCGTTTAAGGGAGAGAAATGCAGCAAACCCCAGCATCATCTTAAGACTTTTAGAAGCAAGGCATGCAAGCCTCCAATTTTGGCCCTGGAAAAAGCAGGTATTCATCAATAGCATTCTTAAAACAGAACTCCCAGTGCCATTCAAATTCTGAGGAAATCAAGCCATAGTCTATCAAATCCAACAAAATGTTTACACAAAGGAGTACAAGATAGATTTATTTTACTCCTTCGCATACACAACAAATCAACTAATGTTATAACTTCACCATAATAAAATTATATATACAATGACGAGAACAGATAAGCACAACTTCCGTAGTCCAGAAAGATCTTTATAACCAGGATTCAAACTCCACACATGTCAACCAGTAAACAAGTGAAGAGCTTCCATGTTTTTATAAAAACAAAATTAGTCAATCAGCCAAGCAGCATGATAGCAGACGGGCATAATGGTCTAACATTTTATGCAAATATAGACATGCATGTTGAGAGAGAAACATGTCATCCCCATTTCCAGAACATAAGATGAAGAAGCTTAGTTTTTTCCCCTTATTTTCAAAGTGAAGAGCAGCAGATAGAGAAGTCCATAAGAACTTTTTGAAAGGATATGAAAACCAAACTTTCTAATTATTAAAAAAAAAATTGAAGATTTTTTCTGGAATATAATTACATATCACAAAGCATCCCCGAAAACAAATATATAAACAAGAAAAAGAAAAAGAGGAGGAAAAATAAACTGCAATGAGCCTGAAAATATTCATTCCTGTATAAGAATATTTGGTACATAATTTCCAGGTTGAAACACTGAGACCAATACTACAAATGTAACCATTCCTCCTGCTTCTTACAATGATGTGATGCCATTAAAGACAACTACCGAATATCCTACTCTAATCCTCCCTTGACCCGCCAAAACAAAAATCCATTGATTACAAGTTAACTAAGATGAAGGCCATATCCAACTGATTTTAGATTCCGTATCTCCATCAAATGTTCATCATTTGAAATGTTGAGAGAAACACGAAGATTTGTCAATTGAGCTTCTTGTTCCCAACTTAAGGGCCCAGAAGCATATATAACCTCTAGAGTGCTGCGATAATCATTCAACTCTAATCTATGGGTGCTTGTTGCTACATTATCTTTCAGAGAGAGGGAATATTTTCCTTCCTCATCTCTGCAATCATAATAGGAATCAGCATCACTACTAAGGGTATTGGCATCTTGGGCAGGGCATGCTAAAATTTCACCTGATAACCTATTTGGACTATTAGTAACAACAATACAACTACCAACAGAAGATGCATCACTATCACACTGAATAGGTTCTGAAATCCCTCCATGAAAACACAAAATAGAACCATTCTGATTTACCCTTTCCAATTCAAAAAATCCAGTTGTTTGTTTGTTAAAGGAAGTATGCATGTATTTTTCACCCAGATTTACTCGTGGGTAAGCTACAGCATCTACCTTTTTCAGCAAGGGGGATGGAGACTCTGAAATGGCTCTTTGTTGCTCGCCCTCATTCTCAATTGCTCTCATTTTTCCAGAATATGCTTCAGTATGAGAGGAGCAATAATGGGATGCTCTCTTCAATGTTCTACATGAGACAAAATGAGACTCCTGCAAACAAGTATTGTCTTGAGCAGCTAAACAAGTATTTCCTGCCTGCATCTTTCTCCTTGTATCAAGCTGTGCAAACTCAGGGGACATCTGATGACAGCTCAAGCTAGATGGCTTGTTGAACTTCACAAGCTCACAATTCTGAGAACCCTGTGAACAAAAGCCAACATCAAATTAGTCAACGCAGAGGAAAACAGATAGATTCTGTGGCTCTTGTTTCCGAAAACACAGTGACAGCTATGATAGGCAATTGAACTTCTAAATTAGAAGTATAAACTAATCATTACCTATCACTCACATAGAATTAGCCATCTGGCTATTAACACTAGATTAGTAAGACAAAATTGGACTCAAACTCAAATATACTCAGGAATAACTTCAAATTAACAATAATGACCATCCAAAAACAAGATCAAAGTAGAAAATTACCTTTCTGATCACAACCCATTTGTCATCTTGCCAGATTTGACGCACCCGGATGTTGGATTTGTGAACTCTGAACTTCTCATAAGATCCCAATAGCCTAACCAAATGATAATTCCCACCCAAAACCTTCAAAATCATAGCCATTCTCCAAGAAACAGCATCAAACACTTCTGCAACATCACCAACTGCCCAACCTTCCATACTTTCCACGGGAGGAGGGCAAGGCCTAATAGCCTTCCTTGGCACTCTCTCCACAACTGCCTCACTTCTCAGTTCTAGAGAACCTTCATACATAACGCTGTAAGTGTGGCCATTACCAGAGATAATCTTAGCACAATGCCACTCTCCTGGAGGCACCTGTTTATTCTTTAGTACCTCCACTTTACTCCCCTTCATGAATCTCATGATTGCTATGCTAACCCAGAATTCAAAATCACAAAACCTGTAAGAACCAATAAATTAAAAGTTAAAATCAGACAAAAACCTCAGTATAATTTAAAAAAAAAAAAAAAACTATAACTTCCTAAACTTGATTTTTATCCAATAATTCTTAATACTGAACAAAAGCTTATCACGGGGAATTACTTGGCGATCAAGAAAAGAACCCTGAAATCAAATGCTACGACCTAAACGAAATCTTTCAAAGGTTTGAAACTAAAAAATGCAAAACCAATCAGAGGCTAAGATCTCCAAAAAGAAACAAAATATAGAATAGTAAAGACAAACAACCAACATGGAATTGAAATCCCAGTTACATATGTATGTAATCTGTTAACTGAAAAGGGCAAACCATCTAAGTCTAACGAAATCAAACCATAGAATAATCCTTAAACCCCTCAAACATACAACAAAAGTACTCAGTCAAATAACATTAAATATAAAATCAAAACAAACAAATCATATGCAAACACAAAATTTCAGATTAAAAAATAAAAAATAAAAACTTCGATTTCTTAAGCATACAGAGAAGACATCAAACTTTAATAACAAAAGAAATTATGAATAGCAAAAAAAAAAAAAATTTTGACTCATTATAGATGAAGAAACTGACCTTCCTCTCTCTATGACTGCGTTTTGGATTTCCGATGGCTTCCTCGAAAATCAAGAGTTGTGTGTGTGTGTTTAAACGTGAGATAGGGTTTGTTTTTGATTGTGAGATCAAATAAATTTGGTTTTACAATTTATATATATCTCTCTCTCTCCGTCGTTGTACGTCTCTCTCCCCCTTCTTGTTTAAGTTTTATCGGGAGTTTTGGATCCTCGCCCTTTCTTTTATTACTTTTAGGAAAACAAAATCTCAACCATAAAAATTACTTTATTCCCACGAAAATATGTGTATATTATCTTCTTCTTTTTCTTTTTTTTTTTAATCTGAATATTATCTTATTTTTAGCTACCTCACTTTTCACATAGATTGAGATTATCAAGTTTGTCAAAATAAAAAATTGGTATCAAACCTCTCTCTCTCAATTAAATTTTTTTTTTTTTTTTCTAAGTTAGATTGTAAACTTATTCCTCAAGGACCTCAACTTTAGGTATTTGTTTCAAAATTGTCATTATACTTAACCAATGCCACCTTCATAAAATGGAGCTTATGACATGACATAAATTTCGTTTAACACATTAATATTTTCACAAAACGTCTAGTGCTTACGTGCACTAGAGTTATAGGGATACAGATACGTGTTAAACACTTGTCACGTGTTCATATTTCAACGAATTTAAATATAGGAAAACTAGACCCAATTCTTGCTCTATTTTCATCTATCATATGTAGCTTAATTGGCATCTCTTCATGCACAAAGTGCTTAAGATAAATAACAATTCTTAATTATTTTTCTCTCTACTCTTCTTTTTCCTCTCCCTCTTTTTTAAAATGCAAATCATTTATTCCACTTTATGCATCACCAATCATGATGTGTTATATGTTTTATCTATACTACTATTTAAGAAGCTACACCTGTTTGAATCCGATTTTTTTTTTTTTTCCAAAATACCCCTATTTCTCTAAGTTTAAGTAGAGATAAAATTAAAGGATAATTTGGTAAAAATACATGTCTAACTTGCACTAAAATATTGCCTGCAAAATAGGAACACTCTCCTACTAACCCAATTTTTCAAAGCAACTACGCGTTTATTTATTTTTAAATACTATTATTATTTTTAAAAAAAACACCCCATGTACTGATAATTATAAAATAAAAAAACACTAAATAGTTTAAAAAAAAAAGCTAACACACATACTGATTAAAAAACTAACACAAGTGCTGATAAAATGTGGGTGTTTAAACACATCTTTTTTCTTTTCTTTTTGGGTAAACTGGAGTTTTACTAAAAGCAACTAAGTAGAGAAAACAGAAGCAACAATGCTGTGATCATACAAAGTTTCAGCCGAATTTAAATTCAAAAGTAAGGACACCTCCGGTGGAGGGTCAAGAAAAACTAAAACTCCAAACTTCTACCGTTATTGAAAAGTACACCCACATTTTAGTCACACACAACTCCAAACTTCTACCTAACAAATTTAAATCTCTCCATTATCATTAAGTAGTTATAATGTTATCAAATTACTTTTGTTATTATGTAAGGAAAGTCAAACGAATACATAGAAAGTTGTGATTGGTGAAATCATGAATTGAAACACAAAACTTGTCTCTCTCAATATAAGACTTCAAAAGAAACTAAGCTATTAGCGGAGGCTATGTAACAATCAATCAGCATGTATATCCTAATTAAGTTGGAATTACCATGGACTTCTGAAATGTTAGGCAATTCACTTTCTTCATTGTATGGTGAAATCTGAAGCTCCCACAATAGTGTTTCTATTGGAAACTTGGTTGGATCATAGGGGTGGTGAGTAGATTCACTTGAAAGTAGGTTTTTAGAATGCTTTTATAGGGGACAAGGTTTAAGCGACAAGATTATTTTGTTATAGTCTTTGGCGATCAACGAAATTATTATTATTACACACATTGAATTATAAACTACCGTAAAAACGCAATTTTAGTTGTGTCCCTTATACAATGTATAACTATCACCACTCTTTATGGCCAATCTAATGCCTCCTGTGGTGTGGAGTATTGGTAATTGCTTTGTAGGCTGCATGCCCAAAGCTCTTTGTTGTGGTGTTGTCTATGTGATTTTAACGAGCAACTATGGGCAAATGAGAAGAAAGGCAGGTGGTTCGACGGTCCACTAAGACAAATACATTTCTTTAGATAGCTTTAGATGATTATTGTGGGCTAAGAGATACAAGGTTCTAAGGGAACCCCCTTTACATGGTGCAACAATTGCCTAGGCGATCATTAATGGTTGAGGGAAATGTGGATAAAGTGTTTGCCTCTTGTAGTTGGATGATGGTGCATCCCTAAGTTACTGTCTTTCATTTGATGTTGTCAGTTTTAGACCACCTACATGCTGTTGTTAATTATAAGTATGCATGGGTTAGTTCAAAAACGAATTTCTACATTTGAGGAACATTGGACACATCGTGAGGAGTGCAAAACAGTGATTATGCAAGGTAAGGAGTTTATTGCCGAAGGGAATGATAGGTATCAACTGTGCACAAATCTCAAACACTAATATAGTTCTTTTTGGTTAAGTGGAGTCCAACAAAAATAATCACTTATACCTCAAAATCACTAGTCAAGTTTTAATTGAAGCTCATAATAATCACTTATAAATTCAAAATCCACATAGCAAAAACACAATATGGGACTCAATATATGCCCAGACAACACAAGTTCAAACAATCTTTTTGCTTAAGTTTCAATTATTAAACACTTCGACAAATATTTAGGTCTCGCATCTTTCATTGGACAAAAAAAAAGTGTTCTCCGACATCAAAGAAAGAGTGCCGATTCGTGCCGGAGAAGTTGAAGTAGCGAAAGGAACAATTGATATCACAAGTAGGGTAGCGGGTATTACTGAAAGTAAAAGCCATAGCCCTGGCCATACCCACATATGCAATATGTTGTTTTCAACTTCCTAAACTTGTGTCAGGAGGTTATCTCTCATGAGTAATGAGCAAGTTTGGTGGGGCCAACTAGATAATGACAGTAAAATATATGCTTTAGCAATCACATCCGAATTTGTAAAAAAAAATACTTATTTTACCCTTTAAAATACCACTTTATATATTTTACTAATTTAGCAATACACTCAACTATACTCATTAAACCCAGACCGAACATTGACTTGGTCTATGAACTAGGTCATTGGATCAATCAGTGGATCATGAATCGTAAGGTTAAATAAAAAAATTTTAAAAATTAAATAAATATATATATATAATTAAGTTTGAAAATTCATAACCTAAATATGTAAATTAAAAAGGAAAAAAAAAAAAAAAAGGCATATGCCTAAATTAAACTCACTGTTATAATTCAAAATCAATGTTTTATAAGCAATGGCATTAAAAATTCTATAAAATTCACAAGGAAAATAAACAAATGTCATAAGATTTCAAACAAAGTTTTTGCTAAATAAAATCTTGTTACATGTCTTAAAATTATATATATTAAATAAATAAAAATGAAAATCTCAAACTCTTGTTTAAATTATCATATTATCGCAAATTTAAATAATAAAAAAGTCAATAAAGTGGATCTATTAATTTAATTTTACCCAATTCACAAACCCGGCCGAGTTAATAAAACCCAACCGGGTCACACAGATTGCTTAGAACCCACTAGGTTACACAGGTTTTGACCAGGTCATGTACTGTTCTAATCCAATTGATCACCCAGCCTGGTCTATGCGCTAGGTCACCAGTCCAACTGGCTGAGCCGAGCTAGGTTTAATAACACTGCATCCAACATTCCAATTCTTATTTTTACATACAACCTAACAAAATAATATAAACTACTCTTCTCTCTCTCTCTCTCTCCACTGTGGGAACAAAAAATATTATTTAATTTTTAGCAACTTGCTACAATAAAATTGGTATCAAACACCGTTACAAGTTGGTATAATTTTTTACATATGACAACTCGGATGTTGCATGTTTTTAAGGGTTTGGCCGTTTGGATTGTAAAATAGCAATTTGAGGGGTTTTACATCCCCAATGCTAATGCTAAGTGGAACTGCTTATGCCTCCCAAAATCAAGAGGAATTGGTTTCCTCAGATATGCAAAAGTAACATTATTGGCAACATAGGGTTGGTATTTGTTGCAAAACATGAATTCCTTACTCTTCCTCTTCTGTGTGATGAAATCAAAGTACTTCCCTGATTGCTATTTTATGGAGGCTAGAGTGACAAAAAATGCATCATATGCTTTGGCAGAGTATTCTAGAAGGCAGCCCAGGTCCTTGAGATGAGGGTGAAACGGCCAGTTAGTAATGGGCAGAAAGTTAGGATTGGGGAGGATAAGTGGCCTCCAACCCCATCCACGTACAAAAGTAGTGTCCTATGGTTTCTCATGGCGGAGGACGTGTGTTGATATTCTCCCAACTAAAACTTATCTCTTGAAGCATAGAGTATTCCCTGATAGAAGATGTGAGATGGGTGGGAAGGGAGGAGACAGTGCTCTACGCGATTTGGCTATGGAGCAGTAGAGGACAGCAAAGCTAGTCTGGAGTGGCAATGAGCTACCCTTAACAAAGCTTGCCCCGGCTCATTCCTACTTCACAGAATTGCTTGGTGCGGTTATGAAATCAATGTTGCTGTCCTTCTGGTACTGGTTTGTTGAAATACTGGCTGTTACCCCACCATGGATTGTACAAGCTTAACTTTGAAGTTTATCAGCAGTCAAGGTTGAGCATGACCAGGTTGGGTGCTATTGTCGTGCATGACTCCGATGGACAAGTAGTTGCGGCCATGGTGTTGCAGTAGCAGTATGGGGAACACATAAATATGGTGCTGGAGTTGCTGAAACATGTGGTCGATTTTGGCGAAAATTGTTTTGAAGGCTCTGAGCACAGGTTCTAAGGGAGTTGCACAGCCAAGCTCCCTATTTATCCATGCAGGGCCATCTGGTGGAAAACATCAAGCAGCCTAAATGGTTTCCATAGTTTGTTTGGGGCCGAAAAGCTCAAAGTAGCTCTGGCTTTAGCAACATACATTTTTTCAATAGTGTTCTTATTTACGTGTGGAGTGTCCTTTATTTTTAGGAACCTGGTGGCCTCTAATTTACCAAACTTGTAGCTGTAATGGAGTTGTGTTCAGTTCTATTGATAAAAAACAAGAAACCAACAAACAAAACACACACACACATAGCTTAACAATACAAAGACTATTGGATTGATAAAATAGTGTCTTGGGAGGTTTTTACGCCTTGAGGAATTTTACTTTTGCATGTCATTAACAGAATCACGTCTTCTAGAGCATTTTTAACGAGTGCATTTAAAACCTGTCGACATTTGTTTACCTTCTCTTACAAAGCTGGCAATATCTTGAATCAGTAATAGGCTTCTGACTTCCCCTCCAAGTCATTGCCATAGAAGGATGGGATAAAAGTTGGGTTGCTACCTAGGTCCTAATAATTTCAAAGTTGTGGCATCATTTGATTATTAAGTTAATCACATCACATATCTAGAAAATTAGTTATGGGTATATGCGTCATTGGATGGAAAAATCTGCATCTGTTGAACTAATGGTTCGGCAAATAGATATTGGAGTAAGGGAGCAACCACTGCTATACTTAAACTGTTACCCAACAATGCATACCTGCAGCAAAAGAAACCGAATCATTACAGATTAACTTAAGACAATCTAAATCATTACCCATTTAACTCAACGCAATCTTCTATAATTAATCTGTTTAGAGGTAATAGCTGATTTTGTAGACAGCAGATGCAGTTCCAGAAGTAAAATAATAGCTAATTCCATTTTTCCACCACCTAAAAAAATAGAAAAGAAATCTGTGATGTGCATATATTATGGATAAACATACCGTTGTCTAAGGCTTATCTGCTGCGGGAAGTGAAAATCTTCCGGAAAAGAATGTAGATTAGCAACCTAATTGTTTGGGGGGTGGGGGACCTCTGTCAGTATTAGGGAAAAAAATAAAATTGGTGAGAGAGAGAGAGAGAGAGAGCAGAATGCACATACCTCCCTAGGAGTAAAAAATCTAAGACACTGCTCCTTCAATGGGGATGACTTGCCTTTCTTCTTTGGCTGCATTTGCACAATTTATACAAGTCATGGCTACAGAAAGACATGGAAAGATCCTATTTGAAGACCCCAGCGAAAAAAAAGGGGTAGCAAAATCAAGAAATATGGCATTTTTTGCACAGACCAAATAGAACAAGATGTAACAAAATTATTCAGAGTTTTGTAAGACAAGGTAAAATTTGACACAAACAGCCTTATGCCAATATCCAACCCAACATTTTAAAACCATAGCGTGATGTTGATGCCTAAATTGACTATTTGGATCAAACTAACTCGGCTGGGTCAAAATGAAAACACTAACAATACCATTAAATATTTAATATCAGAGGTGCTTGAATAATATAAACAGCAAGCTTAATTTTTTATTTTTCTCCTGAAAAAAGCAATTGGGTTTTTTCTTTTTTTTTTAACAAACCATCCAATTAGCTTAACTTGTAGCCCCAGTCGGTTCTAAGCATGTGATTCTGAACCTACCACAGATTAAAGAAATCCTACCTGGACAGTAGCCAAAAGTGAGCCAGTCCCCTTCACATACCGATAATAACTTTTAGTAAAACAACAGCAACGCTTTGAATCAGGATAAACAATATCTAAAGTCTGTCAAGGATATCAAGAGAAAGAGATTCAGTCAATATAAAACATAGTAAATCAGGGACATCAATGATGACAAGCAAAAGAAATTAAGGATACCCATAGCACTTCCCCACCGCTCTATCAAGCTTAATGGAACAAAGTACTGGTCTAAAGAGCTACCAACAAGCTCATTCCCCTTATCATTTTTCTCAAGATCTCCAAAAGCTTCAGTAGAAACATGGGTGGTGTCCAGACAACCAGATTCGGTATCCGATTGGTTGCTATGATTTTTGAATTCAAGAAATTTCTGTACTGGCTCACATGACTGAAGCAATCTATCCCAGTTCTCTTGTGATTGATCATGTTCATTGGCCACTGTGGTATCATCATGCCCAAATAATGGGATTGGAGACCAAAGCAGCTTGTTATTCAGGAAATGATTTTGAAAACAAGAAGGTTTTCTTTTTGCCTGTAAAGTGTAAAGTAGACAAACATGGGTTATACAAATCGATTACAATTCTTAACAAAAAGAGTTGCCAAATTCTGAATAACTTGAGATCTTATATAATAAATAGAAACATAATCTATAAACGTGATTATCTACCCATCAATGTTGAAACCAAAGCTTCTACAGTCAGATTGAAAATTAATAAATATATCAACCCCATCACCAGCCATCTACAACAATATCACCTTTACAG
This sequence comes from Quercus lobata, assembly GCF_001633185.2. Taxonomy (NCBI): domain Eukaryota; kingdom Viridiplantae; phylum Streptophyta; class Magnoliopsida; order Fagales; family Fagaceae; genus Quercus; species Quercus lobata. The sequence continues at coordinate 22,745,689 of NC_044905.1, read as the reverse complement.
AATAAGTGGAAAGGTGCCTCCAACTCAGTTTTTAAGCAAAAACATTACTTGGCCAAAATGCCAAAGAATATAAGAATCCATTTCATAAACCTCATTAGCATGAACCTACTTTCTGAAAATAGGAAACCCAAGGTCCCTCCTAGAGTGGCCTTCTTTGTATGGACTGCAGCATTGGGTAAAATTTTGACAATTGACAATTTGAGGAAAAAGGTATGGATTACAGATTGGTGTTATATGTGTAAATGTAATGGTGAATCCATTGATCGCCTATTGTTGCATTGCCCTATTGCTTCAGATCTGTGATACATGTTTTTGGGTTTGCTTGGAGTATATTGGGTGATGCCAAAATCTGTTGTTGAATTACTAGCTTGTAGGCGAGGTTAGTTTGGTCGTCATCGGAATGATTGCGTTTGGATGGTTATCCTTATCCCCCATTGTTTGATGTAATACAATTGGATGGAAAGAAATAGCAGAAGTTTTGAAGATACATAAAGAACCATGCTTGAACTCAAGTTATTCTTTTTTAGAACTTTATTAGACTGGCTGTCAGCTTTGAGGGGCCTTTCTTTATTTTATGTTGTTGATTTACAAGATTTATGTAATTTTTGTAACTAATTGTTTACCCCAGTATACTTCCAGTTCTTGCATACCTGGGTGACTTTTTTTTTTAATATTAGCATTTCTTTATTACCTATCAAAAAAATGGGGCAACAGAAAATCAATTACTGGACAATTATTTACCTACCTATTATTTATCTACCTATCTATCGTAAAATTCATTTAGTAAATTGGTCTAAGGTTTGTAGACCAATGAAGAATGGAGGGTTAGGCATTCAGCGTTTGAGAAGGTTTAATTCTGCCTTATTAGAAAAATGGTTGTGGCGATATGGTTTGGAGAATGATTCCCTTTGGAGAAGTGTCATTGAGGCGAAGTATGGGAATGAGTGGGGTGGTTGGTGCACAAAATTTGTGTCTAGGGCATATGGTGTTTGTTTGTGGAAGTTCATTAGAAGTGGCTAGTTGAATTTTTCCAAGTTCCTTCAGTATGATGTGGGTGATGGTACTCGTGTGAAGTTTTGGGATGATGTGTGGTGTAGGGATCGTCCTCTTAAGGAGGCGTTTCTAGATTTACATAATATTAGTAGGACAAGGGATGCTTCGGTCTCTGAGGTTATGCATTACGCAAATGGGAGAATTTCTTGGGACATACAATTTCGTCGTTTAATGAACGATCAAGAGTCACAATCTTTGGATTTGTTTATGGTTTTGATCTATTCCACAAAGATGCGGGGTGTTGGTTCTAACAAACTTTGTTGGAAGCCAGCCAGCAATCAAGGCTTCAAGGTGAGTGGGTATTATCATTCTCTATCCCCCTCTACTATCATTTCCTTCCCTTGGAAAATGGTGTGGCAATCGAAGATTCCTCCTCGGGTAGCTTTTTTCTCTTGGACTGCGGCTTCAAGCAAGATTCTAACTATAGATAATCTTCGAAAGAGGTATTTTGTTGTTCTTGAGTGGTGTTTTATGTGCAAAAGGTGTGGGGAATCCGTAGATCATCTCCTCCTTCACTGTCCTATAGCATTTGAGATGTGGAGTATGATCTTTTGCTTGTTTGGTATTTGTTGGGTGATGCCGTGAAGGGTAGTGGATTTGTTCGATTGTTGGTCATGCAATTTCAGGCAACATCATAATATAGTTATATGGAGGATTGTGCCACACTGTTTGATGTGGTGCATCTAGCAGGAATGGAATTCTAGAAGTTTTGAGGGTCACGAACGGTCCATTCTTGAGTTTGAGTCTTTTTTCTTTTTTACTCTTCTCGAATGGTGTTTTGTTTTACCATCTTTTTCTTGTATTTCCCTTCTTGTGTTGCTTGATCATTGTAATTTGGTTTCTTGATGTTTTTGCCCCTTTCGTACATTTCCTATGTACGGGGCTGTGTTCTTTTAATAAAAATTTTATGTTACTTATCCAAAAAAAAAAAAATGTTTGGAAATCTTAGAAAGGAAATAGCTTACTTCTCCAACTAAAATCAAGTTACCAAAGCTTGACTTCAACTATCCAGGATATGGTTGGCAGATAATTTTTGGATGCCAATGAACTATGGCTCAAATGGCACTTCGCCCCTCAATAGAGAATGAAGAGGAAGTGAGGTCATGGGTTCAAGACCCATTGGTTGCTTGCTTTTGTAACTCCTACAAATCAAAAAAGAAAAAGAATAATTTATATATATATATATATATATATCATTTTTTAGATTCTGTTCTTCCTAGGGCAATTTTGAGTCTTTATGCCCAAAAATTACTGTCCTAGATTTCAGATATTAACATTAGAGTAACCAAACTGAGTTCATTGTAATTTTAAGACAACTATTAGTAAAATCTCAATTTGGCTCAAAACTGACAAGGAAGTGATTGAGTGATGACGATCAGGAGGTGGGCTTGGAAGCAGCCATCCTGGTACTTGATTAGACAAAAAGAAGGGGGGTGGGGGGGGGAGGGGGAGTTTGGTTTTTCATGTTGCCCTATACTTTTGTCATTTTGAATGGGAACAGGTACAGCCCAATTCATCCGATTACTACAGGGGGGAAGCCCCAGCTCTAGCTAAGAAGCACCCTCCATCCACTTCCCCTTTTCTGAAGGGTTTTTTTTTGGGATGAGTAACAAGTTTTATTATGTCAAAAAAAGGTATAGCCCAAGTACACATGAAGTGCACAATAGGTTCTCCCACAGTTAAAGTTTAAACTCTAAAATTTCAATGATCAACCAAGTCTAATAAGTTTGAAAAAGGAACAATCCTGCCACAACTATCCATTCAAGGAAGGATTTGAGAAATACCAACTTCAGATCTATTAGTCTATTCGCATCCCTGAAAGCTTCTAGAATTCATTTCCTGCCAAATGCACCACATTAAACAATGATGAATAGCCTTCCAAATTTCGATGCACTGATGTCAACCAAATCTAACAAAGGCTCATTAACCAGTGTTGGTGACCTGGTCCCATCTAAATGACGTGCTAGGAGGGTTGGCTTGGTGGTCCTACTGTTTAAGTGGCTCACAAAATTCGAACCTATGCACATGCACTTGGTAGCAAAGTTTTGAATTTTGCTTTGGTAAGCGTTTTGCTTTACCTATTGAAATGGAATATTTCGGCACACATCAATCCAAATACACACACATGACAACTTTCTCATTCATTCTCCCTCCCTCTCTCTACTTATAAAAATTAATAGTTAAGTCTTTAACCACAGAGAGAGAAAGAGAGGATACCAGGCAAAAATAACGAGGCCTAGAATATGGGACGCCAAATTGCAAAGGACTCAAAATAAACTCCTGTATAACAAAGTTTGTCTTTTCCAATATCTCAATCAATTTTGTGTGAGTATCAGATTTCTGCAACCAAAAAAAAAAATAGTACAAAATAAGTAAGCAAAAAAATTTATTGAGTAGAAAAGAACAAATATTTGCAACCGAGTGTAGAAATTAAAAATTCACATATTGAGCAGAATTATGAAGAACAAACCTCAAATCCAACAACATTTTCCACAAATAACATACTTGGAGGCTGAGAAGTATGTGGTATAAGTTCAAGAATCTTGAGAAAAGAAAATGCCCTAGCATCACCAGAGTGCTTCTGGAGACCTAATGGTACGATGTCTTGTGAAACTATTGACCAATTAATAAAATAATCTATAAAACAAGAAGCAAAAATGATTCACCTTGTCGAGTGTAGGGTTGGCAAGGAGGAGAAAGAAGCCATGCATGTGCCCCATAGCTGTCGAGATCAGCAGCAGTCAGGCTCTGAATATTTCCCTATGTCAATCAACATATTTGAGACGAGAAATTTTGTCACTTTAGAGAATTCTATGTCTTGACAAACCAATGATAATAAAAAGGAAGCACTTAAAAAGGCAAACTCTAAACTTTTGACAACCAGAAATTAAGAAATCCCCATTTCTGAGCAGCTCAAAGTACAGATATTTTTTTGTTAAGTCCAAGAATAGATTTAAAAAGGTTGTAGCCAGTGCACAAAGTTCCACTTTTTGCAAGTTTTGGAAGAACTCGTGGAAGCCAACCTTACCCCCAATTTTTCTTGGAGAGGCTGATTTCCAGACTCAAACCCATGGCCTATCACTTTTGGTGGAAGGCACTTGCCATCGCACCATGGCCCAACCTCTAAAGCACATATATAAACAACTTGAAAAATGAGTGACAAGAATTAGTAAAATTCATTTTCTTCAATGACTTACAAGCCTGACACCAAATACTCAAAATTGGGTAGTGATAAATATCAACTACTAACCAGGACAAAGTGTAAACAACCAAAATTTTGCATTGAATGTGAAAAAACTCAATTAACCTCAATGAGCATTAGACAGTATAATCAAAATGAATATTGTAGCAAAGAATTTCACTGCACAAGATTATTACAGTTGTACACCACACTTGTCCTTATAAAGCAGTGAAACTAGAATATTGAGTACAATATTAGAGTACCCATTTGATTATACTATCAAGTTATACTTCTGAAAGCAAAAAAAAAAAACAAAAAAACAAAAAGCAGAAGCAGTGTTTTGTGAAGCAAACCTGATAGGGACGGTGACCAAAATTGTGTTGGTAAACATCATTTGCTTTGTCATTTATATCAAAAGCTTCCACTACTTTTGCATTTACACCCGCCTTCATTAGCGAGTACCTCTATAAAATTTTACATCAAAACAAACAAAACAAAACATTAATCTTAATTTCAACAATACATATAAATTTATATTAATATATAAAAGAGAGAAGAAACTTTTAAGGTATTACCATGCCACCAATACCACTGTAGAATTCGAGGACTTTCCATGGCTGCTCGTCTACTTCTTGCTTCTCAGAACCCAGCCCCGCCATGGGATCGTCTTCTCCGCCGAGAGAGAGAGAGAGAGACACACACACACAGGTTGCCTTCTAATCTTGTTAGGCTTTAATTTAGAATTTTATGCCTGTTTTCCCAGATACACCGTTTTTTGAGATTTCTCCTAAAACGAGCTGTCGTTTTCTCCCACTTGATCTTCTCAACAGGCGCCGTAGTATTATAGTGATTGATTAATTTTTATCCCATAAATCTATGGAAACAAAAATTTTCAAATTTTTAAAGGAGAATTATTAGTTTACATTATTATATCAAGATTTATATTATACTATCAAAATTTATACAAATGTGTATAATGTTTTACACGTTTAGTTTACAATGTAGATGTTAGATTAACAGTACAATATAAATTAATAATTGTCCAATTTTAGTTTTTTTTTTTTTTAAAGAATTGTCTAATTTTTAATTAGAATATAGCAATTTTATTATAAAAAAATAGTGCATAATAAAATTTTAACTTATTATGACTGGTCCTATAAAAAAAACTTATTAGGATTGAAATGTAATAAAATAATGTTTTTTTTAAACCATAATAAAATAATGTTTAAACTAATATGAAAGTGATATTATTAAGAGTATTATATATAGCTTATTGGAATTATTTATTTCTCCCAATAATAAGAACTTGAGTTCAAAACCCCCTCCCTACTTATTATAAACAAATGTAAAATACACTTCTATAGTTTGGGGTTCTTTTGATTTGTTCCTTAAAATTTCAAAATTTTGATTCGCTCCCTTAAAGATAGGGGGTCGTTTGATTGGCAAGAATACATGGGGTTCTAATTTCTAATTTTCCTTAGGATTTTACATAAACAGCCAACAATATCAACAAACTAAGGTCTAGAAATTTAACATAAAACTCCCCCCAAAAAAAAGGGATAGTTAAAAAGCAGCATAAAATTAGTGTTCCTTGTTTCTGTCATTCCAAGTTTCTGACATTATGTAGCAATAAATTAATGGTACATGAGTAGAATTTTTGTACGATACAAAAATTTATTAAAAATTACATGTAAAAAAAGAAAAAAAGAAAACATGTTACTAATATGTAATAAAAATTATTATAATAATTAGTGAGTCATCTTGGTAAATTAATTGTCTTACTAATTAATTAGTTACATCTTACATGACAAAAATGTTGGTGTGGGTGTGTGTTCCAAACATTTTTATTATTTATTTATTTTTTAGCCATTGAAAATTTATGAGTAAAATAACTGTTAGACAATTATGATAAAAATAGTTGTTGGACAATAATTGATAATACAGCCGTTGGGTTTTTATGGGTTATTAATAAGCAATAACTATAGACCATTATTGTCATAAATAGCCATAAAGTACCCATCATCACACCCTTTTTTATAATTCATATTTTACCGCTCTATATTTTATATATACACAATTCTAATATATTTCTCTCCTACATATTTTTCTACAATGTATATTTTTCTAAGGAAAGGCAATAGAGAGTTGTTTTTGAACCTTCGTGAGTGGAAGTGCGTCCATCTTGAAGGTTGATGCTATAGTCTAATCCTAGGGGGTGTTTGGCCAAGAGAACCAATCGCACCGTGTTTTACTCCAGGTGGCACGAATCAATCTTTAAGAACAACGTTTTCGTAGCGTGATTCTATATTATTGTAAGATTGTTTTAAACTTCTTTTTATTTTATATCCTTGCTAATTATTGGAGATATTATTTGTTGTATCAAAACTTGTTTATTCACTAAAATATTTCCAACAAAAAATATATTAATTTTAGGTGTAAAAGTAAAACATACATATAGCCACCTGTTGTAGGCATGACATGTAATATGTTTTACAATATTAAAAAACAAAATTTCGATAGATGATCAAAATAAATATATAAAAATTTATTTTGAATTTCTTGAAATATTTTTGTAATAGAACTGTGGGGGGGCCAGTTAATTAGGAAGTATTGTTAAAGCAGTATTAACTGGGCCTATGGTCCTATCCAAGGATGTTAGACCATCCGAGGAGGCCCAAATAAGGTTATGAGGGGAATAAAATGAAGAGAGGAGTAGAGACAATGTGAAATGGGTCCAATAAGTGTCCGAGGACAAAAGTCTTCTCAGCAACATGTGTCCAAGCTAAATCTGAGTGCCATATCATCAGGACTTACTTCGGAGTTACATCACAACTAAGGGTAGGACATCAGACCAGGGATAAGAATAGAAAGGTAAACAAATATCTTCAAAAGCTGCTACCTCCGCTTTGAATGCCTCTCAACTAACTCTCTGGTCACATTAATGTGGAAGTGATGCCTGAATAGTGGTCAAGCAGCCTTACAGCTACTAGGGGTGTCCACGGGTCGGGTTTGTGCCTGACCCGGACCCGACTCGAATTTTTTGGGTGGGTAAAAATCGAAACCGAAACTAACCCGTTTTAATAGTCGAATCATCCGGTTCGGGTCCGTCGGGTTTCGAGTTGGTGTCGGTTCGGTTTCGGGTTTCTCCGTCGGTTCCAATATTTCGCCACCGGTGTCGATATTTGGCTGGATCGGTCTAGATCTGGCCAATATTTGGCTGGATCTGTCGAATCTGGAGTAGATCTTGACAAGATCTCGCCAGATCTGGTGGATTTCAAGTAGATCTTCGTTGGAAAATAAAAAATATCATCGGATCTGGTGGATTTCAAGTAGCTCTTTGTCGGAAAACCTTTCAATCTCACCGGATTTTGTTGATTTTATGATCAAGTCGGGTGGCTCAGGTTTTTGGGGAGGAAACCCGCTGGCCGACCCGAAGGAATCGGGTTCTGTGGGTGGCGACCCGCCGCCGACCGTAGGATTGGTTGATTCGAGTGGTGGCGGTTCGGGTTCAGGCGGGTCCGGCGGGTTGAGCGGGTGAATGGGTTTTGTGGACACCCCTAACAGCTACTAGTTGATGGTTCTAGGAGGTGCTGGATGGGATAGGAAGGAATCCCCCAAATCTAACCTACACGTGTGTAGTAAGGATGACACCAAGATTGTAGTATATAACATGGAAAAATGTACTGAGAAAAAGGGAGGATACAGATTGGAACTCTTGTACAATTTTATTTTCAAGAAAACCATATGATACAAATTACTTAAGCTATTCCGAGGATAGATTTTCTAATCTCATTTGTGTCAAACCGTCTTAAATCATTAAATCTAATCGTTTTTCTTCTGGGATAGATCTAGTTCTTCTATCCATGCTTTATAAATTTATTATTTGGGCCACGGGGGTTTGAGCCCAATCCAGTTTTGGGACCAATCCAATTCCAGTCCCTACAAGAACTATAGTTGGAGTTGAATTTAAATTTTTTTAAACTTAGGCAATTGATTTTTACCCAGAAAAAAATGACAATATTAAATTTAAATTTAAATTTCTTAAATTTTTTTGGTAAAAATTTCAATTGAAATAGAATTTTAATTTTAATTTCATTAGCCTTTGACTTAACTTTGACTTTTTTTTAGAACTCTCACATTTTTACATATTAGCATTATTTAAATAAAAAAACAAAAAATCTAATTTAATTCTAATCCACAATATTAAAAAAAAAAAAAACAATTTGACTAAAAAAAACACAAAACAAAACCTGACTCTTTTGACTTCTTTAATGCTTCCTTTTGTCCCTATCTTAAAAACATTTTGACTAAAAAAAACACAAAATGAAACCCAAATCTTTTAAGTTCTTTTCTACTACCCTTCATCCCTATCTCTCTCTATATCAAAAACCATTTACAAACCAAAACCAAAATAATCTCATCTCCCTCTTCAAATACAGTACACCTATAAATCACAAACACAAGCCAAACCCACAAATCCCAACCACTACCATTACAACACCCTCCTTTGCTGTGAGATACTGAAGGTGTGAGAGAGAGATGAGGTAAGAAGTCAATTTTTTTACTGATTCCTCAGTCCGAAATTTTTGCTGATCTCATTGTCTTCTCTCTTGGTGCTCTGCTCCCTGTACAAGACTCTTTCTCCTCGCAAATTTTCACCTTAGCCCTAAAACCTTCCTAGATTGGTGAGAAAATAATGCTAGTGATGTAATTTTTGTGGTGGTGGGTGTGATTTAGATTTTGCCATGAGAGAATGAAGATGAGAAGTGAGAGAGATCAGTTGCTTTGGGGTGAAAGTATGAGAGATAGAAGAGTTGAAGAGAGAGAGAGAGAGAGAGAGAGAAAGAGAGAGAGAGAGAGAGAGAGAGAGAGAGAGATTGTGAATTGAAAAAGAATATAAAAAAAAATAAAAAATAAAAACCCTTTGTGACAACTCAATCACAGTTGTGTGTTTACAAAGTTATGCAAAAATTCAATCCAAAATTGATGAAAATTTTAAAATTTTGGATAGAAAGTTAAATTGAAACTTAGCTGATAATCTTCCTTCCGCATTTTCTTTCTTCTTCCTTCTTAGGCATTTTCTTTCTTCTTCTGTCATTGGTACCCAAAACCAAAAGTCTAAGTTTTTTTCTTTTCAGTAGAAATGCACTTTTTGCCCCGATTCCCATTTTAGTCCCTACATCTTATTTTTATGATATTTAGTTCCTATTTAGAAAAATGTCATCTTACATCTTATTTTTACGATATTTAGTTCCTATTTAGAAAAATGTCATCCATTTTAGTCCTTTCCGTCAGTGTTCTAAAGGAAAAATCCTAAGTGGCAGACAGAACCATTAAAATAATAATAAAAAATTTTATTTTGACATTAAAAAATGCAACGTTGGCATCTAAATTTTTTTTTAAAGAAAATAATTTATCAATTTTAACTAAATAAAAAAAAATTAAAAACCAAAAATCGCATGATTTGAGATCTATGTGTGTATTGAACAAGAATTACAAGAACATAAACCCAAATTTAAGAACACAAAATTAAAACCAAAAATCAAAAACCCAGAAAATAAAAACACAAAATTAAGCATCAAATCCACATCATATTAAACAAGAACAAGAAACTAAACATGAACACATTAAACATTTGAACAAGAAGACAAACCTAGAAAATTTAAAACCCAAAAAATTAGCATTAGATCCACATCAACACAAAATTAAACATGAACAAATCCGAAAAATCAAACTCCCACACCACCAAAGCATCAAACACAAAACTCAAACCCAGAATTTCTGGCCCTAAACACAAAAACACTAAACTCAAAACCCAAATTTTTGGGCACCAAAGAAAATAGAAGAAAAGAAAGAGTATGATTTTCTTATCTTTCCAAGAACCAACACAAAACTCAACGATCTAAAACCCAACAATCAAGGACCCAATGATCTGAAACCCAACGATCTGAAACTCAACTTAAACCACTAATCCAAAATCTCCAAACCCACCAGATCCACCACCTCTGATCTCTACTTCTATTTCATTGCAAGGAACCCAGGTCAAAGCTTCTCAAGCTTCAATCCTTCGTTGTTGACCACAACAGCCACAAACAACAGTGAGTCCTTTCTGGACTTGGTCTATGGGTTTCACATCAAGTTCTCTGTCGATGATTTCTTCTTGCTCGTGTCCGCTTGAGTTTCAGCTCCTCCTCTTTTTCCCTCTCATCTCTTATGGTTGGGATTGAGCTCAATGAGAGGTTGAAGTGTTGAACCAGAGAGAGCAAAAGGGAGAAGCTAAACCACGAGAGAGAGAGAGAGAGAGAGAGAGAGAGAGAGAGAGAGAGAGAGAGAGAGAGAGAGAGAGAGAGAGAGAGAGAGAGAGAGAGAGAGCGTGTGTGTGTGGAAGTGGTGGGTGGGTTTAATTTATTGGGTTTATTTTAATTTTTTTAGGTTTGTGTATGCTTAATTTTGTGTTTGTTTTCTAAGAAAAAAAAAAGAGAAAATTTCAAATAAAGGAAAATGTTCTTCTTGTTCTTAAATCTGGGTTTGTATTCTTATTGTTTTTGTTCAAGACATACTTAGATCTCAATTCATGTGATTTTTGGTTTTTAATTATGTTTTTAATTTTTTTATTTAGTTAAAATTGATAAATTAATTAATTTTTTTTTTTAATTTAGATGCTGGCGTTGAATTTTTTAATGCCAAAATAAAATTATTATTATTATTTTAATGGTTCCGTCTACCACCTAGGAGTTGCCATTAGGGCATTTGAGGAAAGGACTAAAATAGATGACGTTTTTCATAATAGGGACTAAATGTGGTAATGTAAGGACCAAAATGGGAATCAGGCAAAACATAGGGACAAAAAGTGCACTTCTGCCTTTCTTTTCCCATAGAGTTGTCTACCACCAAACTATGGTAGACACTACCCCTTCCCCATGAAAAAATTGGACATGTGGCCATGTTGCCACCATTCATTTGCTTTGAAATTTTTTAAAACTTTTTTTTTAATTTAGTTGCATTTTTAATTGCATTATTTATTGGATTTGACTGGACTTTTTTTTGAATACCAAGTATATTAACACACACACCCGCAGAATATCTTAAAAAAATTAACAGTGGTGTATATCCAAAAAGGTCTATTTGACCGGACTTTGATTCATAATGGCTAATACTACAAACCCACGTATTGGTCTATTAAATTCATATATTGTTACTGTAAATTTAAGATTTATATCATAAATTAAAGGCAAAAACCACATTTTCGTCCCTTCATCTTCACGCGATTCCCACTTTGGTCTCTAACTTTTATTTCCACCGCTTTTAGTCTCTATCTTGAAAAACACGTCTCGTTTTTGTCCCTGCCATTATATCAGAGACGGAAAATGCACACGTGGCAAACAAAGTGCACTATTGGCACATTAAAAACTGACGTGGCCATTAAAATAATAATAATAAATGTTATTTGGCATTAAAAAATGCCACGTCAACATCTAAATTAAAAAAATTAAAAACAGAAACAAAAACCAAAAATTACATTAATTGAGATCTAAGTGTGTCTTGAACAAGAACAACAAGAACACAAACCCAAATTTAAGAACACAAAATTAAAATCCAAAAATCACAAACCCAGAAACACCAACACAAACCCAGTAACAGATCAACCAAACCAAACACAAAATCAACAAACACAAACCCAACAACTGATTTTTCTTGTCAACCAAACACAAAAACAACAAACACAAACCCAAACATCAATAAGAATACAAACACAAACCCAGCAATCCATCTCCAGAAAACCTGTAATCCATCTTCAGAAAACCCAAAAAACCCAAATCCAAACACAAACCCAAATCCGACCCTCCTCCTTCTCGCGCGGAGCCTCGTCCCTTTGCCTACCCCATTCGTCGCGCTTCTTGATCGCCGCATGAGCCAGCGCCTTCAGCCTATTGAACAAAACCTGCAACTCCGATTTCATACTCTCCGCCGCCTCGCGTGCTTACCTCTCCAAATCGAGCTCGGCGAGAAGCTCTCAAAACCTCTCCACCGATACATCCTTTGTGCTTAGGCTCTTTATCGAAATCAGCACCGGCTTGTCTCCCTCCTCCACGTCCCTGAGCACCGCATTGACTTCTTCATTTCCTCTACCACTCGCCATTTCATAAATACACCCAAAAAAAAAAAAATCACTCTTGCCGATCAATCGCGCAAACCTCCATTTATCAAGCCCTAGAATTCAGAGAGAAGAGAATGAAATATGGGTTTATGGGTTTCTTATTGAATGGGGCTTGCTGGGTTTTTGAGATTTGATTTTGATGAGGGTTTAATCACTTTGATGGATTTTTGGGGTTTGATTTTGGTCTATGGGTTCCTTTTTTTTTTTTTTTTTTTTTTTGTGTAATGAATTTATGGGTTTCTCATTGAATGGGGTTTAATGGATTTTTGGAATTTGATTTTGATGAGGGTTGAATTCGTGTGAAGAATTTGAGTGAGTTGGAGAAATTGTGCAATCTGTGGAGCTTGGCAGAAGTTTTGGTGGATGTTTAGCAGATATTTTGTGGCAGTGGCGATGGTTTTTGTGCAATTTGTGGTTTTTGTTTTTCAATTTTGAGATCTTAAGTTTGGGTTGGTGTTCTTGTTCAAGATACTTTTAGACCTTAATTCATGTGAATTTTGATTTTTATTTCTGTTTTGATTTTTTTTATTTAGTTAAAATTAATAAATTAATTTTTTTAATTTAGATGCTGACGTGGCATTTTTTTAATGCCAAATAACATTTTTTATTATTATTTTAATGGCCACGTCAACTTTTAGTGTGCCAACAGTATACTTCGTTTGCCACGTGTGCATTTTCCGTCTATGATGTAACGATAGGGACAAAAACGAGACGTGTTTTTCAAGATAGGGACTGAAAGCAGAGGAAATAAAAGTTAGGGAGCAAAGTGGAATTGCGTGAAAATGTAGGGATGAAAATGTGGTTTTGGCATTTTAAAAAAAAAAAAAAATTTATTATATAAATCTTATCTAGATACTATAATGTTAAATAATAATTTTTCTTTTTATTGTGATTATTTTTTTAACAGTTAGTAATATTTTGTTGATTTTTGAAACACTATAATGAAAGTTGTGATATAAAAAATACATTTTAAAGATGGCATTTATATTTATTTGAATTATTTTAGTCAATTTTTTATTTATACTAATTTAATATATTTAATTATATTTTAAATAACTATTAAATTAATTATGATGTCATCACTATTCAACCTTGGTTGGACCTCAGTCTGACTTTAAAAATATTGAACTTTTTTCTTCTCTAGTTCTTTGAACAGTCTAGGTTTTAAAACCATGATATACTCGAAATATGTATCATTGAATGGAAATAGCATTGTTTTTTGTTCACTTTATTCTATGATATTAGGAGGTTCTCATGAATTTAATAGTTTTTCTTTTTTCTTAATTAAAAATTATATTCCTATTTTGTAGAATTTATTTTGAAGTTAGATTAAGAGTTCTATATTGAATATATTAAAGTCTAGGTGCCTTATCAGTTACTATTAATTTATAATGATATTTTTCTAATCTATAAGTTTATTTAATGCATTGTAAGAATTAAAAATGTCCTTTATTAAATAATCTTTCTGTTTAAAATAATATTATTTGATTATTGTAAATGCCTATACAATAATCTTTTTGTTTAAAAATATTACTTTTTGTAGGTTCTTGAAGAGCTCAACCTACCTATACAAGTGAAAATTTTGAATGGAAAAATATTTATTTTCCAATCAGAACTAAATGACTATAAACTCTATTATAGAATCTGACAAATCAATTTAAGTTTGATAAAATGACAAAAGTACATATTTATTTATTATAGCAAAATTATTAATTTGGTATTTTACTTCTACATGTTATATTTTATTACATTCACAGGCTTATATTAGCGGTACTACAAATGATTGTGAGAGCAACTTATCAAGCGAACAAAATAGTGATTCTACAAAGTTAAAAAAAATTGATGTTGAAGGCAACATACAACTCACACCAACATCTGCACTCAAGGAGAACAAAATGAGTTATTTAATGACTATTACAAAGCAATAAAAGAAGAAGATACAAAAAGTTACTTAAAATTGCAAAAAAAAAAAAAAAAATACAAAAAATTATGAAAAACATTTTTTGTCTTGCAATTGATTACAAATTGTTATTTTAACATTGCAACATTTATTGGATAATTGAGTATATTAGGTGTTTGGAATCCTAATTTTTATTTAAAATTTTTTAATTGATATTTTTCATTTACTAAGGCAACAAAATGAAAGTTTTTAAGGCTATTTAGCACTGTCAACAATATTGCATATGTGATAACTTAAATTCTTCTTTTATTGTTGGATTTTTTTTTTTTTTTTTTTTAGTCAATAGTTTTTCCATACATCACACGGGTTAGCGACTAACAGTACATAAGTTGAAGAAAATAAAGATAACTTCTGCAACCAACCCGCGCATAAGCACAACAAAACTATGGAATGTATAGCCATTAATATGTATTTTTATGAAATTCACTAAGTACCAACTACTACATGAGATGGAGTTCGTAGAGATAAAATACAAAGCATAATAAGTGCAGCAAAGCTACAGAGGGTAAAATTATTTATGGAACTCCATGACTGCCCAAAGAGCATAAGCACAGAAAACAACTTGAAAGTTTGAAAATCCGGATTCCTTGCACAAAGCCTCAAATTCTTTCTCGGTTCTCTCCTGGCCTTCAAGGTTCAACAACATGCTAACGTCAAGACGAGAGATATATTGAGAAGCCATACTTGACACTGTAGCTTCTGGCATGAGTAGTTCAACAATAACTACCTTCCCATTATCTGGTAGTGCTTTATAGCAGGTCCTCAAAAGTTTCTTGCAGTTTTCATCATTCCAGTCATGGAGTATATTCTACAAGTGAAAAAATGCAGACACAAAAATGATTACTTTTGAAAAAATTTACCCAAAAATTCTTTATCATCATCTACTTGAAACACAATATCCAAATTCTACCTTCATTACAATTGCGTCCCCTTTAGGTACATTGTGAAACATATCTCCTCCCACGTGCTCAATACCTGCATAGAATATGAGTTGTGCTCTTCATTTAGGAAGAATCCTTGTGAACAGGACCAGCTTGATAAAAGCCTAAGACAATAATTTTAAGTGATATATATATATATATAGAGAGAGAGAGTTTTGTATTCAAATCTTGCTAATATCTACGTTTCAATTGATTATATGATTAATTCACTTAAGTTTTCTTGTAATAAAGTTAATCTTAAGTAGGATTTCATAAATTTTAATTTTAAAATGCTTCAATATGTATAAACAATTGTAACAAGAGTTATCAATAAAACTGTGTTACTGATACTTGCATTTGGAAAATATTTAATCTAATCTTTTTATATAATTCACTTCATCAATTAGATTTTTTTTCTTCTAATATTTGTAAAAAAATTTCAAAAACTTATAGATTTTGAAATAAATATAAACCATCAAAATTTTCACCTAGATTTTTTTAATTATAATCAATTTATTGCTAGTAATGAATTTCTCAAGATATCCTTTTGAGATTCAATTCATTCTTCTATTTTTCTTTTTCTTTTTTTTTTCTTTTTAAATTTCTCATATCCTGATTCTTATTTTTCAAGAAATTTATTTTCAAAATAATATTTACAAATAAAAAAGGCACTATATAAAATATAAATTTATAAAATGACTAGAATAAAATAAAATTTAAAAGGTAAAATAATATAACATCACTTATCAAATGCAGTATTAGAATTTTATTTATCAATAGAATCACTCAATAATCTCAACCTTCACAAGATCCATCCACGACTTTCCCTTTGCACAAGCATAATATATTTCTTAACCCTCTAATAATGCTTTTTTGTTATCATTTGATGAGTTTTTACTTTTTAAAACCCATTTCACTCTTAGTAATTACTATCCCTTACTTGGCACCACTAGCATGTTGGGTTTCTTAACCCTCTAAGAAAACTTTTTTTTATCCACTTAAGTTTCTTAATTCTTACCAAAGGTTTTGTAGTTGAATTGACACATTCCCATGCACAAAGTGCTTGGGAGTCTAGGCAGGAAATGGTCCAAGCTGCGGGATTAGTAGCATATTGTAATTATCTAAAAAAACGTTTCTTAATTCTTGAATAATTCTTTTTTTGTTTGTTATCATTTTATGAGATTTTGTTTTTTTGCATCCACTCTTCTTTTTCGTGGAGATAGTTTGTGCATTATCACAATGAACTTTTTTTTTTTTTGGGGAGAAATAAACACACACACACACACAAGGGAGATGAAAAGATGTTCTAACACAAATGCACATCACAACTCCACACAAAAGGCAAGCACGACGCATAGAGTGCTGAATATTCAAACCCCAGATTAAACGAGAACCAAACCCTCATGACATAAAATGAGCATAGTTGAATCAAACCTCGAACAAAGATGGAAATCAGCGATCAACATGGAGTGATTTTCGAGAATAGAGATAAACAAGCACTACCGAATCAAGTTCTGAGTGAGATATTTTGATAAAACACAATATTTTGAGATAAAAATTAGGATTAATTGAGCACGGCCAAATCAAATCCTGAGAAATATTTTGATAAAAACACGATATTTTGAGATAAAAACAAGGATTAAACGAGCATGGTTGAATCAAATCTTGAGAGATATTTTGATAAAAACACGATATTTTGAGATAAAAGCTAGGCTTTTTGGGTATACACCACTGTCAGGTTTAAATCATGTTCTGTGTATCTAAGAGTTAGGCTTTTTTAGATATACACCACTGTCAATTTTTTTATCTTTTTTTTTTTTCCCTTCAACAGTATATTAGAATTCAACATACGCTAGTTGCTGAGCCTCTTTTTTTTTTTTTTTTTTTTTTTTTTTTTTTTGAGAATACTAAGTAATTGGATATACGCCACTGTCAGGTTTAAAACTTATGTTGTGTATCTAAGAGTTAGACCCTTTTAGATATATACACCATTGTCAGTTTCTTTAAGACATTAATTCTTCCCTCTCCCTATGTGTTTGTGTGTGTTAAAACACTTAGTATTCTCAAAAGAAAAAACAATAAGTTAATCTCACATCAAGAAATGAGTGTGAATTAAAGAAGTTTAAAACCTGTACTGTGTATCTAAGAGTTAGACATTTTTGGATGTATACTACTGTCAATTTCTTTAGTTGGTGAGCCTTAACAGTAGTTCCTACCAAACAAAGATACTATATGTTAAATAAGTAGGTGTTTAATGAATTATAAACAAATTTATTAGTGTATATATATATATATATATAAATAGGTAAAGTTTAGAGAAAATCCAATTAGATTCTACAATTAAAGTCCAATTTTGCGCCATGTGTCCTAAATTATTTATTTTTAGAGAATTTTGTTTCTTAATTTTGGAGTCAAATGTGGGACCACATCATAAATATCTATTCAAATGAGTTATTGCGTACAAAAACTAAATAGTCAGGAATTAATGAACACAAAAAAAAAATGACAATTTACATTTTCTACTTAATAATATTCTTACAAGACTTTTTGAAGAGTTAAAAAAAATATAAGAATGACTATTAATAATATTTAAATTATATATATAAGAATTATACTATACATTTTAATGTATATTTTTTAAGTATATCCATATATATGCACGAGGTTACAAGCTAGTATTATTAAGTAGATTAACCCTACTATAAAGAAATTAAGAAATTTACCAGGATAAGATAGTGCACTTTGTATCACATGAGGCAAGTCAAAATTAATGCCTTTAATGGAAGGGTACTTGGAAATGACCATGCTGAGGCACTTCCCAGTTCCGCCCCCAACATCAACCAATGATGTTAGCCCCACAAAGCCTTGGTATACCTCAAGAATTTTCGACAGGGCTATTGTGGAAAGATCAGCCATGCTCTTGTTGAAAAGTATGTTGAAAGCTGGATCCTTGTCCATATATTGGAACAAGGACATTCCATGCACTCTTTGAAATTGATTACCACCTTCAAGAATGGCATGCTTCATACGTAGGCTGCAACGTAGAAACAAAGCAGATAACAGAAGGAAATACAATACACAACTAATATTATTTTGATTCATCATATATGCAACATATGGCAAATTGGTAATATATAATTCTTTTTTCCCAAATATATAATTTACTGCGGATTAACAAATAATATATATTTTTTAATTTACAACAACGTAATATACAAATAGTAACGTTATAAAAACAATATTTTTCACAACTACTCATGAAATTTGTCAAATTTGGATTAACATCACTTTTATTATACATCAATCACAATAATTTATATTATCAATTTTGAAAAATATTATGTCCTGATAATTATTGATATTGGGATTCCTAACCGCATAAATAAGAAGTAACAGCCAGCAAAATCATTCAATTATGACGAAATGTTACTGCCCTTTTTTGCATCATATTTTTGCATTTATACAAAATCAAGGAGACTCGTGTATACCTGGCCTCCCAAAAGGCTCGGTGAGAAATGAAAGCTGAAAGAGAAGCCAGGGAACTTCCATCATCTTTTTCAACAAAGAAGTAAGAGGTTGGTGTGAGTCCATAAAGTCTCTCAACCCTACCATCTTCAAGTGTGTGGATAGAGCATGTCAAAAGGGAGTGACTAACAAGGACTCGCAACATGCGATCCAACCTAGAAGGTGTATCAGAATCAAAGTCCTTTGTTGGAAGCCGAGAAGCAATTTCAGAAGTTGTGATACAAGCAGCAGGGCCTGCTCTAGCAATAATCCCAAACAGGTCAAGCTCAAAGGCTGCATTTAGGACACAAGAAAATATTTGGGCACTGGAGACTAGGATAGCCTGGAGGCATGCCTTATCATCTTCACTAACACTAAGTGTGGGAGTAACTTTGTTTTCTAAGGATTCCATTTTAATTTGCTTCTTTCTCCCTTTTCGTTTTTCCCTCTCCTATAAATAGGCCTTGCATGATATATATCTTGTGGTGTAGATTTAAAACCAATTTTTCTACAGCCATCAGATCAAAGTCGTCCTTGTTGCGCTAATACAGTGGCCTTAGACCACAAACGTGCTTAGAATAATAGTAGAAAATGCTAAGCACGTGGGCCACGGCCCAACAATGTCAAAAATTTACAATTTTCGAGAATTTCAATAGAGTGCGTGCTAGGTGTGTGTTTGTGAAGCGCAAAACATGTCAAAAATTTACAATTTTTGAGAATTTCAATGGAGTGTGTGCTAGGTGTGTGTTTGGGAAGCACATTTTGCGCTTCCCAAACACACGTTTTGCATTTCTGGTGATTTCAGAATTTTTTTTTTTCAGTCGAAAAGTTTGACTTTTCCCATGAACAATACACATCATGCACTGTTTACGAACCCACAAATTTAATTTTTCAGCAATTTTTTCATTAAAAATGAGTCCCACGGTACTATTCACACATTTAAAATTTATTTTGCAACAGTGTTTTTCAGTTTTCAATTTTCAGTTGTATCCAAACGGATCCTAGATTTATGTGGCTAGACTTTAGAGGAGAAAGTCAAATACTGACCTCTATACAATTTTAAGGCCAAGGGAACCTGTTTTGCATGTGTTAGATATCAGAAATTTTTAAACATCAAAACAACTTGAAGATATCAGAAATTATATTTAATTATATTTTAAATAACTATTAAGTTAATTATGATGTCATCACTATTCAACCTTGGTTGGATCTCAGTTTGACCATAAAAACATTGAACTTTTTCCTTCTCCAATTATTTGAACAGTCTACGTTTTAAAACCATGATATACTCAAAATATGTGTCATTGAATGGAAATAGCATTGTTATTTGTTCACTTTATTCTATGACATTAGGAGGTTCTCATGAATTTAATAGTTTTTCTATTTTCTTAATTTGATTAAAAAAGATTATATTCCTATTTTGTAGAATTTATTTTGAAATTAGATTAAGAGCTTTACATTGAACATATTAAAGTCCAGGTGTGTTATCAGTTACTATTAATTTATAATGATATTTTTATGATCTATAAGTTTATTTAATGCATTGTAAAGAATTAAAAATGTCCTTTATTAAATAATCTTTTAGTTTAAAATAATATTATTTGATTATTGTAAATGACTATTGTGGGGCACTAGAATTTGAATAAGGTACTTGTGCCACGTGTCATACCCATGGTCGAGGAGTCCATTATCGCACCGAGGAGGTCACATGCTCGAACAGTAGGGCCACGTCAATGGCACGTTACCAGAGGAGGTCATACTATAGAGAAAGAGTTTTAGGGAGGGGGTTAGCCCTGATATGACTGAAGGGATGGTGGCTACCACCACATTTAATGCATCCCACCAAACCTCCTAGCTGCATTTATGTGGAAAAGACCCCTAAACAGTGCTGTCTTGGCTGCCCCAACTCACAAAGAGTTTGGGAAGGTATTTGATGGGACAAGCACTCAAGTAGTGGCCTGGACGATGAACAAATGGAGGGCCAAGATCATTTAAAGGGAGTTATATAATGTAAGAGACCCTCCAGGGAGAGGGGATCGAAAAATCTGTAGAGAACACACTGTAGCAACAAGAACTGAAATTGTATCCAAATCCAAAAGAAATAAATTCAAGAATCATTCTCCTCGGACTTCGTCGAGGAAGGATTTCCTTGCTTTAAACTTGTCTTTCTTTGCTTTCTAAATATCTTTGATCAATTGTGCGCGTTGCTTGATCCATTAAGGCCTAGTTTTTAAGCTCATTCTCTAAAATTTATTGTATTGGGCTCTTTGGGCTTGAATCCTTCTACCTTTTGGGCTCAGGAACCAAAACCACACCTTTAAAATTGGCGCCGTCTGTGGGAAAGCTTGAGCTTTAGTGAGTTCAAAGTCCAACCATGGTAGGATCAGGGCAAGACTGGGAGGAGTCTATTGGTTCCCAATGCTAGGATCAGTTCCTTAATCTTAAGCGAAGGAGAGACCGCGAGGTTAGTGTGCACACCACACATACTAGCAAGAGCCAATCTTGAGGTGGAAGTTAGATCTTTCATGAGGATAATACAAGAAGCATGCAATTGGAGATTGACCATCTTTGCAGGAGGCTACGCCGCGAGCGACGAAGAAGGACTCCCTCAGATTCTAACCCCTCTTTTGATGATGATGGGGATGGTAGCTACAAGCCCAAGTCCAGGACTCCTCCCAGTGAGTCTTTTTCGTACGATGAGGATCGTCATTGAAAATGGAGGAGTGAGAATCCATCTTGCGAAGGTCCGGGCAATGATGCTATAAGTAGGGCTCTCAACCAAATCTCTAAATCACCATTTACGCGTAGAATTGAAGGGGGAAAGCTTCCTTGGCAATTTGCTCAGCCAACATTCACCATGTATAATGGCAGAATAAACCCTGTGGAGCAGGTCAGCCATTTCAACCAGAGAATGGCCGTTCACTCCCGGAATGAAGCCTTGATGTGCAAAGTGTTCCCATCCAGTTTAGGGCCCATAGCGATGAGATGATTCGACGGTCTGAAAGAAGGTTCTATCAGCTCCTTCAAGGAGCTTAGTAAGGCCTTTAGGGCTCGTTTTGTGACTTGCAGTAGGGTTCCTCGGTCCTTAGATTCCCTGCTGTCCATGACCATGGAAAGGGAGAGACCCTGAAAACATACTCTGATAGGTAATGAGAGATGTTCAACGAGATAGATGGGAACTTCGATGACGTGGCTATAAGGACTTTCAAGGACGGCTTGCATGCCGAGCATGATCTAAGAAAGTCTTTGACCAGAAAACCAGTTAAGAATGTGCGTTAGCTCATGGACCGTATTGATGAGTATATGCGGGTTGAGGAGGACTAGCAATAGGAAAAAGGAAAAGCTAAAGTGGTCCTTAGGATATAAGGGACTTTAGGACGGATAGGTACAATAACAACCGACCTCGGAGAGACTTTACGGGGCATTCTATGTCTACTACTACTCAGGTAGTCAGTACTGTGTTCTAAGAGCCAATACACTAAATCTTGGAAAAGATTAAGAATGAGTCGTATTTTCAGTGGCTGAACAAGATGGGAGGAGACCCCACGAAGCCAAAGTCTTCATTGCCAATTCCACCAGGAGCGAGGGCACACCACTAAAGATTGCAAGGCGTTGTGGAGTCATTTGGATCAGTTGGTTAAAATTAGAAAGTTAAAGCAATTCTTGTATCAGCCCAATGGACAGGGTAGTTAGGCAGGATCGGGGGCTCAGAGAGGCGCTTTTATAAGACCACCTTTAGGTACAATTAGTGTCATCCTTGTTGCTCCAGAGAGAACTGGTTCTTGGCCATCCAGGGTGCTGTCAATAGCTCAGCCATTTATCAGAGACTTAACCCCCTGATTCGAAGAGGAGTAAAGTGGAGGTCTGACCAGCTTTGTGCTCATCCGATGAGGACAAAGTTGGAACCTTACAGCCACACGATGATGCCCTGGTGGTTACTCTTAGGATAGGAGGGTATGATGTGAAAATGGTGCTGCAGATAAGGGCAGCGGTGTAGAGATCATATATCCTAACCTATTTAAGGGATTGAAGTTGAGGCCCAATGACCTAACCTACTATGACTCCCCTTTGATATGGTTTGATGGGAAGATTGTCATCCCAATGGGCCAAATTAGACTGCCTGTTCAGGCAGGGTTAGAAGTCGTGGAAGTGAATTTCATTGTAGTGAATGCCTACTCCTCCTACACTACTATTGTGGCAAGACCTTGGCTTCACGCCTTAGGAGCCGTGTCTTCCACCCTTCACTTGAAAGTGAAGTACCCGTCGGGGGATCGGGTCGAGGAGCTGGTCGGAAGCCAGTCTGTGGCTAGGCAATGCTTGGTGGCCGTAATTAGACATCAGGCTGGAGGTAAACCCTTGGTGTCAGCCGAGCAAGATTTATAGCAATCAAGGGTGCTAGTGTTGTCTAGGGCAGTGGCAGAAGGGGCTAAGTGCGAGCAAATGGAGAAAAATGTTATTGGCAATGATAAGGAGAAGTTCTTTCAGGTCAGAGCTTAGCTGTCTCATTGGGAGAGGTAGCAGCTGATAGATTTTCTTAGGAAGAATATTGATGTATTTGCGTGGAGCACCTACGGCGCCCCTAGGGTAGATACAGATTTCATTTGCCACTATTTAAACGTCAATCCATCTGCCATCTCCAAGAAGCAACCACCGTGGCGCTCATCTAGGGAATATTCCGATGTTGTGAAGGGTGAAGTACTCAAGCTCAAGTGGGCTAGGGCCATAAATGAGGTATTCTATCCCAAGTGGCTGGCTAATATAGTGGTGCTGAAGAAGAAAAATGGGAAGTGGTGAGTGTATGTAGACTTTACAGATTTAAATAAATCTTGCTCGAAAGACCCTTTCCCCCTGCCTCGGATAGATTAATTAGTGGACGCTACTATAGGCCATCTTCGGATGAGCTTTTTGGACGTCTTTCAAGGTTATCATCAAATACCATTAGCTTTGGACGATCAGGAAAAGACTGTTTTTCTTACACTTACTAGGAATTACTACTACAAAGTAATGCCCTTTGAATTGAAAAATGCAAGGTCTACCTATCAGAGGTTGATGACAAGGATGTTTGAGCCTCAGTTAGGCAAAAATATTGAGGTATACATAGATGATATGGTGGTAAAGAGTAAAGTAGAGTCCGAGCATATAGGTGACCTCGGGAATATTTTTGAGATATTAAGGAAACACAAATTGCGCCTTAATGCCGCTAAGTGTTCTTTTGGCGTAGGCTTTGACAAATTTCTGGGTTATATGGTTACACACCGTGGAATCGAGGTTGACCCTGATCAGATTAGAGCCATTAACGACCTGTAGCCACCTCGGAATCCTAAAAAGGTCCAAAAGTTGACAGGAATGACTGCCGCTTTGAATCGATTCATTTCTCGGTCAGCAGACAGGTGTAGGCCCTTTTTCCAATTGTTGCATAAGTGAAAGGGATTTGAATGGGTAAAGGAATGCTCCTCGGCCTTCCAGCAGTTGAAGAAATATCTTTCCCGGCCACCTATTATGTCCAAGCTCGAATGGGAGGAGGTTTTATTCGCTTACATTGCTATAGCCTCATATGCGGTGAGTCTGGTACTAGTGCGGGATGATGACAGGTGCAGAGACCAGTCTATTATATGAGAAAATCATTATATAAGACAGAGATTCGCTATTTACTATTGGAGAAGGCCATCTTGGCAATAGTGCAAGCTACACGGAAGCTCCCACATTACTTCTAGGCCCACATTGTTGTGGTTCTAACCCAACTCCTTCTTCGATCACTGCTTCGAAAAGCTGATTACACAGGGAGGGTTGCAAAATGGGCAACGGTCCTAGGAGCCTTCAATATTAAATACATGCCTCGCACCTCTATAAAGGGCCAGGTCCTCGCCGATTTAGTAGCAGAGTTTGTTAAGCCTTCGTTTAAATAAAATGGTGAAAAACCAAGCATGGATGGAAAATCAGTTGGGGTGATCTCCTTATAAGGACCTCTCTCTTGGAAGGTGTATGTTTACGGCACAGCAAACCAAAGGAGATCAGGAGTGAGGCTGGTTGTAGTATCTCCTGAAATGATCATCATTAAGAAATCCTTAAGACTGGGCTTCTCGGTCACGAATAATAAGGCTGAGTACAAGGCTTTGTTGGTGGGAATGGCTATGGTTCAGAAAATGGGAGAACAGTGGAGATGTTCTTAGATTTGAAGTTAGTTGTGGGCTAAGTAAAGGGAAAACTGAAAGCCAGGGATGCGAGAATGCAAGAGTACCTAAACTAGGTTAGGCTGTTGCAATCAGGGTTTAACTCTTTTTCCTTACACCAAATCCCTAGAAGCAGAATTACGCATGCTGATTCCTTTACCATTCTTGCAACCTTATCGGTGCAAAGTCTACCTTGGGTCATCTTGGTCGGGGACCTATGCAGCCCTACCGAGATTAAAAGGAAGAAGGTCTAGATTCATTAACTTAGGGTGGGACCCAGTTGGATGGATCCTATTGTCCTATTCCTTAAGGATGACATCTTGCTCGAGAAGAAAGGGGAGGCTAACAAAGTGCAAAGGAAGGCCCCCTAATTTTGGCTATCTGAGGACCAAAAGTTGTACAAGCGCTCTTTTTCTAGGTCATATTTGATATGTATCCATCCTGAAGCGGTGGAGCCACTCCTAGAGGAGTTGCACGAAGGGATATGTGGAAGCCATACAGGAGGCAGATCCTTGTCTTACCGAGCCCTTACTCAAGGATATTGGTGGCCCAATATACAAAGAGAAGCACAAGAATACATGAAAAAGTGTGACCAACGTCAGAGATTCGCTCCCAACATTCATCATCCAGGGGGCGTTCTTAATCCTCTGTCTAGTCCCTAGCCTTTTGCTCAGTGGGGTTGGACATTGTGGGGCCCTTCCCCAAAGTAGTAGAAAACAAGAGATGACTTTTGGTCGGCACTGATTACTTTATCAAGTGGGTTGAGGCTGAGCCACTGGCGAACATTAGGGACATAGATGCCAAAAGGTTTGTGTGGAAGAACATTGTCACTCGATTTGGGATTCCTCATACCCTCGTCTCAGACAACGGACTTCAGCTTGATAGCAAAGTTTTCAAAAGGTACTGTTATGAATTGGGTATCATGAATAGGTATTCCATTCCGACTTATCCCCAGGGGAATGGGCAAACTGAGGCTGTCATTAAGGTCATAGTGAATGGACTCAAGAAGATGTTGGATGATGCAAAAAGCAAGTGACTCGATGAGCTTCCATATATCCTCTGGACATATCAGACTACCCCTCGTAGGTAAGGATGTCAATTTTTACCCGACCCGCAGATACTCGGTTCGGCTCGACCCTAATGGGCCGGGTTTTACTCTACCCAATTGAAAATAGGGTTGAGTCCAGGTTTTTACAAAAACCTGGCCCAAAGATACCGACCCGCTTAAAATAAAATTACCAAAAAAACCCTATTATATATATATATATATATATACCTATAAACCCTAACTTATTCATTCTCTCATTTCACTCAACCCTACCCTAGTTACCCCTCCTACTCTCACTCTCTTTTCATGTCTCACGCCCTCGGCTATCGAATGTCAGCCACCATGCTCTCAGTCTCTTGGTCTCACTCTCTTTGCCGAAGAAGACAAAGACAAAAATCTAAGATTCTCGTCGCAAAGCCTCTCCGATCTCACCCAGTTTCATTCAATATTGCTCCCTATATTTGCTTTGCACTGAGCTTAATGATAGTTGAAGCCAACGACCACAACCACGGTGATTACAGCAATGATTTTTTATGTTCTTCTTCCATTTTTTCTTTATTTGATTAGCGGGTTTTGGGATTTAGATTCTCTTTGTTTAACCTATGGGTTTGGGATTTAGATTTAGCTGTTAAGATTTGATGTTCCTTGCATGTGCTTGTTTTAGATTTCAATTTCAAATGTATTTGGTTTCTATGAATAGTTTGATTTTAGCTAGAATAGGTGCTGATCAAGAGGCAAATTTCCTTTTGTTTTCCAATCCGCCTGTGGACTTGCTTAAGACCTTAAAGGATGACTGTAATAGAGTTTATTTCAACAGAATTTGTACTGATTTGGATGTAGTTGTTTAGTTTAATGATATCGTCGTTTATAACCCAAAAAAAAAAAAAGGTTTGATTTCAAATGTATTTGGTTTCTGTGAATAGGAAATTTAAATGGGTATAATGAATTTGATTTGAGATTTACTTGGATTTGTTGTTTATGCAGCTGTGATTTTTTTTCTCAGGAAAACATAATTTTTTTTTTTTTTTTTTATTGGGCCACGGATTAGGCCACTGTTAGGGCTGAAGATTGGGCCCTGAAGTGGCCTGGCTAGGCGGGGCCCGCAGGGCCCAGCGAGGCGGGTCTTGGCCCCGAAAAAAAAATTTGTTTAACAAACGGGCTGAGTCCGGGTATGAAAAAACCCGACCAGTTTCCATTCCTACTCATAGGTCATCGGGGGAGACACCATTTCAATGACTTACAGGACAGAGGTTGTGTTCCTCTGGAGACTGGTTTCTCAATGCTGAGGACTAGCTTGTTCGCTCTAGACAACAACGACCACCTACTAGAAAAGAGCCTACATCTAATCGAGGAGCGGAGAGAAAATGCCATAGTTCAATTAGCATACTATCAGTAGAGGCTTAAAATGTAAAGTTAAGAGCATTGGCCCCTAGGGACTTGGTATTAACAAAGGTTATGGGTACTGCAAAAAACCTAGCATGGGGAAAGTTAAGGCCCAATTGGGAAGGGCCATACCGTATCACCCCGGTAGAAGGCATAGAAGCATACTTCCTAGAAGATCTAGACGAAAAAGTTGTACTATGACCTTAGAATGTAAATAACCTTCGAAGGAACTATTTTTAATGAAAGGCAGCTCTGCCATGTTTTCATTTATGACATTATGTGTTGCGTTAATTACCTATGTGGATATTAAACAGAACCTTGGTCATGTCTGATTCCTCGAACCACATACCTCGGGTAAATTAATATTCTTGATTACCTATGTGGATATTAAACAGAATCTTGGTCATGTCTGGTTCCTCGGACCACATATCTTGGGTAAATTAATATTCCTGATTACCTGTGTGGATATTAAACAAAACCTTGGTCATGTCTAGTTCCCCGTACCACATACCTCCGGGAAATTAATATTCCTAATTACTTGTGTGGATATTAAACAGAACATTGGTTATACTTGGCCCTTCGGACCACATGCCTTGGGTAAATTAATACTTCATGTTATTTCTCTAAGTATTAAACAAAATATTGGCTATGTCTGGCCCCTCAGACTACTTGCCTTGGGTAAATTAATACTTCCCATTATTTCTATAATTATTAAATAGAACCATGGTTATGCCTAGCCTCTCAGACCACATGCTTTGGATAAATAAACACTTATAATTATGTAAGCCTCCGGTGGAATGGAGTGCTAAATGAAATTCTAAGTACGGTGGCCCTCTTAGATCATATACTCTAGACAAACATGAACTTCACTATCATTTGAGGCTAAGAAGAAAATCCAGAAGTACACTTCATCCATTGAGCTATTTACCTAAGGTATACAAGGTTTGCTTTTTAGGTTTAGTTACTAGATGCCAAGTGCCACGAACAAGGTAAAGTTGTCCAATTACTCTGCTAACTACATGAAAGTTTATTTGAGTTAACAACCAATTATTACTATTAGCTTTTGTCAAAGAAGGAGTGTTCACCCTTAGGAGCATCATCAATTTAAAGTCTCGGCACAAGGCAAAACAATAACCACAACTTACCAGAGACAAACATTGCAAGAAAAACAGAGGTCCACAAAGGCAAAAAGTAATATATTTTCATTCAACAAAAGGAAAAGTACATCATGTATTGGGGCATATTGCCCTAAGGAAAAAGTACAAAGAAAGAAAGGGAAAAAAAAAAAACCCTAAGGAAAAATTACAAAGAAAGAAAGGGAAAAAAAAAAAATCCTAAGCTAAAAGTACAAAGAAAAAAAAGAAGAAAAATCCTAAGCTAAGCCTTCACTGGAGAAGGGTTTTCTTTGCTAACCGGCGGGGGAACGGGAGGATCAGCGACCTTCTTCTCCTGGGCCACGGCCTGAGGCTTGGCCGGCTCAGACTCCTTCGCCTTAAGAGCGGCTTCCTTGCCTTTGCCTTTGTCCTCTGGTCAGGCTTTGCTCTAGCCAACCTCCTTACCTTTGGCCACTTCCACCCCACTACCTTAGTCACCAGCCTTGCCAGGCCCTTTAATGGCCTTGAGAAGGGGAAGAAGGGTCTGGGTGGGAGGAGGCTACTCAGCCGTAGTTAAAGCAGGGACGACTTCCTCGAGGGCTGCCTTAGGGGCTTCTCGAAGGTCTTCAGGATAATAGACATTCTTGGCTTTTCTCCACTTTGAGTCCGTAGGGGCTCTAGCCACGTTCAAGGCCTCAATCCAGACCTCAAGGCTGTATTCCCTATAGACCCCAGCCACTCTTCAGTTAGTCGGGCCTCGGTCTCTTGCACTCAGAGGTCATAAAACTTCTGCCCTACAGTGCCTGCAACTGCCTAAGCCACCTGGGTAGCCTCCTTGGTCTTGGACAGCTTGATGTGCATGAAATATATACAATAAAGTACTCACATATCTACATATTTAGCCTTACTTTTATGTTATTTTGTGACTGATTATATAATATCTTTGTGTTGTAGGTAACAAGGGCTTTACATGCAAAGTGGGGCTAGGCCAATTGAATCAAGCCAACTTACATCCAGCCAGGCATGAATTCAAGAAAAGACCAACCCAATTAAATTTAAGTCCAATTGGAGTAAGGAATCAAAGGAAATTTGCGCCAAATCAAGTCCAATTCGGATTAGGATTCTAGACTGCACATCAGTTAGTATTTTTGGTATAACTTTCGGCTCAGATGTCCAATCGAGATGATTCAAGTTGGGCTGGAACGATAACTTAAAGGGCTACAACTTTGTAGTTTACCAAAAGTCCAAATTCTGACGTTAAATAGGCCAAAATAGTCGGTTAAGTGAAGTCTAAAAATCTGGAATTTTCTCCAAACGGGAATTCAACTTGTAATAGGATTCTTTAACATATTTAAAGGCTCTTTAGGGCAAAATTCAGGACTGAATGTGTAGAGGCTGCGGCTAGGACTGGTGCGTAGGAGCAGAACGTGTTCTTTTTGTCTATGGCTTTTCTCTAGCATTGTGACTATTTCTTTCTCTATTCTATTTGTTTAGTTTAATGATTAGTATTTTATTTTTATGTTTTCTTTCAATTACTATGAGTAGCTAAATTTATAATTAGGGTTGAGGATGAAACCTTGTTAAGGATTATTAGTGATATTTATGTGATTTGATTTTTCTCACAATAATTGTTCTTTAATGATTTAAATTGTTCTTGCTTCATATCAATTGACTAAGATGAGATTCTAGATATGAGTTCAATCATGTTTTTCTCATGATTTAGGATTTGTCTTAATTAATTGAATGCTTGGTTTATTAATTCTTGATTATAAAATCGGATATATCTTGTGATTTGTTTGACTACGGATACAATTTATGATTTGATTTTATACTTAAGAAGCGAAGAAGAACATGCTTTTGATTTTTAAAATAAGGGTTTAAATGATGATATTTTCCATGATAACAAGATTGATTTCTAGATTATCATGTAGTGAGTTGGGAAAAATTAATGATCATAAATATATGCTGATATGACTTACAAGGCGGATTCCAAAACCTTAATTCCTTTCTCTTGATTGTTTACATCTTTTTATTGCTTTATATATTTTTCTTAGTTTAACTATTTGCTTAATTTTATTAATTGCTTAGTTTATTTTATTGTAACCAACCAATTTTTATTTAAACTAGATTAGGATTAATTTGGTTAAGGTTTAATTAATTTTCCTACATTCATACAAGTCCCTGTGGGTTCGACCTCGTTCTTGTCCAACTATACTTCGGTACGGTTCGTACACTTGCGAGTATTTTAAAATTTCACAACAAGTTTTTGGCTGTAGTTAATTTTTTTTTAAATATATATATATATATATATATAATAATTTTTTTTTTCTTTGTGCTTGGTGTATGAGAACTTGGATACGTGATAAAGAAAATCGTCTTGTTAGTTTTGATTATTCATCCACAATGGGAGAAACTGGAGATGATTCAAAAACTCTTAGGGAGTTGTTCTCACCCATAACCACCAACCCTCCATCTTGCATAGTATTGCCTGCAACCACTGCTGCACATTTTGAGTTGAAGCCACAGATAATTCACCTTCTTCCTACTTTTCATGGATTGGATAGAGAAGATCCTTATATGCATGTGAAGGATTTTCTTGAGATTTGTGCTACTTGTAAGTTTCAAAATTTCACTGATGACTCTGTTCGCTTGCGTTTATTCCCTTTTTCCTTGAAGGATAAGGCAAAAGCATGGCTTAATTCTTTGTCACCTGGATCTATCACTTCATGGGAACTGTTGGTCACAAAATTCCTCTCTAAATTTTTCCCAATGGCCAAGACCAATGCTTTAAGGAGAGAAATTGCAGATTTTTATCAGGATGAACAAGAGAAATTTTATGAGAGTTGGGAGAGATTTAAGGACTTGATCTTAAAGTGTCCCCATCATGGTTTTGAAACATGGAGACTAGTACAATATTTTTATAATGGTTTGACTCAGACAAATCGTAACATGATTGAGTCCATGAATGGTGGTGGATTTTTGAGTCTTGTAGATGATGAGGCTTACAAATTTCTTGAGAATTTTTCTGAAAGTTCACAACAATGGGATTTTTCCAATCGTAAAGAGAGATGTGCCCCTGCAATTAAGAAATGAGGATTGTATGAAGTCAGTGAAGATTTAGACATAAAAGCTAGGTTGGACAATCTCACTCGTAAGGTTGAAGCTTTAGCTTTAGGTAGAGGAATGAATTCTGTCAATCAAGTTCAAAGTGAAACATGCTCTATTTGTGCTAGTCCTATGCATACAACACAAATGTGTCCTTCTGCAGCTGGGTACCCTGATTTTTATGCTGAGCAAGCAAATGCACTGAATAATTATGGAAAACCATTTGCTAGTCCATTTTCAGAGACATACAATCCAAATTGGAGGAACCATCCTAATTTCTCATGGAGGCAAAGTCAGCCTCCCACAAATGTAGGTGGACAACAAGTGCATCAACAAAGTCAATTTCGTCCACCTACTCAAGCATATCCTCCCATTCCTCAATCAACACCTCAGTTTGTAACACCACCAAGACAACAACCATCTTTGGAGGAGTCTCTCAAAACTTTCATGCAGTCAACTAGCCAAGCCATTCAAGAGATGAAAAGTTCCACCCATTTGAATACTCAAGCTATTTCAAAGTTGGAAAATCAAGTTGGCCAGTTAGCAACCCAAGTTGGAGAAAGGGAAAAAGGAAAGTTTCCTAGTCAACCTATACCTAACCCAAAAGGACAGTATGCCATCAATGGTTCTTCTAGTTCTACTCATGGACAAGAACATGTTCAGTCTATTACTACCCTTAGGTCTGGTAAGCAAGTTGATAATCAAGTGAAAATGCCAGAAGTGGAGGATGATGAAAATATTATGTTAAAGGAAAAAGGAACTCATAGTTCACATGATGATCATAGAGAAAAGAAGGACAACCCACCCGCCACTCCAATTCAGGATCTTAATTCCCCCCTTGATAAGAGGTTTGTTCCTAAAGCTTCATTTCCTCAAAGGTTAATCAGTCCTCAGAAAAGTGCACAATTTGGAGACATTTTAGAGGTCTTTAAGCAGGTGCAAATAAACATTCCATTTCTTGATGCAATTCAGCAAGTTCCTGCTTATGCCAAATTTCTAAAAGATCTTGTGACAATGAAGAGAAAGACAAATGTCCCTAAAAAGGCATTTTTGACCGAGCAAGTCAGTTCAATCATTCAGAATAAATATCCAGTGAAATGTAAGGACCCTGGATCTCCTACAATTTCATGTAGGATTGGGGATCATCTCATTGAGCGAGCTTTGCTAGATTTGGGGGCAAGTGTGAACTTATTGCCATATTCAGTATACTTACAGCTAGGTTTGGGGGATTTAAAACCAACAACCATGACACTTCAATTAGCTGATAGGTCTGTGAAAATCCCTAGAGGTATTATTGAGGATGTGTTGATTAAGGTGGACGCATTCTATTTCCTGTTGATTTTGTTGTGTTAGACACTGAACCTACTCTAAATGCCAATACACAAATCCATGTCATTTTAGGTCGCCCTTTCTTAGCCACATCCAATGCTTTGATCAATTGTCGGAGTGGTGTGATGAAGATTTCTTTTGGGAATATGACTGTTGAGCTTAATATTTTTGACATAAGTAAGCAAGTACTAGACAATGAGGATATATGTGAGGTTAACATGATTGGGAGCCTAGTCCATGATACTTTCCTACAATCAAGTTGTGAGGATCCCCCAAATGCTTGCTTAACCCGTTTTGATTGTAATTTGGATACTGAAAAATCAATTGAGGAGGTCAATGCATTGTTGGATTCTATTCCTCTCTTAAGTATTGATAGCTGGCAGCCAAAAGTGATCCCTCTTCCACTTTCTTCATCCCTATTCCCATCTATTGTAGAACCACCAAAGTTGGGTGAATTTTGGGAACACCAATTGATAAGTATACTTCAAGAGTATAAGGAAGCTATAGGTTGGAAAATTGCTGATATTAAGGGTATTAGTGCTTCTGTGGTTATGCAAAGAATTCACTTGGAAGACACTGCAAAAGCTTCTCAACATGTTTTTGACCCAGGTAAGTTACAATATCATTAGACTAGTCCATTCATAATATGAATTATTTATCTCCATGGTGTTGTTGGGATTTGGATGGTCCTGTTTATCAGGATTGATCTCCAGTTGTGTTAAATCTTTTTGAAAAAAAAAAAAAATTCTTTTTTATTTTCTGATTTTAGATTAATCTTTGTGTTTATTTTCTTGTTTAGTTTTATTTTCTTTTGTTCTAGCTGATATGTGACAGAAATTAAAATTTATAACAATCAGCTTGATTAAGGTACGTCTCCTCCTTCTCCTTACCTTACTTTTCCTACTTGAGTTTCTCATGTTGCATATTCATATTTTGCTCTCTTTTCATTCAAGACATATATTTGAGAGTATCATTTTTAACATTGAGGACAATGTTTGGTTTAGGTTTTGGGGGGATGCATATAGCTTTCTATCTTTTTGTTTTGTTTAGTTGTGTTAAAAAAAAAAAAAAAAAACTTTTGCCTAGCTTGAGGTTTATGTTTTGAGTTCATTATACTACTCTTGCTTAAAGAATTTCATTGCTTTCATGCTCAATTCATTGCACATGCACATAGCCACTCAAACACAACTTGTTGTTGAAGGATAAAAATGATTAGAAAATCTTGATGATAACAATGTGGAGACTGTAACCCCTGTGAGTTTTGAGCCAATCATTATTTTTGGAGGGTTATTCATTGTTTCTAATCTTAAAATTCATTTGGAAGTGCATAACATATTTCCCTTGTTGTAGTCTCATTGTTTTTTTCTTTTGGCCAAGAAAAAAAATATATATGATTTTATGCCACACTTTAATCTTTTGAAGTCATTGATGTTGAATGAACTATACTAGTCTTTGAGAGATGAGATTAGGCCATTTTTGTCTACTTTGAGCCATATATGTATTTTTCTTTTTTTTCTTTTTTTGATACATTATCGCTAGTCACCCCGTTGAGCCTTTTAATTAGCCTTTCTTTCTTAAAGCCCTTATCCATAGTGTTTCAAGATTGAATTTGATCAATTTGTTTCAATGTGGTGGTTTGTAAGAGAATTCAAAGAAAGAAAGAAAAATTCAAAGAAAAAAAAAAAGAAAAAGAATTGAAAAGAGAAGAAAAAAAGAAGAAGGGAAAAGTGTCAAAAAGAAGAAAATAAAAAAGGTTCTCATCAAATTTTGAGAAGTGAAATGTAAGGAAGAAGTACTACTTTGAAGAAGAAGAGTTGAAAAAAAAAAAAATGCTGAATGAAAATTCCAAAAAGAGTTGACATTCCAACAAATCTTGAAAACACTTCTTATTATTTACCTTCACCCTTTTTCATTTCATTCCCTTTGCTTTTACCCTACATTACGTCCTAATAAAGTCCTTATTTGATCTTGAAGATTGTGTAGTTCAGATATTGATATGACTGAGAAGAAAAAGGTGTGGTATAAATTCTTTTTGGCATCCTTTCATGAGACTACTTGTTCTTTCTTGATTAAGCGTTTTTCATGTGTTTTATATGTGAGGTATTTGATTTTGCTTACATTACTCCGCTCACATATATTGTTGAGAGTGTAACACCCTATTTCAGAGTGATTTCATTTGTTGAGTGATAACACCGGAAAGATTTGAGTTGAAGCATACTTTCAAATAGAGATTCGAGTCAAGTTTATTCTAAAACTAAGAGTATGTTTGGGTTGGCTACCACTTTTCATTCACATTGAGTTTTGATGGCATGAGAAATTTCTTTAGCATTTATAGTGTTTTTGAACTTGAACTAATCCTTTTTGCAAAAGGCAATTGAAAAAAAAAATGATGATTTTCTTTGTTTTGTTTAGTTATTTATTTATTTTTTTTTAGTATTCAATCTCAGAATTTTGTGGGTAAATTCCCTGCAAACCCTCACGAGACTACAACTCGTCCACTAGTGTAAGCTAGGGGTTTAAAAGCTTGTTGCATATGCTAAATGCAATCGAAAATTCCAGCGAAAATGGATTAGTTAGGATTTCCTTTTTCTTTGTTTTTAACTTCTTTATTTTGTTTTACTCTTTATCTGTTTTGCTCGAGGACTAGCAAAATGTAGGTTTGGGGGTATTTCCACCTTCAGCTTCAACACCTGCTGCTTGGCTATGGCTAGCTCTATCTCGGTATAATGGAGCCTTTGGCACTGCTCCTTCGTTTAGGCCTCGATGTTCCTAAGGCCAGCCTCCGCGCTCCTCCGGTCCCTATCTGTGGTAGCCAGCTTTAGAGCCAGCTCCTTGTTCCTGCTCTCAGCAACGGCAAGGGACTTGCTTGCCTCCACGCGGAGGTTATCTATGAGCCTCACCTTAATGCGGGCGTCTTTCACCCACTCCTTTGTGGTGAAAACCTCCTGGATGGCTTGCGCAAAGACAATAAAAACACTCCATGAGATAAGTAAACAAAGGACTAGCACGAGATCAATAGGACCAAGCTGGGAAGCTCACCAAAGCTAAGTCCCTTTTTAGGGACATAAAGAGATCTGGTTGCCTTATGTTCTTCAAGGCGTCCATGTCCTTACACAGCAGGAGAGGCCGCTCCAGAGCCTCGGCCACGTGATGGGTGTGATCTCTCTAAAACTGCCTGATGGAGGAGCTCCAGGGTATCGCCACGCCATCCAACTCCAACCGGGGGTTCCAAGTTGGATGGCGCACATCAGCAGAGTGCTTGGCCTCCTTACTCTCAAACAAGGAGGCCCTCCCTTGGCCCTTGGCCGTCTTCTGCTGCTTGGGCTCCTTTTGGGGGACCACCTCCCCCTTCTCAGGCACCTCATTCTCCTTCCTTTTCTTCTTCAGGTGGGCCACAGTAAAAGGATTAATTGTAGGAGGAGGA
Source organism: Quercus lobata (assembly GCF_001633185.2). Lineage (NCBI taxonomy): Eukaryota > Viridiplantae > Streptophyta > Magnoliopsida > Fagales > Fagaceae > Quercus > Quercus lobata. The sequence continues at coordinate 22,709,360 of NC_044905.1, read as the reverse complement.
GGGAGAGGGAGAGCAGGAAAAGGCTAGGATCCTGAAATGTCCTTGGATGCCTGCCCCTTATCTTTGTTTGCAAGGAGCTCATACAGGCCCTTCTTTCTATTCAGAGCCATTTCTTCTTCCTCCTCGAAACTGTCGTCCACTCGGGCAACTATGAGTTTGGGGGAACAAACAACGGAGGACCTGTCAAGCTTGCCCTTCGAATCTGAGACCTGAATCACAAGCTTTTCTTGCTCCTCTTCTTCTTTCTCAAGACGAAATCGGCCTATCTCATTCTCAAGTGACAGGCACGAGGAGGCTGTCTTTTCTCTTAGAGCCTCTACCTCACGAGGGGAACGATGAAAGGGCAGCTCAACTGGCACGATATCTTCTCAGGCTAAAAAACCGAGCACCGAGACGTCTATCTGAGCTAGCCAAGGATCGCCTACTCTTATCACGTAGCCCACGTCCTGAAACTTGTCTGACAAGGGCTCGAAGTCGAGGATGAGGTGGACAGATCTCAATTGCTTGTCTTCACTCACAAACACATTGGATCTCAACACTTTGTTAAGGTCCGAGACGTTGATGAGGTTAAGGCTGGGAGCTACGTGTCTTTTATCTGCAAAATTATTCGAGAAGTAAAACCACGATCAGAATAATGAAGCCATCCATCAAAAATAAATGGAATACTAAAGGAAAGGAGAAAGTAGCAAAACTATAGAGCTAATGCCCATGTTAAAAATAAATTAATAAATAAAAACCTAAACCTAGGGTACCCCGCCTAGCTCTCCCTCCCGGACTGGGTAGTGAAGACCATCGTGCCATTCACACTATCAAAAAGTCATCCTTCATGCCTTTGTTGGATTTGGGAAGGCATGAGACGAGCCTGACAACAGAAGATCTCGACTTAAGGTAATACCCTGAGTCTGCGAGCAGGTGGCACTTTTACATCCAAACAATGTCGTGCCAAGTGAGGTTTAGCCCCCACATGCTCATTGATAGAGTCCACACTACCCAAGACCCTAAATAGGTTAGGTGCGCATTGGTGGGGGCATAACCTATGGGCGATTAGATAGTCCCTAGTTACTCTACCCATGGGAAGCCTTATTCCCTCTTCTATAAAGGCAATTATGGGAATGACGACCACCTCTTCCCCTTTGTGGGTAAGCCACTGACCCGGAGCACAGTACCGCAAGGAAACTCCCTAGGGAATGTGGTACCTAGCCCTAAATACCTCCATACTAGCAGGAGAATCTATGAGGTGAGCAAATCTACCAATCTAAGCAAACTAAAGGGAAGAGAAGGAAATATTTCTGAAAAAGGAGTAAAGAGTATAAGGTCGAGGAAACTGGCTGAGAATAAAAGAGCCTAGGAACGTGAAAAACTTACAAGAATAAGGACGAGGGTTACTTTAAGGGCTCCTCGAAGGTCTAAAGATTTAGGAAATCTTGAAAGCTGGAGAGTTTAGAAATTCTTGGGAGTTCGAAGATTTGCAAAGTGGGAGAAAATGAACCCCCCAAGCACCTTATATAAGAGGCAAAATTTGGTGGGAGTTATCCCGCCCAAAATTTGAGGAGAAACGACAGCCGTAGAATCTCCATCTCACTGTAGGACATGGGGAACAAAGTGCCGCCTGGAGCATTTAATGAGACGTTGCGGACTCCGAAGCACCAAAATAGTTGCAAGACATGCGAAGTAACACTTTCACGTGTAGAAGTCAAAGAAGTGTGTGGAATTAATGATCCAAAGTCAAAACCCCATTTTTCTCCTCGGATAAGAGGAAAAAACCGGAGTTTTGATAGGCTATTGTGGGGCACTAGAATTTGAATAAGGTACTTGTGCCACATGTCATACCCATGGCCGAGGAGTCTGTTATTGCGCCGAGGAGGTCACATGCTCGGACAACAGGGCCACGTCAGTGACACGTTACCAGAGGAGGTCATACTGTAGAGAAAGAGTTTCGAGAGGGAGGGTTTGCCCTAACATGACTGAAGGGATGGAGGCTATCACCACATTTAATGCATCCCACCAAACCTCCTGGCTACATTTATGTTGAGAAGACCCCTAAACAGTGCTGCCTTGGCTGCCTTAACTCACAAGGGGCTTAGAAGGTGTCTGATGGGACTAGCAATCAAGTAGTGGCCTGGACGATCAACAAATGGAGGGCCATGATCATTTAAAGGGAGCTATATAATGTAAGAGACCCTTCAGGGAGAGGGGATCGGAAAATCTGTAGAGAACACACTGTAGCAACAAGAACTGAAATTGTATCCAAATTCAAAAGAAATAAATTCAAGAATCATTCTCCTCAGACTTCACCGAGGAAGGATTTCCTTGCTTTAAACTTGTCTTTCTTTGCTTTCTTAATATCTTTGATCTATTGTGCACGTTGCCTGATCTATTGAGACCTAGCTTTTAAGTCCACTCTCTACAAATTTATTGTGTTGGGCTCTTTGGGCCTGAATCCTTCTACCCTTTAGGCTCAGGAACCAAAACCACGCCCTTACAACTATACAAAATCTTTTTGTTTAAAAATATTACTTTTTGTAGGTTCTTGAAAAGCTCATGACCTTCCTATACAAGTGAAAATTTTGAATGGAAAAAAATTTATTTTCCAATCAAAACTAAATGACTATAAACTCTATTATAGAATCTGACAAAGCAATTTAAACTTAATAAAAAGACAAAAATACGTATTTATTTATTATAGCAAAATTATTAATTTGGTATTTTACCTCTACATGTTATATTTTATTACATTCATGGGGTTATATTAGCAGTACTAAAAATGATTGTGAGAGCAACTTATCAAGTGAACAGAATAGTGATTCTACAAAGTTACAAAAAATTGATGTTGAAGGCAATATACAACTCACACCAACATCTGCACTCAAGGAGAACAAAATGAGTTATTCAATGACTACTACAAAGCAATAAAAGAAGAAGATACAAAAAGTTACTTAAAATTGCCAAAAAAAAAAAATCACAAAAAATTATGAAAAACATTTTTTGTCTTGCAATTGATTGCAATTGTTATTTTAACATTGCAACATTTATTGGATAATTGAGGATATTAGGTGTTTGAAATCCTAATTTTTATATAAAAATTTTTAATTGATATTTCCCATTTACTAAGGCAACAAAACAAATGTTTTTAAGGCTGTTTAACACTGTGAACAACATTGCATATGTAATAACTTAAATTCTTCTTTTATTGTTGGATTTTTTTTTTCATAATCAATAGCTTTTCCATGCATTGCACGGGTTAGTGACTAATAGTACATAAGTTGAAGAAAATAAAGATAACTTCCACAACCAACTAGAGCATAAGCACAACAAAACTATGGAAATGTATTTATTTATGAAATTCATGTACCAACTATTACATGAGATGGAGTTCGTAGAGATAAAATACAAAGCATAATAAGTGCAGCAAAGCTACAGAGGGTAAAATTATTTATGGAACTCCATGACTGCCCAAAGAGCATAAGCACAGAAAACAACTTGAAAGTTTGAAAATCCGGATTCCTTGCACAAAGCCTCAAATTCTTTCTCGGTTCTCTCCTGGCCTTCAAGGTTCAACAACATGCTAACGTCAAGACGAGAGATATATTGAGAAGCCATACTTGACACTGTAGCTTCTGGCATGAGTAGTTCAATAATAACTACCTTCCCATTATCTGGTAGTGCTTTATAGCAGGTCCTCAAAAGTTTCTTGCAGTTTTCATCATTCCAGTCATGGAGTATATTCTACAAGTGAAAAAATGCAGACACAAAAATGATTACTTTTGAAAAAATTTACCCAAAAATTCTTTATCATCATATACTTTAAACACAATATCCAAATTCTACCTTCATTACAATTGCATCCCCTTTAGGTACATTGTGAAACATATCTCCTCCCACGTGCTCAATACCTGCATAGAATATGAGTTGTGCTCTTCATTTAGGAAGAATCCTTGTGAACAGGACCAGCTTGATAAATGCCTAAGACAATAACTTTAAGTGATATATATATATATATATAGAGAGAGAGAGAGAGAGAGAGAGAGAGAGAGAGAGAGAGAGTTGTTGTATTCAAATCTTGCTAATATCTACGTTTCTGTTGATTATATGATTAATTCACTTAAGTTTTCTTGTAATAAAGTTAATCTTAAGTAGGATTTCATAAATTTTAATTTTAAAATACTTCAATATGTATAAAAAATTGTAACAAGAGTTATCAATAAAACCGTGTTAGTGATACATGCATTTGGAAAATTATTAATCTAATCTTTTTATATAATTCACTTCATCAATTGGATTCTTTTTTTCTAATATTTGTAAAACTTAATCAAAAACTTATAATTTTTGAAATAAATATAAACCATCAAAAGTTTCACCTAGATTTTTTTAATTATAATCAGTATATTGCTAGTAATGAATTTCTCAAGATATCCTTTTGAGATTCAATTCATTCTTCTATTTTTTTATTCTTCTTAATTTTTTCATATCCTAATTCTTATTTTTCAAGAAATTTATTTTCAAAATAATATCTACAAATAAAAAAAGGCACTATATAAAATATAAATTTATAAAATGACTAGAATAAAATAAAATTTTAAAAAGTAAAATAATATAACCTGACTTATCAAATGCAGTATTAGAATTTTATTTATCAATAGAATCTCTCAATAACCTCAACCTTCACAAGATCCGTCCATGACTTTCCCTTTGCGCAAGCATAATAAGTTTCTTAACCCTCTAATAATACTTTATTGTTATCATTTGATGAGTTTTTACTTTTTAAAACCCATTTCACTCTTAGTTATTACTATCCCTTACTTGGCACCACTAGCATGTTGGGTTTCTTAACCCTCTAAGAAAACTTTTTTTATCCACTTAAGTTTCTTAATTCTTACCAAAGGTCTTGTAGTTGAATTGATACATTCTCATGCATAAAGTGCTTGGGAGTCTAGGCAGTAAAGAGTTTGTGTTTCGGGATTAGCAACATATTGCAATTATCTAAAAAAATGTTTCTTAATTCTTGAGTAATTCTTTTTTTGTTTGTTATTGTTTTTTTTTTTTTTTTTTTTTTTTTTTTTTTTTTTTTTTTTTTTGCATCCACTCCTCTTTTTTGTGGAGATAGTTTGTGCATTTTCACAATGAATGTTCTTTTTTTTTTGAGAAACAAACACACACGCTCACACACACACAAGGGAGATGCAAATAGGTTCTAACACAAGTGCACATCACAACTCTACTCAAAAGGCAAGCACGACACACAGAGCATTGAATACTCTACTCAAACGAGAATCAAACCCTCATGAGATTAAACAAGCACGATTGAATCAAACCTCAAACAAAGATGGAAATCAATGATCAACATCGAGTGTTTTTCGAGAACAAAACTAAATAAGCACTACTGAATCAAGTTTTGAGTGAGATATTTTGATAAAACATGATATTTTGAGATAAAAATTAGGATTAACTGAGCACGGCCAAATCAAATCCTAAGAAATATTTTGATAAAAATATGATATTTTGAGATAGAAACTAGGATTAAACGAGCACAGTCGAATCAAATCCTGAGAGATATTTTGATAAAAGCACGATATTTTGAGCTAAAAGCTAGACTTTTTTGGATATACATCACTGTTAGGTTTAAAGTATATTCTGTGTATCCAAGAGTTAGACCCTTTTAGATATATATCACTGTCAATTTCTTTATTTATTTTTTCCCTTCAACAGTATATTAGAATTTGACATACGCTAGTTGTTGAGCCTTTTTATTATTATTATTTTTTTTGAGAATACTGAGTATTTGGATATACGTCACTGTCGGGTTTAAAACTTATACTGTGTATCCAAGAGTTAAACCATTTTAGATATACACCATTATCAGTTTTTTTAAGACATTCTCCCATCTCCCTCTGTATGTGTGTGTTAAAATATTTAGTATTCTCAAAAGAAAAAATAATAAGTTAATCACACATTGAAAAATGAGTGTGAGTTAAAGAGATTTAAAGTCTGTACTGTGTATCTAAGAGTTAGGCATTTTTGGATATACACTACTGTTAATTTCTTTAGTTGGTGAGCCTTAACAGCAGTTCCTACCAAACAAAGATACTATATGTTTAATAAGTAGGTGTTTAATGAATTATAATTAAACAAATTTAATAGTAATATATATATATATATATATATTAATAGGTAAAACTTAGAGAAAATCCAATTATATTCTACAATTGAAGTCCAATTTTGCGCCATGTATTCTAAATTATTTATTTTTAGATAATTTTATTTCTTAATTTTGAAGTCAAATGTGGGACCACATCATAAATATCTATCCAAATGAATTATTGCGTACAAAAACTAAATAGTCAGGAATTAATTAACACAAAAAAAAAATTAAAATTGACAATTTACATTTTCTACTTAATAATATTCTTACAAGACTTTAAAAAAAATTAAAAAAAAATATAAGAAGACTATTAATAATATTTAAATTATATATGTAAGAATTATACTATACATCTTAATATATATATTTTAAGTATATTCATGTATATACATGAGGTTACAAGTTAGCATTATTAAATAAATTAATCCTACTATAAAAAAATTAAGAATTTTACCAGGATAAGATTGTGCGCTTTGTATCACATGAGGCAAGTCAAAGTTAATGCCTTTAATGGAAGGGTACTTGGAAATGACCATGCTTAGGCATTTCCCATTTCCGCCCCCGACATCAACCAATGATGTTAGCCCCACAAAGCCTTGGTATACCTCGAGAATTTTCGACAGGGCTATTGTGGAAAGATCAGCCATGCTCTTGTTGAAAAGTATGTTGAAAGCTGGATCCTTGTCCATATATTGGAACAAGGACTTTCCATGCACTCTTTGAAATTGATTACCACCTTCAAGAATGGCATGCTTCATCCGTAGGCTGCGACGTAGAAACAAATCAGATAACAGAAGGAAATACAATACACAAGTAATATTATTTTGATTCATCATATATATATATATATATATATATCAACATATGGCAAATTGGCAATATATAATTCTTTTTTCCTAAATATATAATGTACTGCGGATTAACAAATAATATATTTTCTTTTTAATTTACAACAACTTAATATATAAATAGTAACGCTATGAAAACAATAGTTTTCACAACTAATCATAAAATTTGTCAGATTTGTATTAACATCACTTTTATTACTCATCAATCACAATAATTTATATTATCAGTTTTGAAAAATATTAGTTCCCGATAATTACTGATATTGGGATTCCTAACGGCATAAATAAGAAGTAACAGCCAGCAAAATCATTCAATTATGATGAAATGTTACTGCCCTTTTTTGCATCATATTTTTGCATTTATTCAAAATCAAGGAGACTCGTGTATACCTGGCCTCCCAAAAGGCTCGGTGAGAAACGAAAGCTGAAAGAGAAGCCAGGGAACTGCCATCATCTTTTTCAACAAAGAAGTAAGAGGTTGGTGTGAGTCCATAAAGTCTCTCAACCCTACCATCTTCTAGTGTGTGGATAGAGCATGTCAAAAGGGAGTGACTAACAAGGACTCGTAACATGCGATCCAACCTAGAAGGTGTATCAGAGTCAGTGTCCTTTGTTGGAAGCTGAGAAGCAATTTCAGAAGTTGTGATACAAGCAGCAGGGCCTGTTCTAGCAATAATTCCAAACAGGTCAAGCTCAAAGGCTGCATTTAGGACACAAGAAAATATTTGGGCACTGGAGACTAGGATAGCCTGGAGGCATGCCTTATCATCTTCACTAACACTAAGTGTGGGTGTAACTTTGTTTTCTAAGGAACCCATTTTAATTTGCTTCTTTCTCCCTTTTCGTTTTTCCCTCTCCTATAAATAGGCCTTGCATGATAAATATCTTGTTTTGTAGATTTAAAACCAATTTTTCTAAAGCCATCAGATCAAAGTCGTCCTTGTTGCGCTAATACAGTGACCTTAGACCACAAACGTGCTTAGAATTTTCTACTATTATATAGTAGAAAATTCTAGTTGAAAATTCTAATTACGTGCAATAGTCCATCACTCCAATTAGCAAACGTGCAATAGTCCATCACTCCAAAGCAAAGTCACCCTCCAGCTTGTTGAATATGCGTTCATACCATGTTAAAATCAAAGAGAAGAAGAAAAATAAAAGATTGATGTAGAGATTAATTGTAGAAAAGCGGAAGTCTATAGTAACTATTATCTTTACTATTTAGAATTTGTGTTACACACAGATCTAGTGAATGAGTTGTGTTTGATTCAAATTAGTCAAGTTCGGGTTGAAAATAATTTCAGGTATCAAAAGGATCATTCTAATGAGTTGTGAGCAGATTAAGTTGATCAAGTTACGGGTTGACGCATATTTTTTCACACGCAAAAATAAAAAATAAATTTAAAAAAATACTAAATGTTAAAAATAATAAAATACTTAAAAATAAAAATTAAATAATACATAGATTTTTAAGTTTACCCAATTCAAAGTTCACTAATAATATTATGACCATAAAAATTTAGGTGACTTCTCGTTAACTACCCAAACCGACTACTTCAAAACTTTCATATATTTGTACTTCTTTTCTAATGGAGGAAAACACAAAACAACTTTAAGCAGTAAGTATGAATCATAAAATGACACTGTCCAACAGCCAAAATGGCCATATATATAAAATGACACTGTCCAACAGCCAAAATGGCCATATATTACCATTTGGCAAAATATTTAGTAATATGTCATTGTTTTTGAATTATTTAACAATCTATTACCTTTTTAAAATTCAAATTTGTCATGTAACTTGAGTTCCAAAAACTCGAGTTTTTAAAAAAAATAACTTTCAAATTTACTATGTCAATTTTTATGAAACTCAAATTAAAAAAAAGTGATAAATCTCTAATTATTTCATAAATAGTAGTAAATCTATATATATTTTACTAAATAATAGTAAATCTATACATATCCTATCAAACAGTAATACTTGACCATTTTGGCCGGTCTAACTTGAAAAAGCAAAAGGAAAGAAGGGAAATTGACATCGTAATAAAAGCTTCCTGACACATCAAGGTTTTATTATTATTATTATTATTATTATTATTTATTTTATTCGGACACATCCAAGTTAAGTTATATCATATTACTGTTAACTTGTTCTTTTTTTAATGCCACATCACTTTTAACTTGATCTTGTCTCACATTTTCAATTTTCTCACTTAAATATACTGTCAGAACACTTTATTTTCTCTTTTTTTCCCCCTCAAATGTTAGAGATACAATAATTTTTACAATAATAACGTTATTAAATTTTTACTTATTTTTACTTGGACTCATATTAACATTATTTTTATATCTATTATTAATAGTTAACCTTCTCAATAATTATGAAATTTTTTGTGACCTTATATTTATTGATTTTTTTTTCATGTTTCTCACCATTTTAATTAGTGGGTCTTGGTTTTACCTAAAATAAAAAATAATAAAACTTGTTGACGGTACGAAAACCCCAAAGTCATCACTATATTTTTTCTTCCCTCATATTTTTTTTTTCACAATTTCAAACTCTGTGTTTTTTCTATTAACTTAAATTTTAAATATTTAAAATAATAGAAAAAACATGTTGAATAATATATATATTTTTAAAGTAATCAAGGAAAGTGAACATTATAAACTATTTTGTAGGTATATTGCTATACTCTCAACACTTCGACTAGCCTCTGAGCACACGTGTGAGCGCGTGCTTAGAGGCTCTTTGATTTTTTGGTTAAGGGTTAATTTAGAGTATTTATTATAATTTAGGTTTACTACATTCTCCAATCACAAAAAAAACCTAGGGGTGTGATAAAAAAAATTATTTCACCACACATAATACTCATCACACCCCTAGTTTTTTTTTTTTTTTTGGTGATTGGAGAATGTAGTAATCCCAAATTATAATAAATGTTCTAAATTAACCCTTACAAAAAAAAAAAAAAAAAGCCTCTGCACGTGCTCAAAGGCTAGTATTCCATAATTATTATCCATTTTTGCCAATTTTATTTATGTAGTAATCAATGTGTTATTGATTTGAAGATGATGATATAATTTAGTATTAACCTTTAGGGGAGGAAAAAAAAAGATCCATTGAATAAATCTTATAAATAGTGTATATATTAAAAATGTATAATGAAATTGTAACAATAAAACTACTTACAAAATACATGTGATGACCTTCACAAAAGCTATAATTAGGGGTGTCCACGGGTCGGTCCGGGTCGGGTTTATGCCCAACCCGCAACCGACCCGCTTACTTCGGGTGGCTGATGGAACGACCCGCTGCCGACCGCCGACGACATCGGGTCGAGTCAGATCGGTCTCCGGTGAACGACGGTCGGGTCGGTCGGCCTCGGTACTGAGAAAAATCACGGAATCTTCGCCGGATTGACTTAAATCCACCGCATAAGCCCAGATTTCAGAGAAAATCACAAGATCTAAGCAAAAATTGAAGCAAAAAGCACTATATCAAGCCCAGATTTGAGCAAAATCAAGCAAGAATCGAAGCAAAAATCAATCCCAGATCTGAGCAAAATTGAAGCAAAAGCACCACATCTAGCCGGATCTAAGTAAAAATCGAACAAAATCTTCATATCCCCACCGGATCTAAGCAAGAAAACCAAGATCTTCACCGGATTTAAAGAGAAAACCAAGATCTTCGCCGAATCTGACCAAAAACTACCAAACTTCTCACCGGAATATCGACGAATCTGAACGGATCTGGGTAAAACCGGCGTTCTTTCTTCGCTTTCGTCGGTCGGATCGGGTATATCAGGTTTTGAGGAAGAAAACCCGCCATCCGAACCGCCTAAAACGGTTTTTGGTGGCAGAGACCCGTCTCCGACCGTCACCGGCGTCGGGTCGGCCGGTTTTCGGGTCGGCCCGGACGGTTTGGGCGGGTGGGTCAGTTTCCGGGTTCTGATGGACACCCCTAGCTATAATGAAGAAATTGATGGATCAATGTAGGAAATTGAAATATTTACAAAAAGTAACTATAAAATAATTCACTACATCTGAAACATGGAAAATGTGAGCATACTCATAACATAAGCCAAGATAAGCATACACATAACATAAGCCAAGGTAAGCACGATTCATACAACATCAATAAATGAGAATGATTTAATAATTAAGATTTATTTGTGTCAACTACTTACTACACATTCTAAAGGGTTCATAATTCTTGAGTTGATAGATAGATAATATTGGCACAATTAAAAGGAGTATTAGGAAAGCTATGGTTTTGATTTTGATTTTTTTTTTTTTTTTTTTTTTAATTCTATATCAGGAAGAAGGAAAATTATTAGGTATTTTCGAAGTACCATAAATGCGTACTCCCTCCTCTCACATGAATGGTGGGTCCCACCATGAATTTAATTAGTGGGACCCACAATTCATGTGAGAGGAGGGAGTACGCATTTATGGTACTCCGGGAGTACACAATAATTTCCCCAGGAAGAAGGGGTCTTTAAATCACTAGGATTGAAAATGGAAACAACAGTGAGAAGAGATGAAGAAATCCAGGCGGGTATTGTTTAATTTTTGTGTTATTGTTTGTTCAATTCGTTTGTGTCACACAAATAAATTACCCTTTGGAATTCAAAAGCAATTATCTATCTTTAAATTGGAAGTGAACTTGAAATAGGATGTTATATGTGTAGTTGATTATGTTGTTAACATAGATACATCCGTTTTTTTCTTTTTGGTGTGGTGTTGTTTTATTTGTGATAGTTATCAAGTTATATTTAATCTTAAAATGTAGTGTTTTAATCCTAAAATTTAGCCTTGAACTACACATCCATAACAAAAACTTAAAAAAAAGCTTATATTTAAAACTTAGCAACTACCATTTTTTTTCCTTTTACGGTAAAAGACTCAGATATTTGTTGTTTTAGTGTTTTTTTTTTTTTTTTAATAATTTTGGTGGTGTTGTTGTTCTTTTATATTTATTTATGACATTTATCAAGTTAAATTTAATCCTAAAATATAGTGTTTTAATCCTAAAATTTAGTAATATAGTACACATCCATAATAAAAAGTTAAAAAGGGTTTATATTTATTTATGATAGTTATCAAGTTAAATTTAATCCTAAAATGTAGTGTTTTAATCCTAAAATTTAGTAATATAGTACACATCCATAATTAAAAGTTAAAAAGGGTTTATATTTAAAATTTAGCAACCACCTTTTTTTTTCTTTTACGGTAAAAGGTCCATAGTTTTTTTGTTTATTTTTTTATTTTATTTTTTTTGTGTTAAAGGAAAGGCTCAAAGTTATCAATTTTTGTTTAATCCAAAATTTTAGTTTTTTAGTCCTAAAAGTTAGCCACTTACTACACATCCATAACAAAAGTTAAAAAGAGCTTAAATTTAAAATTTATCATCTACCTTTAAATTTGAGAAAAAGTATGTAATTTTTTTATGGAGTAGTAAACTAATAATTATAAAAAAATAAAAATTGAATTTCACATAAAATTATACAAATGATAAATATAGTTTCTGTTACAATAAAAAAAAAAAAAATTTACAACAATCTCTTAGATAACAACCACTTCATGTGAGGTTTGAATCTCATTCGAACTTATCTAATATTTTATTCCAATGCCTCCTCAATGCAATTCAATAAATTTGTGCATACGTTAACCTAAAAGAGATAAAAGAGTTAGGGTTATATATAAGGTTATAATTAATTAACAACGTTGTTTTTTTTTTTTTTTTTTTTTTTTTTTTTTTTGAGAATCAATTAACAATGGCTTTGAATGACACTTTTTGTCCACACACTTTGAATGACACTTTGCATGACTTTGAATGGCTTCGGGTAAATAAAACGTTTTTGTGATTTTTTGTTAAATGAAGGGAAAAAAAAAAAAAAGCTTTATATCCGGTTCCTTAAAAAAAATTTTTTTTTTTAAAAACCTTTGAAAAAAAAATATAAAAGAAAATTCCTATTAAAAAAAACAGTTTGTGTTTTGAGGGATTACAAATCCAAAACACGTTCCAGTTCTACAACTTACACGGCAAACAAAGTTAAATAAAAATTTTTTTTTAACACATCCCCAGCAAACTGTCCCCAAAACCAAGAACCACTTGTTCCATTTTAAGAAGTAAGTTGAAACACCACAAACAAAAGTGCCCACAAATATGAGAACCAAGCACCATATTTTCACCAATACCAATAAACTAACAAGTAGTGTAATCTCCTTTAAAAATATATATAAAAGAAAATTTCTATAAATAAAAAAAAAGTGTGTTTGATTCTACCCCAAAATAAATAGAAAGAGCCCTTACCAATATACTTTCTCAAGCAAAGTAGCCACCTCAAGCACAAACAGGTAATAAGCAATCGTCAAACACCCTTGAATACTTTGTAGCCATGGCAGGTAAGAATTAAAAGAAAGTCAGTGATAAACAAAACAAAAGAAAAGAAATAAAAACTTGCAAAATATACAACTTGAAAAACTATTGGAGCCTTTGACAAAGTCTGTTTAAATTGTTTAGAAAGCAAATCTGAAAGTAGAAGAAGAAAAAAGGAGAGGATTTAGAGCTAAACTGAATATCTTTAATTTAAAGAAGAATGAGAGAAACTGGCAAAGTGTAAGTGAGTTTGTGGGTCTTAAAATATAGGAGTTTTAATTTACATATTTATCTTCGTTAGTTGAAAACTTGTAAGTGGGTATGATGAAAAGTTGGAATAAAAAATAATAATAATAATAACTAGCCTCTGAGCACGCGCGGGCTCTTCTATTTTTTGGGTAAGGATTAATTTAGAGCATTTATTATAATTTGGGATTACTACATTTTCCAATCACCAAAAAAACCTAGGGGTGTGATGAGTGTCATGTGTGGAGAAATAATTGCCCAATCACACCCCTAGATTTTTTTGTGATGAAATATTATTGTGATTGGAAAATTATTTCTCCACACATGACACTCATCACACCCCTAGGTTTTTTTGGTGATTGGAAAATGTAGTAATCCCAAATTATAATAAATGCTCTAAATTAATCCTTACCCAAAAAATAGAAGAGCCTCTAAGCACGCGCGTGAGCGCGTGCTCAGAGGCTAGTCGAAATAAATTACTTAAGTAATAATGAAATGTGGATCCCACATTTGCAACTTGGTAGATTAATGTGTTTTTTTTTTTTTTTTTTTTGAAAATCTTTGATGATCTTTTAAGTTCAAATTAGTCTACTATACACGTTTAATTTATAAAATTTAATTTGCACTATAGAATAAACAAAATCCGTTTTGCTCAAGCTAGCTCAGTTTTTTGTTTTTTAGTTGATGAGTGTGTAAGCAAGTTAAACTAAGTATATTCTCCTCTCTTAACTTAATCTTTAATTTACTTTTTGAAGTAAATAATACGTTATTTGGTAATGAAAAATATAATCATTTTTACTGTTTTCTCTTTTTCGAAAACTCAAAGTATTTACATTTTGTACTTTGTTTTTTTTTTTTAATATATATATATATATACATCTATCCATGAACTATTTTAGAAATCCTACTTTTTAGCATCTCACATTTTCCTCTTTTTTTTTTTTTTTTTAATCTCTTCCATATTTTGGAAAAAAAAGACTCCTACAATAAAACTACTACTATAATTTCTCCTTCCATATCCTTATATTTAGGCACTAACATAATTGATTTTGAAAGAAAATAAAATGCTAAATTTTAGGGAAAAAAAATTTTAAATCTAATATTCCATTCTTGTAAAGACTCTCACGTTCTCTCTCTCTATCTATGTACTATTTTAAAATTTTCCACTTTCTATCCCACGTTAAACATCTGAAGTTTCCCTTTTTTTTTTTTAATACCTTTTTGGTGTTGTTGATGTTGTTGTTGTTGTTGTTTTTTTTTTTTTTTTTTTTTTTTTTTCAAATTTTGTATATAACAGTTATAATTTTTTGTCATGTACTATTGCTCAAAATCACACTTTAAATTTAGACCAAAGCATTAAACTAAGTATATACTCCTCTCTTAATTTAATCTTTAATTTACTTTTTGAAATAAATAATACGTTTTTTTAAGTGAAAAATGAAATCGTTTTTATTGTTTTCTCATTTTCGAAAATTCAAAGTATTTACATCTTGTACTTTGTATTTACTATTTTAAAAATCCTACTTTTTAGCATCTCACGTTTTCCTTTTTAATTTTTTTAATCTCTTCCATATTTTGGAAAAAAAAGACTCCTACAATGAAACTACTACTATAATTTCTCCTTCCATATCCTTATATTTAGGCACTAACATATCTGATTTTGGAAGAAAATAAAATGCTAAATTTTAGGGAAAAAAATTTTAAATCTAATATTTCATTCTTGTAAAGTCTCTCACGTTCTTAGTGTTGTTGATGTGGGTTTTTTTTTTTTTTTTTTTTTTTTTTTTCAACTTTTATGTATGACAGTTATAATTTTTTTTCTATTCGTAAAATGTAGTATTTTTAATCCTAAAATTTAGTCATTTACTACACATCCATAACATAAGTAAATAAAAGCTTAATTTGAAAATTTTATGGTAAGAGATACACGTTAATTGTATATAAAAGAAATATAGTTTCTATTACAAAAGAAATTTTTTTACAACAGTTTCTTAGATAACAACCACTTTACGTAAGGTTTAATACATATAATAATTCTTGTAAAGTCTCTCACCCGAACTTATCTAATATTCCATTCCAATGACTCGTCAATGCAATCCAAAAAGTTTGTGTGTACGTGAACCTGAGAGAGATAAAAGAATTAGGGTTAAACCAAGTATTTAAAAAAAAAAACTTTAATTAACAAACCAATGTTTGAATGTATAGGTGTAGCAATACAACTTTTACAATTACCTTCAGTTATATATATTTTTTTGAAACGTAAGATATATTGGAGAGTTGGAACTAAAAATTTAGGATCAAATAGTTTGTAACGGAAGATGTGGGTTTTTTTTTTTTTTTTTTTTTTCTAAAAAAGTGTGTTTGTTTTAATTTTAATTTTTTAAAATGGATAAAGTAATTTGAAAACTATTAGGAGAGTGATCCTGTAAAAAGGTGTATATATCTAAAGGTGTGAAATCTTTTTTTGTTTTCCAGTGTTTAATTCATTAGCCTAGTGGGGGAGTCTTATTTAAGAAAAAATAATCCTATCCCATTGTGGTTAAAAACCTCTAAGAGTGCGTTTAGTTAAGTGCCTAATTTTAAGGGAAGAGATAAGGATTAAGGAGAAAAATCTGAAAATTTAAACAACAAAAAAAATTAACGTATAGTTAATTTAAACAACAAAAACGTAGGTAATTTAACTAATTTTTCTATTAAAAAAAATAAACGTATAGTTAATTTGAAGAAGTGGGTTAGTGGGAGAGTGTTTCTATTTTGTAGGCAATCTTTTAGTATAAGTTAAACATGTTTTAGTCATTTACCTCACGTTCTCTCTCTCTCTCTCTCTCTCTTCTTTTTTCTTTTTTTCTTTTTTCTTTTATTAAGATTTATTTTTTATTTTTTTAAACTTCACTTTCCTTACTCACGTTTAAAATTATTTAGTCATCACCAACATTTCAAAATTAATTTTTTTTAAAAAGAAAAGAGAAAAAAAAAAAAAGGTGTGATTGGAAAATTATTTCTCCACACACTCATTACACCCCTAAGTTTTTTTTTGTGATTGAAATACTATCCCACGTTGAAATACTATCTCACGTTCTTTTTAAAAAAAAATAAAAGAAAGATACCCCGGCCACCCAAAAAAAAAAAAAAACACTCCCAGTACCCCAAAACACTCCCACCTTCATCAACCAAAAAAAAAAAAACTCCCCACGTTCAAATCACGCTCTATCAATTATCTACCCACGTAATCTATCAAAAAATAGAATAAAATTATCAGTTCTCACAAATACAAACTCATCCCAGTAGTTAAAAAAAACACACACACACACACACACACACACACACACACTCGATCAAATATCTACCCACGTTCCTATTGAAAAAAAAAAACTATAAAAAATAAAATTTATAAAAAAAAAACTCCCAGTACACCAAAACACCCCCCACGTTCATTTAAAAAAAAAAAAAAACTTCTCAGCAGTTGAACTTCTCACAAATACAAATGCATAATATTCATCACACCCTAGAAATTTTTTGTAACTGAAAAATTAAGTAATTTCAAATTAACTGAAATAGTAAGGGAAGTCATACTGTTTAACTGTTTATAAATGATTTTGAATGCTTGGATCACAATACCTACAACATGAAATGACAATTCATTAAGAAGTACAATGGTAGAGTATATGAAGGAACCATTTATTTCAAAATTACATTTAAAAAAATAAAAAAAGAAGAAAAAAAAGAGTTAACGTGATACATATAAGAAAAAAAAAAAGTAGAATTAAAGAAAGTCAATCATAAACAAAAGAAAAGAAAATAAAGAGGAACTTGCAAAAAATAGAACCTGAAAATTTGTTGAAGCCTCTGACAATAAATGCCTTTAATCTGAAGAAAAAGAAAAGAGGCTGAAGAAAAATGAGAGAGAGAAAGTGAGATAGAAATTGCAAAGCGTACGTGAGTTTGTGGTTTTAAAGTGTAGGAGTTTTAATTTACATATCTATCCCCAATAGTTGAAAACTTGTAAGTGAGTATGATGAGGGTATCTTAGGCATGGAAAATGTGGAATCCAAACAGGGGAAACCCCTTAAATAGTAGTATAGATAAAAAGCTGGAATTCATTTGAACAAAAAATACCACACTTCAATTTTTTTTATTAAAATTTCAATAGCAAAATTTGGTGCTTGAATTTAGGAGAAGTTTGTTATAGTTAGTAACCACCGTTACTGGGCTGTTAGTAATATTTAGTAAGAAGTTATTGCAAGGAAAACGTGGAGAGTTTTCCTGATGAAGTTTTTTTTGGATAAGGATAAGGGGAAAAAAAATTAACCAAATTAACGTGAAGGAGAGGGAAAAAAAAAATCTTGCAAAAAAGAATTTTTTTTAATGATGGGATAAGGATAATAATTATAAAAAAGGGATAAGAATAAAGGTTTTTTCCCCATAAAAAGAAGTAAGACTTTTTTTTTTTTAAAGCAACTTAACGTGTAGGAGAGGGGAAAAAAAAAAGAGGAGATCCTGCAAAAGATTTTTTTCTTTTTTAAATAAAAAAAAAAAAAGAAGAAGAAGAGGATAGTTGGTTGCCAGATTTTGATAGGAGTGTTTGTAGCAAATTTGAATTTTAGTAGTAGTGGTTTAGTGGATGTGAAGTTATTTTGTAGTGGGTTGTTTAAAAGTTAGAAATATAATTTTACTTAATTGTCCTCTAATTTTGTCCAGATGTAGGGGTATTTTGGAACAAAAAAATCCGGTTTAAACAGGGGTAGTCCCTTAAATAGTAGTATAGGTAGATAATGACAAATTATTGCAAATTACAGCTCAACCCTCCAACTAACAATATACAATACTTTGATGCTTGTTCTAACTAACTCTGTACAAGTACCTATTGCACACAATTACATAGCTGTGATGTCTTGTATTGAAGTCCTAACATGTCTCTCTCCTTAAATAAAAAAAATAATATATATATATATATATATTAAAAAAAAAAAAAAAACAAACAAACAAGAAAAAAGAAAGAAATTATTAAAAATTTTTATGCAATATCTTAGAACTTCAATTGGACAACAAATTAAAACTCCTAATCTAACACAACAACCTTAATGTTAAAAAGGTTCCAATAAATCAAATCAAGTCTCCTAATTTCACTCAAACATGACTCTTAAAGAATCAAATAAATAACAAACAATCACATAATATGGAAAACATAGCCCCTGCTCCTCACGTCTCGCCTCCCATTCACATACCAGCCAACAAAAATTTTTAATCCAAAAATCGATTGGAAAGCAAATTAAAACTCCTAATCTGGAACAATAATATACATTGAGATTTGAGACCATAAAGACTAGGATTAATCCTAAGTAACTAAAACTTGTAGGGTTAGTTTGGATACCGCTTATTGCTGAAAACTGAACACTGAAAATATTGTAGAAAAATAATTTTTAAATGTGTGAATAGTACAATGAGACTCAATTTTAAAGTTAATTTTGCAAAATCACAATTTTAAAGTTGATTTTGCTCAATTTCATACTTATAAGTCCTATAAACAATATACGGGACCAACCCAATAAAACACAGACGCACAGTCTGCCGCTGTCCAAACCCGAAATATACTTGGACAAAAAATTTGTAACCTCCAACGGCGACAAAAGTAGAGGCAAAATCTCAATTCACGTGGGCCACGGCCCAACAATGTCAAAATTTTGGCTGTTGCCATATTTGACTGAACTTTAAATAATGGACAGAAAGGAGAGAGTTGGTATCGTGTGGGGGTATGGCGAAGTGAATGATTTAGGCGGCTACTACACATACAACAAAGATGATGCCTATCGTTTGAATGCATACTCGGGAAAGAGTTTGATTTTCAACAATTTAAAATTGTCGAGAATTTCAATGGAGTGAGTGCTAGATTTATGTGGTTAGACTTTAGAGGAGAAAATCAAATACTGACCTCTATACAATTTTAAGGCCAAGGGACATGAATCTACATTAAAAAGGAAATAAGGGATGTGACAATTAATGTGGGTTTAATATTGTGAGAAGCGATGATAGGGATGCTCACAAACTAGCCTCCCATGAAGTCAGATTTGAAGTTGTGAACATTTTTATTTTTTTTTTGAGAATGAAGTTGTGAACATGATTTGCATGTGTTAGAAATCAGAAGTTATTAACATCAAAACAACTAAAAACGGATGTGTGGAGGTTCTTTGTATGCTATGGAGACCAAAAATGATATAGCATCAGAACAAGTATTCGTTTTTAAACATACCCCTTTTTTATTAAGGCAAAAATATATTTTTGTTCCCTACATTTTGAGATGATTATCGTTTTGGTTCCTATCTTTTTTTTTTTTTAAGGGATTCAGTCCCTGAAATTTAAAAAGTGTTCTCATTTTAATCCCGACTATCATCTCACTAACGGAAATTACCTGCGTAGCAAATGAAATGCACCATTAGCATATTAGACGTTGACATGGCCAATAAATTAATAATAATAAAAATTTGTACAGTTTTATTGATATAATTTAGGATAAACTACGTATTTGGTTCCTAACTTATTCGTTATATGTCAATTTGGCCCTTAAGCTTTTAAATGTGTCAATTTAGTCCTTAACCTTTTGGTAATGTGTTAAAATGATCCCTACTGTTAAGTAATAGATGGAAAATACTGACATGGCTCACAGCACAAATACAATATTATTTTTATGCCGCCTAAGATGCCACATGAACTGCTAACTCAGCAACTACAATCCTAACTAATCTAATATTTGACAGGCAACCCAATTAAGCCCCACTCCCAGTCATCACCAATGTTGTCCTTTTCTCTCACATTCCGTCTCTTCCCAATTCGACCTAGAAAATTCTATGAAAATAGCATATTGGGGCGTGGTGGGTTGTTGAAGAATGTTGTGCAGATTGGTAGTGCTATCAAAGAAGGAAAAGAAGGGAAAAATTTAAGTTTATCTTAATGTGTATGATCTCACACCCATGATTTGCTATGCATATTGGCTCTGCCTTGGGATTTTAGTGACATTCCAATTGTTCCAATTCAGATATGTGGGTATGCCTTGTGTAGAATCGACGTTTAAATATTCGAAATTCTTTTTTGGGTCAATTTTTGGGTGAATTTGTTATGAAAAATTTCTTAAATGGGTTGATTATGATTTTTGGGATCTGGGAAATGAGTTGTTTATTGTTGAAGCAAAATTAATGGCTATGGAATGTTAGATTGTTTCGTTGTTTGGGTATTGAGAAAAAGAAAAAAAATTACTAAACTCAGATTTATTTAATTTTGCAGCTTAATTGGGGTTAAGTTTCTCAATAGTCTAAGAAAGAAGAACATCCTAAGAGAAACTTGTTTCATTTGCCGGCGAAGTGAGAGATGCCATGAGAGCAGAAGACAGCACCGGTGACGATTGGAGAGGGACTTAAATCTCACCTAATTGGGTGGCTGATCAAATATTAGATGAGTTGGGATTTTAGTTGTTGAGTTGGTAGTCCGTGGCATCTTAGATAGCATAAAAATAATATTTTATTTGAATTGTTAGTTATATCAGTATTTTCTATTTATTATTTAACAGTAGGAACCATTTTGACACATTATCAAAATGTTAGAAACTAAATTAATACATTTAAAAACTCAGGACCTAAATTGAGATATAAAGTAAAGGTTAAGGACCAATTATATAGTTTACCCTATAATTTATTAAGCCCAGCTAATCTTTGTGACACAACATACAAGTACAACCCAAACCAGCAGCAAGTCAGGTTTCATCAGACAGGTCCTGTTATGCAGACTACCCTCTCATCCCAAGCTGAGGTATAGATGTTGTTTCCAGCCTTCGCTTTCTGCCAGTTGCAAATCCCTATTCACACCAATACTAGATTTTCTAGTCCTGCATTTAGGCAGATAGCCAAATTGCTGGTTTAAACCAATTAGTTGAAGAAACCACACATTGCAAAAGTAAAAAAGATTGTGATCATGAACTATAATAATGGTTGACAACCAACCTTTACCATCAAAATTGGGGGTTGAACTTGTTTTTTTTCGGATAAGTGGGGATTTGAACTTGATGTTTTAACAATATATAGATGGCTACTGCTAGTTCACATAGACAGCAGAAAATTTATCTAAGAGGACTTGAAAGAATAATGCTTCAGTGTGGCTGAGAGTGCACCACTTTCCAATTGTTTGCCTTATCATACCTTCATGGAGCCAAGACACTGATAATAGTAAAAATTCATCCATCACAGGGGCAGTGATTAGTTGCTGACTTCCTGAGTTCTCTAGGCAAGTTGTGTTTGTTTTTCTTCACTAGTTTCCTGTGAGTAAGCACCATGGCTTTTCCTTGAAATCTCTACAGCAAGACCTGCATGACCTGACTCTAACATGAGAATATGAG
Organism: Quercus lobata; assembly: GCF_001633185.2. Lineage (NCBI taxonomy): Eukaryota > Viridiplantae > Streptophyta > Magnoliopsida > Fagales > Fagaceae > Quercus > Quercus lobata. Next base: position 22,687,365 of record NC_044905.1, on the reverse strand, counting down.
AATGAGCTAATTCCATCTTACAAACCCAGTACAACTCCCCCCTAAAAAAATAATAATAAGAAGAAGAAGAGGCCAATGATATATATATATAAAACCAAAGGTGAAATCAAAATAAACGAAAGGAGAAAAAAGAAAATGTTGTACCAAATGCATAAGGCCTCTCGCTTCTACGAGGTCTAGGAGAAGTGGTTAGAAGGCAACTTTACCCTTAATTTTTGCAAAAGTTGATTCACTGAAAATACAAAAAATAAATAATACATTATATTGATCAAAAATAATAATGAATCAAGTACACAGGAGAATATACTAGATGAATAACATTAATTGAGTTCTAAGATTACGATGATCCATAAATTTCAAAAAATTAGAGACAGGATACGTCCCTACAACTAGCATCCATTCAAACTATGTTTTGAAAAATTGCATCGTCATATGAAAAAAAATGATAATAATAAAATAAAATCAAATCAAACTAAAATTCCAATTCAACAAAATAATTCTTTATTGGTAAGTTATTTGCACATCCAATGGATTTCAAACCCACAATCTCACTGTCCATCTCATTTTTGGTTAATTCCCTAGACAACAAAAATAAACTAAAGATTTAAAAATATAATTAAAATTCCAATTCTACAATAATTTTTCATCGTAAGTCATACACATCCAAATCCACAATTCACTCCCCATCTCATTATTATGGAAGGAGGAAGTGACATTTGAGCTAGACTCATTAGTGTTCCAATCCTACAAATATTGAGATGTTCATGGCCTCAATTGATTCTCATTCCAATCCAGGAAATAACGTAACTCTAACAACCCTTAGTTAGAGTCAATGTTGTTAAAAGTGCTGAGCGCACTTAAGCGCAAAGGTCTCCTGGAGCCTAGCGCACGCCTAATTGATGTGAAGCGCACATTTTAAAAAAAAAATAATTAATAATAATTATTAATGATCAATATAACAATCAAGTGATCAATTAATCATATAAATTACAATAAAACATTTTATATAATTTATATAACATTTATATAATTCTTTTGTGCTTTACAAAATATATGCAACCATGATACTTGATGGCCATGATTACAAAACATGGTTGAATCAAAATAGAATATAGAACCAAGAAGGCAAAGGCTAAAAAGTACTAGAATGTTAAATAATGTTATCTTTGTGAGTGTTGGATTTAGTATTTGTTTGTGTGGTTGTGGTTAAAAGTTCAAAAATATCTAAAGAGATAGGCTTAAGTGTATGGTAGCACACCACACTATTAGTTTTTATATATTAAATCAATGGCTTATATCAAATATATTTAGATCTAATGGCTAAAAATCAAATCAAGATTAAAAAAAAAAAATACAAAAAGCTGAAAAGAGCGTGCTTAGAGCGCGCTTTTGTGAGGGCGCTTCGCTTTAGAGGGAAAAAGTCCCAAGGACTCTGCACTCTGCGCTTTGCACTTAAGCGCGCTTTTAACAACACTGAGTTAGAGTTCTTTTCTCATACATAGATTATAACAGCCGTTAATTGGAGGCAATAAGTCATCAAAGAGCTATAAGGTCTACAATTCATGTTGCTCAAATGATCTAGTTGCTAGGCCTCTGACATATAAATCGAACTGCATTCAATGTTCAAAGATTCCTTAACTTCTTTGATACCCCAAAATGAGGGGAACTTGCAAGTCAAAAGATATTCCAACATCCAACGTATTGCTATCAGTTGTAGTCATTTATTCATTTTGAACATAAAGTTTCAGCATGAGGTTCTTCTTGGCAACTTCTGTTCTTTTTTTTTTCTTTTCTTTTTTTAATAATACTACTATTTGAACATTATTTGGGCTTGTTTTAGTTGATAAAATTATCAGCTGAAGAATGTGGATAAACAATGAATTGCAATATCTATAATGAAAATTATATAAATAAATTTGTATGCAAGTAGTCTTTAATGTGTTCAAAATTAATAGCAATTTTTAAATCATCATTTTTAATTCATTTTCAATCCCATGCCTTGCATGGATTTTTTTAATTCATTTTCAATCCCATGCCTTGCATGGATAAGGAGCTAGTGAAAATTATATCAATCTGAGTCCTAGTTGAGTCTAATAACAGTGATTCTCTAAAAAAAAAAAAAAAAAAAAGTCTAATAACAGATGCAGCATGGTGCCTATAGTTATTTGACCACAGCATAAATACGAGATTCTTCACAAATGTAGAATGCAGTTAGGGCAAGTTGGATAATCAAAGGAATACGTGTTACAACCAACCCGTGCATTTCTCCCACTGGATCTTCTCAACAGGCGCCGTAGTATTATAGTGATTGATTAATTTTTATCCCATAAATCTAAGGAAACAAAAATTTTCAAATTTTTAAGGGAGAATTATTAGTTTACATTACACTATCAAGATTTATATTATACTATCAAAATTTATACAAATGTGTATAATGTTTTACAACTAAAAATTGTCCAATTTTAGTATTTTAAAAAAAGAATTGTCTAATTTTTAATTAGAATATAGCAATTTTATCCCCAAAAAAAAGTGCATACTAAAATTTTAACTTATTATGATTGAAATGTAAAAAAATAATGTATTTTTTAAACTGTAATAAAATAATGTTTAAACTAATGTGAAAGTGATATTATTAAGAGCATTATATATAGCTTATTGGAATTACTTATTTCTCCCAATAATAAGAACTTGAGATAAAAAAACCCCTCCCCACTTATTATAAACAAATGTAAAATACACTTCTATAGTTTGGGGGTTCTTTTGATTTTGTTCCCTAAAGTTTCAAAATTTTGATTCACTCCCCTAAGGATAGGGGCTCATTTGATTGGCAAGTATACAAGGGGTTCTAATTTCTATTTGTCCTTAGGATTTTACATAAACAGCCTACAATATCTACAAACTAAGGTCTAGAAATTTAACATGAAACTCCCAAAAAAAAGGGATAGTTAAAAAGCAGTATAAAATTTGTGTTCCTTGTTTCTGTCAATCCAAATTTCTAACATTATGTAGCAATAAATTAATGGTACATGAGTAGAATTCTTGTACGATACACAAATTAATTAAAAATCACATGTAAAAAAAAAATGTTACTAATATGTAATAAAAATTATTTTAATAATTAGTGAGTCATCTGGGTAAATTAATTGTCTTACTAATTAATTAGTTACATCCTACATGACAAAAATGTTGGTGTGGGTGTGTGTTCCAAACACTTTTACTATTTATTTATTTTTTAGCCATTGAAAATTTATGAGTAAAATAACCATTGGGCAATTATGATAAAAATAGTTGTTGGGCAATAATGGATAATATAGCCGTTGGGTTTTAATGGGTTATTAGTAACCAATAATTATACACCATTATTGTCATAAATAGCCTATATAGTATCCATCATCACACCCTTTTTTATAATTCATATTTTACCACTCTATATTTTATATATACACAATTCTATTATATTTCTCTTCCACATATTTTTCTGCAATATATATTTGTTCTAAGGAAAGGCAATAGAGAGTTGTTTTTGAACCTTCATGAGTGGAAGTGCATCCATCTTAAAAGTTGACGCTATAGTCTAATCCTATGGGGTGTTTGGCCAAGAGAACTAGTCGCACTGAGTTTTATTCCGGGTGGCACGAATCGACCTTTAAGGACAACGCTTTCACAGTGTGATTCTATATTATTGTGAGATTGTTTTAAACTTCTTTTTATTTTTTATCCTTGCTAATTATTGAGGATATTATTTTTTGTATCAAAACTTGTTTATTTACTAAAATATTTCCAAAAAAAATATAATAATTTTAGGTGTAAAAGTAAAACATACATATAGCCGCTTGTTGTAGGCATGACATATAGTATGTTTTACAATATTAAAGCACAAAATTATAATAGATGATCAAAATAAATATAAAAATTTATTTTAAATTTCTTGAAATATTTTTGTAATAGAACTTGTAGGGACCCAATTAGATTCAGAGCCTGAATGGTTTAGACAATGGCCCAATGAGCCCAAAATAATGAATTTGTTAGAGAGTGGGCCTATTACTGAATGTTCAATGAGTTAGGATGTTGAACACAATAGGCTAGATAATATTTGGATGAGCAAAACAAACAGTTTGAAAAGGAAAATCGCTCCTTCGTCAGGTCTGAGGATGGTATGTTCTTATATATTTCTCTTAGACTTATACAAATATTCAAGTTCTTGATTACACAATGGTTTTTCTCTGGTTCTTCTGATGATCACCCTTGTAAGGGAGTTCTTTCCTTTTATATTCCCTTCCCCTCTTTTATCTCAGCCCTCCATGTGTAGATCAAATTGCTAATCTTCTTAATACTTATCCCATCAGCATCTTCCTGAAATTCTTTATGGGTAACTGTAAGGCTGAAAGTTACTGTTCAGGTATCACTTCCACATTAATGCGGCCATGGGGTTAGATGCAGAGCATTCAATGCGGTGGTAGCAGCTTTCTTCCTAGATATTTCTCAATTCTTTGTTGACTCATCTCTTTCTAAAGCTTATCCTCCCAAGCACGGTTGCCTGTTGCCCAGTACTTGATGGGTGGTCGGACTTTAGGCCTCCACTCTGTTGGCCGAGGAGGGATCGCTCCTCGGACAACATCACCTGCTCATTGTGACCTGACCTCTTCCTCAATCCAATAATCTATCTGTCTTCGCTAATATTTATTTGTCCCCAAGCTATTTGACGTCCTCGAGTAAGGCCCACAACCCAATATCCTTATTTGAACCCTTCATCCCTACAGAACTATAGTTGGAGTTGAATTTAAATTTTTTAAAACTTAGGTAATTGATTTTTACCCAAAAAAGATGACAACATTAAATTTTAATTTAAATTTCTTAAATTTTTTTGGTAAAAAAATTTAATTGAAATAGAATTTTAATTTAAATTTCATTAACCGAAGCCTTTGACTTTTTTTGAAGCTCCCACATTTTTACACATCAGCATTATTTAAATAAAAAAAAACAAAAAAATCAGATTTAATTCTGATCCACAATATTATTAAAAAAAAAAAAAACAATTCGACTAAAAAACGCAAAACAAAACCTGACTCTTTTGACTTCTTTTCTGCTTCCTTTCGTCCCATCTCAAAAACATTTTGACTAAAAAAAACACAAAACGAAACTCGACTCTTTTGAGTTCTTTTCTGCTTCCTTTTGTCCCTATCATAAGCCGTTTACAAACCAAAACCAAAATAATCTCATCTCCCTCTTCAAATACAGTACACCCATAAATCACAAACACAAGCCAAACCCACAAATCACAACCACTACCATTACAACACCCTCCTTTGCCGTGAGATAATGAAGGTGTGAGAGAGAGATGAGGTAAGAAGTCAATTTTTTTAATGATTCCTCAATTTAAAATTTTCGCTGATCTCATTGTCTTCTCTCTTGGTGCTCCGCCCCCTATAAAAGACTCTTTCTCCTCCCAAATTTTCACCTTAGCCCTAAAACCTTCCTAGATTGGTGAGAAAATCATGCCAGTGATGTAATTTTTGTGGTGGTGGGTGTGATTTAGATTTTACCATGAGAGAATGAAGATGAGAAGTGAGACAGATCAGTTGCTTTGGGGGTGAAAGTATGAGAGAGAGAGAGAGAGAGACAGAGAGAGAGAGAGAGAGAGAGAGAGAGAGAGATTATGAATTGAAAAAGAATATAAAAAAATAAAAAATAAAAACCCTTTATGACAACTCAATCACAGTTGTGTGTTTACAAAGTTATGCAAAAATTCAATCCAAAATTGATGAAAATTTTAAAATTTTGGATAGAAACTTAAATTGAAACTTAGCTGATAATCTTTCTTCTCCATTCTTCCGCGTTTTCCTTCTTCATCCTTCTTAGGCATTTTCTTTCTTCTTCTGTCATTGGTACCCAAAACCAAAAGTCTACTTTAGTAGAAATACACTTTTCGTCCCTATGTTTTGCCTTGATTCCCATTTTAGATTGTAGGGGTATTAGACCCAGGAGCCCATATTTATGTATATATTGGGCTAGGGGCCCAATCCAAGGATGTTAAACAATCCGAGAACAAGTAAGCACTTTCATAAGGGTCCGTATTAGTAAGTAAAGAGGTGAATTCCGGTTAAGGTCATCTAGAAGGGTGGTTCGAGGAAAAATCCCTCCTCAGCTGAGTAAAGTCAAGGTCAGAGGGGGTGGCTTGCTGTCAAGAGTAACATTCTGGATCATTCCATGAATGAAGATAAGTATCAGGAAGGAACAGGATAGAGAAAGGTCATGAAATATCTCAAGGGAAAACTGCTACCACCGCATTAAATGCTCTGTAGCTAACTCTTTAGCCGCATTAATGAGGAAGTGATACCTGAACAATAAATTTCAACCTTACAGGTACTACCTAAAGACTTTAGGAAGGTCCTAATGGGACAAGGATCAACACCTACAATCTGATCTGCACGTGGAAGGTGGAGATGAAAGGGGAAGATAGTATAAAATGGAAGAGAGACTCTGAGACTAGGAGATCGAGAAATTAAGAGAAAAACACCGTAGCAATCAGGAACCAAATTTCTAATCAAACTTATGAGAAATATATACGAACTGATCTCCTCGGACTGTGCCGAGGACGATTTTCTTTAGTTTAAATCAATCTATCTTCCTGTTCTTGTCATTTGAACCCACTTTACTTGTTGTCCAGCTCATTTTAACCTAGTTTTCCAACCTACCCTCTATAAATTCATTGTTTTGGGCTTTTCGAGCCTAACTCTTTTGGGTTAGGGTCTCAAATAGCGTCCTTACAATTGGCGCCATCTGTGGAGAATTACTAGTGTGATAGTGAGTTTAACGTTCAACGATGGTAGGTCTAGGTCCAAACCAGGCAGAATCTATGGGTCTTAGCGTCAAGATCACTTCTGTGATCTCGAACAAAGAAGGGTTCGGGAGGGGAGTGTGCATACTACTCATACTACTAGGAGCCAGCCTCGAGGTGGGAGCTACGTCTATCATGAGAAAAATGCTAAGGAAATGCAGCTAACGATCGATCATTTAAAGAGGAGCTTATGCCATGAATGGCGAAAGCGAGCTCCTTCCAACTTTGACATCTCTTCCAACAATGAAGAGGATGGTAGCAACAAACGCAGATCAAGGACTCCTCTTAGTGAGTCTTTCTCGTATGATGAGGACTACCATCACCATCATAAGCGCAGAAACAGAAATTCAGCTTCCAAAGGCTTGGGGAATGATGCTATGAGTAGAGCACTTAACCAAATTTCCAAGTCACCCTTCATACGCAAGGTTGAGGGAGGGAGACTTTCTCGATGGTTCACCCAGCCCATGTTCACCATGTATAATGGTCGAACAGATCCTGTGGAGACATGAGCCACTTCAACTAGTGAATGGCTGTGCACTTCAAGAATGAGACTTTGATGTGTAAGGTGTTCCCCTCCAATTTAGGGCTCGTGGCTATGAGGTGGTTCGATGGCCTAGGTGTAGGTTCCATTGATTCCTTCAAGGAACTCACCTAGGCCTTTGGATCTCGTTTTATCACGTGTAGTAGAGTTTCTCGGCCCTTGGATTCCCTGTTATCCATGTCTATGCGAGAAGGGGAGACCTTGAAAACTTATTTAGATAGATACTAGGAGATGTTTAATGAGATTGATGGGGATTTTGATGACGTGGCTGTAAAGACCTTTAAGGTTAGCCTGCCCACCGAGCATGATTTGAGAAAATCCCTAACTAAGAAGCCGGTAAGGAGTGTGTGACGGCTTATGGACTGCATTGATGAATACAAGAGGGTCGAGGAAGACCAACAACAAGGCAAAGGGAAGGGTAAGGTTATCCCTCAAGAGAGGAGGGATTTCAGGTCAAACCGCTACAACAATAACAGACCTCGAAGGGATTTTGTTGGATAGTCTAGGTCTACGGCTCCTCAGGTGGTTAACATTGTGTTCCAAGAATCAGTGCATCAAGTCTTAGAGAAGATCAAGAACGAGCCATACTTCAAATGGCCGAACAAGATAGGATGAGACCCCATGAGGCGCAACCAAAGTCTTCATTGCCAATACCACTAGGAGCGGGGGCATACCACCGAGGACTGCAGAACTCTGTGCAATCATCTGGAGCAACTAGTTAGAGAAGGAAGGTTACAACGGTTTTTGTATCGGCCCAACAAGCAAGGAGACTAATGCAAATCACGTTATAAAGAATAAAGAGTTTTTATTGTTTTCCTTTTCCTATTTGAATTAGGATTTATTTATTCTAGTACTTTGAATTCAAATCCTTTTCCTAGTTGAATTGGGATTTTAATTGTTTTTCTTTTCCTAGTTAAATTGTTTTTCCTTTCTCAAGTAGAAGTAGGTTTACTATTTCTTTTCCTAAAAGGAGTAGAAGAAATTCTATTCCTATAAATACTCTTTATAGAGAGGTTATTTATGTTATGTGTGTTTTTGAATAAAAGTTTGCTAGAGAGGTTTTCTCTATTATTTTGCCTATTAGCCTAGTGTTCTTGTAGAACTTAGGTATAGTGGAAGAGTTGTAGTATTTGTGTGTTATAGATTCTGCTTCTACACACCTACGCTGCATCAGTTGGTATCAGAGCACGGTTAGGTTCCTACCATGGCACGAGGATCACGTGGGGGAAGGCACGTTGTTGTAGATGGTGAGTATGAACGCGATGAGCTTGCACGCAATACACAACTAGAGGCACGCTTTTAGTGGATGGAAGAGAAGTTTGAAGCGCTGACAAAGCAGCTTGCTACCTTAGCCGTTGTTAACCAGTCTCGAAACTGTAGTCCAACTCTACGTTTTGTGGAGGAAGATGAGGTAGACTATAATGTTGAGGATGAGATGGAAAATCCGTTTGCTGGACATAGAAGGAGGAGGGAGAAACCCTTGGTTTCATACAATTCAAACAGATGGGATTACCATTGAAATGTCATTAAGACTTGGGTTCTCGGCTACAAACAATGAAGCCGAATATGAGGCTTTGCTGCAAGGAATGATCATGGTGCAAAAAATGGGCGAAAAGGCAATAGAAGAGTTCTCGGACTCCAGACTGGTCGTTGGCTAGGTAAGGGGCGAGTTGGAGGCTAGAGATGCGAGAATGCAGGAATACCTCGGTCAAGTCAAACGCTTGCAATCAGACTTTGAATTTTTTAATTTAACACATGTCTCTAGAAGCGGGAGCACACATGCGGATTCACTGGCCACTCTTGCCACGTCTTCTGCGCAGGATCTACCACGAATGATCCTTGTTGAGGATTTATGCAAGGCAGGTACAATCGAAAGGGATACAGTTCGGATCCATTAAGTCAGAAGGAATCCGAGCTGGATGGATCCCATAGTGAACTTCCTCAAAGATGATGTATTATCCGAAGGGAAATTGGAGGCCGAGAAGATACGGAGGAATGCTCCTCGGTTTTGGTTGTCAGAGGACCACAAGCTATACAAGTGCTCCTACTCTGGGTCATACTTACTGTGCATACACCCAGAGGCATCAGAGTCACTGCTTGAAGAACTGCATGAGGGAATTTGTGGGAGTCACATGGGAGGAAGATCGCTAGCACACAGAGCACTCACCCAGGGGTACTAGTGGCCGAACATGCAGAGAGAGGCCCAAGAATATGCAAAGAAGTGTGATCAATGCCAGAGATTCGCCCCAAATATCCACCAACCAGGGGGAGTCCTTAACCCCCTCTCAATTCCTTGGCCATTCACTCAGTAGGGTCTTGATATTGTCGGCCCTTTCTCGATAGCAGCAGGGAACAAGTGATACTTAATAGTTGGCATTGATTATTTCACCAAATAGGTAGAGGCTGAGCCTTTAGCCAACATTAGGGATGTGGATGCAAAGAAGTACATTTGGAAAAACATTATTACGCGCTTTGCAACTCCTCACACCCTCATATCGGACAATGGCCTTCAATTTGATAGTAAAACCTTCAGGAAAAATACTGCTGTGACTTTGGAATCACAAACCGATATTCCACTCCAGCCTATCCCTAAGGAAACGGGTAAGCCGAAGTTGTGAATAAGGTCATAGTGAGCGGGCTGAAAAAGAGACTGGATGTCGCAAAGGGAAGATGGGTAGAAGAGCTACCACACGTCTTATGGACCTACCGAACCATGCCGCGACGGTCAATGGGAGAAACTCCTTTTTCAATGCCTTATGGGGCCGAAGCTGTGCTCCCCCTGGAAACTAGCTTCCCAACGTTGAAATCCAGCACTTTTACCCCAAGAAATAATGACGAGCTACTAAGGAGAAGTCTAGACTTAGTCGAGGAGAAAAGAGAAAAAGCAATGATCCAAATGGCCTATTACCACAAAAAGTTAAAGCAGGGGTACGATATTAATGTAAAACTACGACCCCTAGGGCCAGGGGACCTCGAGATGAGAAAAAATTTTGGCAGCGCCAAGAACCCTTCTTGGGGCAAGCTGGGATTTAACTGGGAAGGACCATATCGCATCACCTCAGTGGCAGGAATAGGTGCTTATTATCTGGAAGACCTAGACGAGAAAACTGTACTTCGCCCATGGAATGTAAATAATCTAAGAAGATATTATTATTAATGAAAATAGCTATGCCTGTGTTGTGTCCTGTGATCATCGCGTATTTGTTAGCTCACTTTTATCTATCCAAGTTTTAAACAGAACCTAAGTCCTGCATAGCTTCTCGGACCACAGGCTTAGGAGAAATTAACAACTTATGGTATCTATCCAAGTTTTAAATAGAACCTAAGTCTTGCATGGCTCCTCGGACCACAGGCTTAGGGGAAATTAACAACTTATGGCATCTATCCAAGTTTTAAACAGAACTTAAGTCCTACATGGCTCCTCGGACCACAGGTTTAGGGGAAATTAACAACTTATGGTATCTATCCAAGTTTTAAACAGAACCTAAGTCCTGCATGGCTTCTCGGACCACAGGCTTAGGGGAAATTAACAACTTATGGCATCTATCCAAATTTTAAACAGAACCTAAGTCTTGCATGGCTCCTCAGACCACAGGCTTAGGGGAAATTAACAACTTATGGCATCTATCCAAGTTTTAAACAGAACTTAAGTCCTACATGGCTCCTCGAACCACAAGCTTAGGGGAAATTAACAACTTATGGCATCTATCCAAGTTTTAAACAAAACCTAAGTCCTGCATGGCTCCTTGGACCACAGGCTTGGGGGAAATTAACAACTTATGGCATCTATCCAAGTTTTAAACAGAACCTAAGTCCTGCATGGCTCCTCGGACCACAGGTTTAGGGGAAATTAACAACTTATCGCATTTATCCAAGTTTTAAACAGAACCTAAGTCCTGCATGGCTCCTCGGACCACAGGCTTAGGGGAAATTAACAACTTATGGCATCTATCCAAGTTTTAAACAGAACCTAAGTCCTGCATGGCTTCTCGGACTACAGGCTTAGGGGAAATTAACAACTTATGTCATCTATCCAAGTTTTAAACAAAAACTAAGTCCTGCATGGCTCCTCGGACGATAGGCTTAGGGGAAATTAACAACTTATGGTATCTATCCAAGTTTTAAACAGAACCTAAGTCCTGCATGGCTCCTCGGACCACAGACTTGGGGGAAATTAACAACTTATGGCATCTGTGCAGTTCTAAGGTATGTTCATAGTCTTGCATGATAGCATTTATTGTTCAAAATTCATTATACAATTCTGTTTCTTCTCATTTGTTTATATTGGTAGGGTTGTTGCAAGTATCAACTAAAGAAACAGTCACGTTGACTCGGAACAATATAATAAAATTCCATCAACATCAATCATAAAGTCAAAAAATGAAAGAAAGAGCACTTGTATTAATAAACCAAAAATAATACAATAAGAGGTCTTTGCAAAAGAATAAAATACAATACAACTTCCGTCCGAAATAAAAAATATACAGTAATAATAATAAAAACCCTAGGAGCTAAGCCTCAGCAGGAGGATCTTCTTTTTGCTCTGGCTGAGGAGGTGGAACATCCTTGACTTGGAGACCTGCCCCATGATCCTCAGCCTTAGTGACTGCTTCCTTAGCAAGATCCTTAGCCTTTGAGGAGGTTTTCTTTCCCTTACCCTTGCCTTTGTCCTTCTCTTCTTCCACATCCTCACCTCGGACGGCGACCTGACCAGAACCCCCGGCGATTTCAGCTAGGGGGATGGCATCAGGAACAACCGTAGCCTACTCGGAAGCTTCAGTGGTATCGGCAGGGACCTCCCGGATCTCTGGAGGGAAGAAGACCTTTTCAGGCAATCTCAAGGTAGAGTCTGTAGGGATCCCTACAGCATTAAGAGCATGAGCCCATGAAATACTGCAGTAATCCTTGCATACCTCTGGAAGCTCCTCGGAAAGCCTAGCTTCAGTCTCCTCCGCCCCAAGCTGATAAGCAGCCCTTTTTTTAGCCTCAGCTGCTTCCTTGACTAGCTGAGCCTCTTCCTTGGCAAGCCGGGCCTCCTCTTTGGCTTTCTACAACGTTGCCTTGAGATCCAGTACAACTTGCTTTTCAGTAGCAAGGTTGGTCTCAGTCATGTACAGCTTCTGGCGTTGATCTTCAGCTTGGTTTTCAGCAATCTTCAAGCCAGCCTTAGCACTCTTGCGGCCTGACTCAGCCTCCTTGAGATTCTCAGATAGCTCATAGTGCTCTTGCTTGAGGGCTCCCAGGGCCTTCTCCACCTCAGCACGAGAGAGGGCCCCGACATCAGCTAACTTGCGATTGTCGTGGCACCACTCCTCGGCCACAAATAATTGTTGAGTGATCTACACAAGAAATGACAAGATAACAAGTTAGAACATGAAATGATCTAAAAATCCTACCGATAAGAAGGTGAATTGCCTAATCATCGCAAGATCTCTCTTCAAGGATAGGAAGAGTTCAGGCTGTGAAAATCGCCTGTAAGCCTTCATATCCCTGGGAAGGAGAACGAATTGCTCAAGGGCCTCAGCAATGTAGCCTGCTCGGCCCTGATTATACTCTCGGATTGAAGCATTATAGGGAATGGCTGCTCCATCCACCTCGAGTCGGGGGCTCCAAGTGCGCGGAGGCATGCACACTTCAGCACGTTCCGTCTCCTCTCGGCTCTCCACAGATGAAGCCCTTTTGTCCCAGTGCTCTCAAGTTTTTTTTTGTTGTTTACCCCCCTGGCGAGGACCCACCTCGCCTTCCTCGAGGGACTCAATTAGCCTTTTCTTCTTCAGGTTAGGATTAGCCTTCAAGCCGAGATCGGCAGGGACTTGCGGAGCAGTAGGAGGAAGGACAGAAATTTGGGACTTGGCAAGTGCCTTCGATGATTGCCCCTTGCCTCGGGCAGCCATTAACTCTCGCAAACTTTTTCCTTTGTTTGAGGCCATGTTGTTCACCTCCTCGTCCGAAGAGTCGTCCGAGTAGGCAATAATAAGAGGGGCGCCGACCATGGAGTTTCTATCCTGCTCTCCTTCAACGTCTGAAAGCTCGATCAGGGGAGCTTTTGGAATGTCCTCCTCAAAGTAGAACTCGTCTATCTCCTCCTCAAGAGAAAGACGAGATGATTCAATCTCTTCTTCAACACGTGCTGCAACTTCGGGATTATCTTGTGGAAGTAGTTGTGTAGCTGGCTGAGGATTCTGAATACTAGGTAAAACAACTGGCCTAAGATCGTCTCGAGCCAAAAACCTCAGTTTCGACATGTCGATCCTCGCCAACCTCGGACTACCAGCTTTTATGGATGGCCGACATCTAGGAAAGATCGAGACAAGGGTTTGTAACCCAAAATTAGATGAGCCGCACGAAGTTGCCCGTCCTCGTGAATGTAGATCTCTGACCTCAAAAGATAGTTCAAGGCCTAAACGTTTACGTGGCTCAGCCGAGGAGTGACGTGTGCTCTATCTGCAAAACGGCCGACAAGGAAATTGCAGTTAAGATTACAAAAATTTTGAATCTTCAATCAAAGGAAAATAAAACTAAAGGGTTAAACCCCCTTCCCAGAGGATTGATCCTAAAAGCACCGCACCTGGATCTCTTACCCGAGTTGGACAATGAAGACCATCGCTCCACTCTCCTGAGGCAATATGAAAGTCATCCTTCATACTTTTATTGGATTTAGGAAGATAGGAGATTAGCCTAACGATCTCGGACCGAGATTTAAGGTAGTACCCCGCTTTGTCGACATGGTGGCACTCGTACAGATGAACTATGTCATGCCATGTAAGGCCTAAACCCATCTGCTTGTTCAAGGCATCTATGCTACCTAAGACCCTAAACTGGTTGGGAGCACACTGGTGCGGTGTCAACCTATGGTTACGTAAATAGTCCCGGGTAATACTACGCATGGGAAGCGTCATTCCTCCTTCTATAAAGGCAATCATGGGAATGACGACTTGACCCATGTCCCTATCGGTCAGCACTTGCTCTGGAGGACAGTACTCCAAAACCACCCCCTGTGGGATGCGGTACTTTGCCCTAAAGGCCTCCATGGCAGCCGGAGTATCTACTAGACACTTGAATCTACCCATCTAGTTGAATCGGTGGGCCGAGAAGGAAGGCCGAGGTGAAAATCGAGGTTATGGAGAGGAAGTAGAACTTACAAATATCCTTACGACAATCTCTGAAGCTCTTAGAGATTTCCTCAAAGAAAGGTCTCTCACTAGAGTAGTCACGGAAATTCGAAGGCCTGGAACGTTGACGAAGAACTGAGCGCTGGGATTCTCTGGTGGACTTAGGTATTAGTAGAAAAGAAAGGCAGAGAGAACTTCCTCAGGGCCTTATATAGCAAGGGAGGAAAGGGAAGGTCACTCCTGCCCAAAGTTCTAGGAAGAATGTCAGTCATTAGATCTGCGCTTTGCTACTGGATGGGCGAGACATAAAGCTGCCTGGAGAAATAAGCCACGCCTCGTAAATTGTAACGCATCAGAAGCAATTGTCCCCACACGTGCGAACCGGAAACTAATTGATCTTATCCCTTAAAAAAGTCAAAACCCCGCTTTTCTTCTCGGAAGGAAATAAAAACTGGAGTTTTAAGGGGCTATTGTGGGGACTATGGCCCAAAGTAACGAGTTGGGCCTTGGGCCCGTTCGAGGACACCAGCCCGTCCGAGGAGACAACGTGACTTAAGCGATTCATGTTAAGCCTATCACTTGAAATAAAGAAAAAAGGTCCGAGGAGGAATTTCTCCTTGGACACTGAAAGTCCGGAGGGGACGTACGTCCAAGCCATTGAAACCCATCCCCTAAATACGTGAAAAGGAAGGAAACACAAAATATCTAAGCAAAAGCTGCCACCACCACATTAAATGCACTACAATTACTTTCCTGGCCACATTAATGTGGAGAAGACTCCTGAACAGTGTTACCTTGGCTACCACAACTCACAAAGGACTGAAGGAGGTGTCTGATAGGATGAGTGCGCAAGTGGGAACTTGGATGATTAACAAGTGTAAAGCCCAGATGATAAGGAAGGGCCTATATAATGTATAGAAACCCCCATAAGGGAGGGGGTAGAGAAAAAAAGGGCAGAATACTGTGGCATGCAAAGAAACCCTAATGTATTAGTCAGTATACATAAATTAATTCTTGAATCTCCTCGGACTGTGAGATCTTTCAAGGGAATGGCCTTCGTTCTTGTCTATGTGTACCTTTATCCCATGTAAAGCCTTTGTCTAACTTATCTAAACCCAGTTCTTTAACCCATACTCTACAAAATTCATTGTGTTTGGCCTTTTTGGATCAAGACTTCACAAGATAGGGGTTTGGGTTCCAAAACTGTGACCCTACAAGTAATATTTTGTTGATTTTTGAAACACTATAATGAAAGTTGTGATATAAAAAATAAATTTTAAAGATGGAAATTATATTTATTTGAATTATTTTAGTCAATTTTTTATTTATACTAATTTAATATATTTAATTATATTTTAAATAACTATTAAATTAATTATGATGTCATCACTATTCAACCTTGGTTGGACCTCAGTCTGACTTTAAAAATATTGAACTTTTTTCTTCTCTAGTTCTTTGAACAGGCTAGGTTTTAAAATCATGATATACTCGAAATATGTATCATTGAATGGAAATAGCATTGTTTTTTGTTCACTTTATTCTATGATATTAGGAGGTTCTCATGAATTTAATAGTTTTTCTTTTTTTCTTAATTAAAAATTATATTCCTATTTTGTAGAATTTATTTTGAAGTTAGATTAAGAGGTCTATATTGAACATATTAAAGTCTAGGTGCGTTATCAGTTACTATTAATTTATAATGATATTTTTATAATCTATAAGTTTATTTAATGCATTGTAAGAATTAAAAATGTCCTTTATTAAATAATCTTTCGGTTTAAAATAATATTATTTGATTATTGTAAATGCCTATAAAATAATCTTTTTGTTTAAAAATATTACTTTTTGTAAGTTCTTGAAGAGCTCAACCTACCTATACAAGTGAAAATTTTGAATGGAAAAATATTTATTTTCTAATCAGAACTAAATGACTATAAACTCTATTATAGAATCTAACAAATCAATTTAAGTTTGATAAAATGACAAAAGTACGTATTTATTTATTATAGCAAAATTATTAATTTGGTATTTTACTTCTACATGTTATATTTTATTACATTCACAGGCTTATATTAACGGTACTACAAATGATTGTGAGAGCAACTTATCAAGTGAACAGAATAGTGATTCTACAAAGTTAAAAAAAATTGATGTTGAAGGCAACATACAACTCACACCAACATCTGCACTCAAGGAGAACAAAATGAGTTATTCAATGACTACTACAAAGCAATAAAAGAAGAAGATACAAAAAGTTACTTAAAATTGCAAAAAAAAAAAAAAAAATACAAAAAATTATGAAAAACATTTTTTGTCTTGCAATTGATTACAAATTGTTATTTTAACATTGCAACATTTATTGGATAATTGAGTATATTAGGTGTTTGGAATCCTAATTTTTATTTAAAATTTTTTAATTGATATTTTTCATTTACTAAGGCAACAAAATGAAAGTTTTTAAGGCTATTTAGCACTGTCAACAATATTGCATATGTGATAACTTAAATTCTTCTTTTATTGTTGGATTTTTTTTTTTTTTTTTTTTAGTCAATAGTTTTTCCATACATCACACGGGTTAGCGACTAACAGTACATAAGTTGAAGAAAATAAAGATAACTTCTGCAACCAACCCGCGCATAAGCACAACAAAACTATGGAATGTATAGCCATTAATATGTATTTTTATGAAATTCACTAAGTACCAACTACTACATGAGATGGAGTTCGTAGAGATAAAATACAAAGCATAATAAGTGCAGCAAAGCTACAGAGGGTAAAATTATTTATGGAACTCCATGACTGCCCAAAGAGCATAAGCACAGAAAACAACTTGAAAGTTTGAAAATCCGGATTCCTTGCACAAAGCCTCAAATTCTTTCTCGGTTCTCTCCTGGCCTTCAAGGTTCAACAACATGCTAACGTCAAGACGAGAGATATATTGAGAAGCCATACTTGACACTGTAGCTTCTGGCATGAGTAGTTCAACAATAACTACCTTCCCATTATCTGGTAGTGCTTTATAGCAGGTCCTCAAAAGTTTCTTGCAGTTTTCATCATTCCAGTCATGGAGTATATTCTACAAGTGAAAAAATGCAGACACAAAAATGATTACTTTTGAAAAAATTTACCCAAAAATTCTTTATCATCATCTACTTGAAACACAATATCCAAATTCTACCTTCATTACAATTGCGTCCCCTTTAGGTACATTGTGAAACATATCTCCTCCCACGTGCTCAATACCTGCATAGAATATGAGTTGTGCTCTTCATTTAGGAAGAATCCTTGTGAACAGGACCAGCTTGATAAAAGCCTAAGACAATAATTTTAAGTGATATATATATATATATAGAGAGAGAGAGTTTTGTATTCAAATCTTGCTAATATCTACGTTTCAATTGATTATATGATTAATTCACTTAAGTTTTCTTGTAATAAAGTTAATCTTAAGTAGGATTTCATAAATTTTAATTTTAAAATGCTTCAATATGTATAAACAATTGTAACAAGAGTTATCAATAAAACTGTGTTACTGATACTTGCATTTGGAAAATATTTAATCTAATCTTTTTATATAATTCACTTCATCAATTAGATTTTTTTTCTTCTAATATTTGTAAAACTTTTTCAAAAACTTATAGTTTTTGAAATAAATATAAACCATCAAAATTTTCACCTAGATTTTTTTAATTATAATCAATTTATTGCTAGTAATGAATTTCTCAAGATATCCTTTTGAGATTCAATTCATTCTTCTATTTTTCTTTTTCTTTTTTTTCTTTTTAAATTTCTCATATCCTGATTCTTATTTTTCAAGAAATTTATTTTCAAAATAATATTTACAAATAAAAAAGGCACTATATAAAATATAAATTTATAAAATGACTAGAATAAAATAAAATTTAAAAGGTAAAATAATATAACATCACTTATCAAATGCAGTATTAGAATTTTATTTATCAATAGAATCACTCAATAATCTCAACCTTCACAAGATCCATCCATGACTTTCCCTTTGCACAAGCATAATAAATTTCTTAACCCTCTAATAATACTTTTTTGTTATCATTTGATGAGTTTTTACTTTTTAAAACCCATTTCACTCTTAGTAATTACTATCCCTTACTTGGCACCACTAGCATGTTGGGTTTCTTAACCCTTTAAGAAAACTTTTTTTATCCACTTAAGTTTCTTAATTCTTACCAAAGGTTTTGTAGTTGAATCGACACATTCCCATGCACAAAGTGCTTGGGAGTCTAGGCAGGAAATGGTTCAAGTTGCGAGATTAGTAGCATATTATAATTATCTAAAAAAACGTTTCTTAATTTTTGAGTAATTCTTTTTTTGTTTGTTATCGATTTATGAGACTTTGTTTTTTTGCACCCACTCTTCTTTTTTGTGGAGATAGTTCATGCATTATCACAATGAACTTTTTTTTTTTTTTTTGGAGAAACAAACGCACACACACACACAGAAGGGAGAGGGAAATATGTTCTAACACAAATGCACACCACAACTCCACACAAAAGGCAAGCACGACGCATAGAGTGCTGAATACTCAAACCCCAGATTAAATGAGAACCAAACCCTCATGAGATAAAACGAGCATAGTTGAATCAAACCTCGAACAAAGATGAAAATCAGCGATCAACATCGAGTGATTTTCGAGAATAGAAATAAACAAGCACTACCGAATCAAGTTCTGAGTGAGATATTTTGATAAAACACTATTTTGAGATAAAAATTAGGATTAATTGAGCACGGCCAAATCAAATCCTGAGAAATATTTTGATAAAAACACGATATTTTGAGATAAAAACAAGGATTAAACGAGCATGGTCGAATCAAATCTTGAGAGATATTTTGATAAAAACACGATATTTTGAGATAAAAGCTAGGCTTTTTGGATATACACCACTGTCAGGTTTAAAGCATGTTCTGTGTATCTAAGAGTTAGGCTTTTTTAGATATACACCACTATCAATTTTTTTTATCTTTTTTTTCCCCTTCAACAGTATATTAGAATTCAACATATGCTAGTTGCTGAGCCTCTTTTTTTTTTTTTTTTTTTTTTTTTTTTTTTTTTTTTACTAAGTAATTGGATATACGCCACTGTCAGGTTTAAAACTTATGTTGTGTATCTAAGAGTTAGACCATTTTAGATATATACACCATTGTCAGTTTCTTTAAAACATTCTTCCCTCTCCCTATGTGTTTGTGTGTGTTAAAATACTTAGTATTCTCAAAAGAAAAAACAATAAGTTAATCTCATATCGGGAAATGAGTGTGAATTAAAGATGTTTAAAACATGTACTGTGTATCTAAGAGTTAGACATTTTTGAATGTACACTACTATCAATTTCTTTAGTTGGTGAGCCTTAACAGTAGTGCCTACCAAACAAAGATACTATATGTTAAATAAGTAGGTGTTTAATGAATTATAAACAAATTTATTAGTAATATAAATATAAATATATATATATATATATATAAATAGGTAAAAGTTAGAGAAAATCCAATTAGATTCTACAATTAAAGTCCAATTTTGCGCCATGTGTCCTAAATTATTTATTTTTAGAGAATTTTGTTTCTTAATTTTGGAGTCAAATGTGGGACCACATCATAAATATCTATCCAAATGAGTTATTGCGTACAAAAACTAAATAGTCAGGAATTAATGAACACAAAAAAAAAAAAAAATTGTCAATTTACATTTTCTACTTAATAATATTCTTACAAGATTTTTTAATGAGTTAAAAAAAATATAAGAATGACTATTAATAATGTTTAAATTATATATGTACGAATTATACTATACATCTTAATGTATATTTTTTAAGTATATCCATGCATATGCACGAGGTTACAAGCTAGTATTATTAAGTAAATTAATCCTACTATAAAGAAATTAAGAATTTTACCAGAATAAGATGGTGCACTTTGTATCACATGAGGCAAGTCAAAATTAATGCCTTTAATGGAAGGGTACTTGGAAATGACCATGTTGAGGCACTTCCCAGTTCCGCCCCCAACATCAACCAATGATGTTCGCCCCACAAAGCCTTGGTATACCTCAAGAATTTTCAACAGCCATCAGATCAAAGTCGTCCTTGTTGCGCTAATACAGTGGCCTCAGACCACAAACGTGCTTAGAATAATAGTAGAAAATGCTAAGCACGTTTGTACTAGTAGAAAATGCTAAGCACGTTTGTAATCCTAAGTAACTGAAACTTGTAATATACTCGGACAAAAAAATTGTAACCTCCAACGGCGACAAAAGTAGTGGAAAAATCTCAATTCACGTGGGCCACGGCCCAACAATGTCAAAATTTTACAATTTTCGAGAATTTCAATTGAGTGCGTGCTAGGTGTGCGTTTGGGTAGCGCGTTTTGCGCTTCCCAAACGCACGTTTTGCATTTATGTGATTTCAGATTTTTTTTTTTTTTTTTCTTCAGTCGAAAAGTTTGACTTTTTTTATGAACAATACACATCATGTATTGTTTACGGACCCATAAATTTCACTTTTTAGTAATTTTTTTATTAAAAATGAGTCACACGGTACTATTCACACATTTAAAAATTATTTTAAGGCCAAGGGAACCCGTTTTGCATGTGTTAGATATCAGAAATTTTTAAACATCAATACAACTTGAAGATATCAGAAATTATATTTAATTATATTTTAAATAATTATTAAATTAATTATGATGTCATCACTATTCAACCTTGGTTGGATCTCAGTCTGACCTTAAAAACATTGAACTTTTTCCTTCTCCGATTTTTTGAACGGTCTATGTTTTAAAACCATGATATACTCAAAATATATGTCATTGAATGGAAATAGCATTGTTATTTGTTCACTTTATTCTATGATATTAGGAGGTTCTCATGAATTTAATAGTTTTTCTATTTTCTTAATTTGATTAAAAAAGATTATTGTGGGGCCCAATAATCTATGGGCCAGGCCCATTTGCTCGTGGAGAGTCCGAAGGCCCAAGCCGAGGAGAGCTATGGCCCAAGCCGAAGAGAGCTATGGCCCAAGCCCGATAACATAGAGCACAAGACTGTTTTGGAATACAGCCGAGGACAGTTCAGTCCTCGGCAGATCCAAAATCCCACCGGAATAAAGGGGTAAAACTGGTATAGGAATAAACTTGAAAAGAGACCTAAAATATCTTGGGAAAGTTACCCTTATGACCCTTCCCAGATAAGACTCTGCACCTAGCAGAGCCGTATTCTTCAGCCTTATCAATCATCCCCAACAATTCTGGGATTAGACTGATGGGACAAATATCAGTCTTGTAAAGGTTGACCCTACACGTGGACGAAGGACAGTTAACGCAGACGAGTATAAAAGAAGAAAGTAAGTAAATCTAAGAGGAGGCCCCATTCCATCTCCAAAAACAAAGACTCCATGGGGGAAAATATCAGGAGAACACCTACACATCACAGAAAAACCCACTGTCGGGTAACCGGGGTAAGACCTTAATGACCCTCAGATCAAGTCCGAGGAGTCCAACCCCATAGGATGCGACCCTGCAGAGCTTAAATATTCAAACCCAACTCCTCTTGCTATATGAATTCCTCTAAAATCAAGACCGGAGCATCGGCCCGTGACCAACGGCTAGTTTTTCAAGTCCACTCTCTACAAATCATATTGTGAGGGATCTTTCATGCGCGAGCCCAACATCCTTATTGGGCCGCTAAAGAATCGTGTCCTTACAATTATATTCCTATTTTGTAGAATTTATTTTGAAGTTAGATTAAGAGCTCTACATTGAACATATTAAAGTCTAGGTGCGTTATCAGTTACTATTAATTTATAATGATATTTTTATGATCTATAAGTTTATTTAATGCATTGTAAAGAATTAAAAATGTCCTTTATTAAATAATCTTTTAGTTTAAAATAATATTATTTGATTACTGTAAATGACTATTGTGGGGCATTAGAATTTGAATAAGGTACTTGTGCCACGTGTCATACCCATGGCCGAGGAGTCCATTATCACGCCAAGGAGGTCACATGCTCGAACAGTAGGGCCACGTCAATGGCACGTTACTAGAGGAGGTCATACTATAGAGAAAGAGTTTCAAGAAGGGGGTTAGCCCTGACATGACTGAAGGGATGATGGCTACCACCACATTTAATGCATCCCACCAAACCTCCTAACTGCATTTATGTGGAAAAGACCCCTAAACAGTACTGTTTTGGTTGCCCCAACTCACAAAGAGTTTGGGAAGGTATTTGATAGGACAAACACTCAAGTAGTGGCCTGGACAATCAATAAATGGAGGGCCAAGATCATTTAAAGGGAGTTTATATAATGTAAGAGACCCTCCAGGGAGAGGGGATCGAAAAATCTGTAGAGAACACACTGTAGCAACAAGAACTGAAATTGTATCCAAATCCAAAATAAATAAATTCAAGAATCATTCTCCTCGAACTTCGTCGAGGAAGGATTTCCTTGCTTTAAACTTGTCTTTCTTTGCTTTCTAAATATCTTTGATCAATTGTACACATTGTTTGATCCATTAAGGCCTAGTTTTTAAGCCCACTCTCTAAAATTTATTGTGTTGGGCTCTTTGAGCCTGAATCCTTCTACCTTTTGGGCTCAGGAACCAAAACCACACCCTTACAATTGGCGCCATCTGTGGGAAAGCTTGAGCTTTAGTGAGTTCAAAGTCCAACCATGGTAGGATCAGGGCAAGACTGGGAGGAGTCTATTGGTTCCCAACGCTAGGATTAGTTCCTTAATCTTGAGCATGTATAATGGCAGAACAAACCCTGTGGAGCATGTCAACCATTTCAACCAGAGAATGGTCGTTCACTCCTGGAATGAAGCCTTGATGTGCAAAGTGTTCCCATCTAGTTTAGGGCCTATGGCAATGAGATGATTCGACGGTTTGAAAGAAGGTTCTATTAGCTCCTTCAAGGAGCTTAGTAGGGCCTTTAGGGCTCGTTTTGTGACTTACAGTAGGGTTCCTCGGTTCTTAGATTCCCTACTGTCCATGACCATGCGAAAGGGAGAGACCTTGAAAATGTACTTTGATAGGTAATGGGAGATGTTCAACGAGATAGATGGGAACTTCAATGACGTGGCTATAAGGACCTTCAAGGTTGGCTTGCACACCGAGCATGATAAGAAAGTCTTTGACTAGGAAACCAGTTAGGAATGTGCGTCAGCTCATAGACCGTATTGATGAGTATAAGCGGGTTGAGGAGGACTAGCAACAGGAAAAGGGAAAAGCTAAAGTGGTCCTTAGGATATAAGGGACTTCAGGATGGATAGGTACAATAACAACCGACCTCGGAGAGACTTTACGGGGCATTCTGTGTCTACTACTACTCAGGTAGTTAGTACTGTGTTCTAAGAGCCAGTACACCAAATCTTGGAAAAGATTAAGAACGAGTCGTATTTTCAGTGGCTGAACAAGATGGGAGGAGCCCCCACGAAGCCAAAGTCTTCATTGCCAATTCCACTAGGAGCGAGGGTACACCACTAAAGATTGCAAGGTGTTGTGGAGTCATTTGGAGCAGTTGGTTAAAATTAGGAAGTTAAAGCAATTCCTGTATCAGCCCAATGGACAGGGTAGTCAAGCAGGATCGAGGGCTCAGAGAGGCGCTTTTATAAGACCACCTTTAGGTACAATTAGTGTCATCCTTATTGCTCCGAAGAGAACTGGTTCTCAGCCATCTAGGGTGCTGTCAATAGCTCAGCCATTTATTGGAGACTTACCCCCTGATTCGAAGAGGAGTAAAGTGGAGGTCTGACCAGCTTTGTGCTTCTTCGATGAGGACAAAGTTGGAACCTTACAACCACACGATGATGCCCTGGTGGTTACTCTCAAGATAGGAGGGTATGACATGAAAAGGGTGTTGGTAGATCAGGGTAGCGGTGTAGAGATCATATATCCTGACCTATTTAGGGGACTAAAGTTGAGGCCCAATGACCTAACCTGCTATGACTCCCCTTTGATATGGTTTGATGGGAAGATTGTCATCCCAATGGGCCAAATTAGACTGCCTGTTCAAGTAGGGTTAGAAGTCATGGAAGTGAATTTCATTGTAGTGAATGCCTACTCCTCCTACACTACTATTGTGGCAAGACCTTGGCTTCACGCCCTGGGAGTTGTGTCTTCCACTCTTCACTTCAAAGTGAAGTACCCGTCGTGGGATCGAGTCGAGGAGCTAGTCGGAAGCCAGTCTGTGGCCAGGCAATGCTTGGTGGCCGTAATTAGACATCAGGCTGGAGGTGAACCTTCGATGTCAGCCGAGCAAGATTTATAGCAATCAAGGGTGCTAGTGTTGTCTACTGGGGCAGTGGCAGAAGGGGCTAAGTGCGAGCAAATGGAGAAAAATGTTATTGGCAATGATGAGGAGAAGTTCTTTCAGGTCGGAGCTCAGCTGTCTCATTGGGAGAGGTAGCAGCTGATAGATTTTCTTAGGAAGAATATTGATGTATTTGCATGGAGCACCTACGACACCCCCAGGGTAGATCCAGATTTCATTTGCCACCATTTAAACGTCAATCCATCTGCCATCTCCAAGAAGCAATCACCGTGGCGCTCATCTAGGGAATATTCCAATGTCATGAAGGGGGAAGTACTCAAGCTCAAGTGGGCTAGGGCCATAAAGGAGGTATTCTACCCCAAGTGGCTGGCTAACACAGTGGTGCTGAAGAAGAAAACTGGGAAGTGGTGAGTGTATGTAGACTTTACAGATTTAAATAAAGCTTGCCCGAAAGACCCTTCCTCCCTGCCTCGGATAGGTCAATTAGTGGACGCTACTATAGGGCATCTTCGGATGAGCTTTTTGGACGTCTTTCAAGGTTATCATCAAATACCATTAGCTTTGGACGATCAGGAAAAGATTGTTTTTCTTACACCTACTAGGAATTACCACTACAAAGTAATGCCCTTCGAATTGAAAAACGCAAGGTCTACCTATCAGAGGTTGATGACCAGGATGTTTGAGCCTCAGTTAGGCAAAAATATTGAGGTATACATAGATGATATGGTGGTAAAGAGTAAAGTAGAGTTCGAGCATATAGGTGACCTCGAGAATATTTTTGAGATATTAAGGAAACATAAACTGCTCCTTAATGCCACTAAGTGTTCTTTTGGCGTAGGCTTTGGCAAATTTCTGGGTTATATGGTTACACACCGTGGAATCGAGGTTGACCCTGATAAGATTAGAGCCATTAACGACCTGTAGCCACCTCGGAATCCTATAGAGGTCCAAAAGTTGACAGGAATGACTACCGCTTTGAATCGATTCATTTCTTGGTCAGCAGACAGGTGTAGGCCCTTTTTCCAGTTATTGCATAAATGAAAGGGATTTGAATGGGCAAAGGAGTGCTCCTCGGCCTTCCAGCAGTTGAAGGAATATCTTTCCCGGCCACCTATTATGTCCAAGCCCGAATGGGAGGAGGTTTTATTCGCTTACATTGCTATAGCCTCATATGCGGTGAGTCTGGTACTAGTGCGGGATGATGATGGGTGTAGAGACCAGTCTATTATGTGAGCAAATCATTACATGAGGTAGAGATTTGCTATTTACCATTGGAGAAGGCCATCTTGGCAGTAGTGCAAGCTACACAGAAGCTCCCACATTACTTCCAGGCCCACATTGTTGTGGTTCTAACCCAACTCCTTCGATCAATGCTTCGAAAAGCTGATTACACAGGGAGGGTTACAAAATGGGCAACGATCCTAGGAGCCTTCAATATTAAATACATGCCTCGCACCTCTATAAAGGACCAGGTCCTCGCCGATTTAGTAGCAGAGTTTGTTAAGCCTTTGTTTAAATAAAATGGTGAAAAGCCAAGCATGGATGGAAAATCAGTTGGGGTGATCTCCTCGCAAGGACCTCTTTCTTGGAATGTGTATGTTTACGGCACAGCAAACCAAAAGGGATCAAGAGTGAGGCTGGTTGTAGTATCTCCTGAAAGGATCATCATTGAGAAATCCTTAAGACTGGGCTTCTCGGCCACGAATAATAAGGCTGAGTACGAGACTTTATTGGTAGGAATGGATATGGTTCAGAAAATGGGAGGAAGAACAGTGGAGATGTTCTCAAATTTGAAGTTAGTTGTGGGCCAAGTAAAGGAAAAACTGGAAGCCAGGAATGCGAGAATGCAAGAGTACCTGAACTAGGTTAGGCTCTTGCAATCAAGGTTTAACTCTTTTTCCTTACACCAAATCCCTAGAAGCATAATTACACATGCTAATTCCCTTACCATTCTTGCAAACTCTTCGGCGCAGAGTCTACCTCGGGTCATCTTGGTTGGGGACCTATGCAGCCCTATCAAGATTAAAAGGGAGAAGGTCTAGATTCATTAACTTAGGGTGGGACCCAGTTGGATGGATCCTATTGTCCTATTCCTTAAGGATGACATCTTGCCCGAGGAGAAGGGGGAGGCTGACAAAGTGCGAAGGAAGGCCCCCTAATTTTGGCTATCTGAGGACCAAAAGTTGTACAAGCGCTCTTTTTCTAGGTCATATTTGATATGAATCCATCCTGAAGCGGTGGAGCCACTCCTAAAGGAGTTGCACGAAGGGATATGTGGAAGCCATACAGGAGACAGATCCTTGTCTTACCGAGCCCTTACTCAAGGATATTGGTGGCCCAATATACAAAAAGAAGCACAAGAATACATGAAAAAGTGTGACCAACGTCAGAGATTCGCTCCCAACATTCATCATCCAGGGGCGTTCTTAATCCTCTGTCTAGTCCCTAGCCTTTTGCTCAATGGGGTTGGACATTGTGGGGCCTTTCCCCAAAGCAGCAGAAAACAAAAGATGGCTTTTGGCCGGCATTGATTACTTTATCAAGTGGGTTGAGGCTGAGCCACTGGCGAACATTAGGGACGTGGATGCCAAAAGGTTTGTGTGGAAAAACATTGTCACTCAATTTGGGATTCCTCATACCCTCGTCTCAGACAACAGACTTCAGTTTGATAGCAAGGTTTTCAAAAGGTACTGTTGTGAATTGGGTATCATGAATAAGTATTCCATTCCGACTTATTTCCAGGGGAATGGGCAAACTGAGGCCGTCATTAAGGTCATAGTGAATGGACTCAAGAAGATGCAAAGAGCAAGTGACTGGATGAGCTTCCATATGTCCTCTGGACATATCAGACTACCCCTCGTAGGTAGGGATGTCAATTTTTACCTGACCTGCAGATACCCAGTCCAGCTCGACCCTAATGGGCCGGGTTTTACTCGCCCCGATTGAAAATAGGGTTGAGTTTGGGTTTTTAAAAAAAACCCAAAGCAAGTCTAGGTCGAGTCCAGGTTTTTACAAAAACTTGGCCCAAACCCAAACCCAAACCGACCCGCTTAAAATAAAATTACCAAAAAAACCCTACTATATATATATATATATATACTTATAAACCCTAACTTATTCATTCTCTCATTTCACTCAACCCTACCCTAGTCGCCCCTCCCATTCTCACTCTCTTTTCATGTCTCACGCCATTGGCTATCGAATGTCAGCCGCCCCTCTCTCATGCTCTCAGTCTCTTGGTCTCACTCTCTTTGCCGAAGAAGACAAAGACAAAAATCTAAGATTCTCGCCACAAAGCCTCTCCGATCTCACACAATTTCGTTCAATATTGCTCCCTATATTTGCTTTGCACTGAGTTTAATGATAGTTGAAGCCAACGACCATAACCACGGTGATTACGACAATGATTTTTTATGTTCTTCTTCCATTTTTTCTTTATTTGATTAGCGGGTTTGGGGATTTAGATTCTCTTTGTTTAACTTGTGGGTTTGGGGATTTAGATTTAGTTGTTAAGATTTGATGTTCCTTGCATGTGCTTGTTTTAGATTTTAATTTCAAATGTATTTGGTTTCTATGAATAGTTTGATTTTAGCTAGAATAGGTGCTGATCAAGAGGCAAATTTCCTTTTGTTTTCCAATCCGCTTGTGGACTTGCTTAAGATTAAGGATGACTGTAATAGAGTTTATTTCAACAGAATTTGTACTGATTTGGATGTAGTTGTTTAGTTTAATGATATCGTCATTTATAACCCCCCCAAAAAAAAAAGGTTTGATTTCAAATGTATTTGGTTTCTGTAAATAGGAAATTTAAATGGGTATAATGAATTTGATTTGAGATTTACTTGGATTTGTTGTTTGTGCAACTGTGATTTTTTTTTTCTCAGGAAAACATAATTTTTTAAATTTTTTTATTGGGCCACGGATTAGGCCACTGTTAGGGGCTGAAGATTGGGCCCTGAAGTGGCCTGGCTAGGCGGGGCCCAGCGAGGCGAGGCCCAGCGAGGCGGGTCTTGGCCTTGAAAAAAAATTCGTTTAACAAACGGGCCGAGTCCGAGTATGAAAAAACCCGACCAGTTTCCATTCCTACTCATAGGTCGTTGCGGGAGACACCATTTCAATGACTTACTTGGCAAAGGTTGTGATTCCTCTAGAGACTGGATTCTCAATGCTGAGGACTAGCTTGTTTGCTCCAGACAACAGCAACCACCTACTAGAAAATAGCCTACATCTAATCGAGGAGCGGAGAGAAAATGCCATAGTTCAATTAGCATACTATCAGTAGAGGCTTAAACAGGGCTATGATTCAAATGTAAAGTTAAGACCATTGGCCCCTAGGGACTTGGTATTAACAAAGGTTATGGGTACCGCAAAAAACCCAGCATGGGGAAAGTTAAGGCCCAATTGGGAAGGGTCATACTGTATCACCTCGGTAGAAGGCATAGAAGCATACTTCCTAGAAGATCTAGACGAAAAAGTTGTACTATGACCTTGGAATGTAAACAACCTTCGAAGGAACTATTTTTAATGAAAGGCAGCTCTACCATGTTTTCATTTATGACATTATGTGTTGCGTTAATTACCTATGTGGATATTAAACAAAACCTTGGTCATGTCTGGTTCCTCGGACCACATACCTCAGGTAAATTAATATTCTTGATTACCTATGTGGATATTAAACAGAATCTTGGTCATGTCTGGTTCCTCGAACCACATATCTTGGGTAAATTAATATTCCTGATTACCTATGTGGATATTAAACAGAACTTTGATCATGTCTGGTTCCTTGTACCACATACCTCCGGGAAATTAATATTCCTAATTACTTGTGTGGATATTAAATAGAACCTTGGTTATACTTGGCCCATCGGACCACATGCCTTGGGTAAATTAATACTTCACGTTATTTCTCTAAGTATTAAACAAAACATTGGCTATGTCTGGCCCCTCAGACCACTTGCCTTGGGTAAATTAGTACTTCCCATTATTTCTCTAATTATTAAATAGAACCTTGGTTATGCCTAGCCCCTTGGACCAAATGCTTTGGGTAAATAAACACTTATAATTATGTAAGCCTACGGTGGAATGGAGTGCTAAATGAAATTCTAAGTATGGTGGCCCTCTTAGATCATATACTCTGGACAAATATGAACTTCACTATCATTTGAGGCTAGGAAGAAAATCCAAAAGTACACATCATCCATTGAGCTATTTACCTAAGGTATACAAGGTTTGCTTTTTAGGTTTAGTAACTAGATGCCAAGTGCCACAAACAAGGTAAAGTTGTCCAATTACTCTGCTAACTACATGAAAGTTTATTTGAGTTAACAACCAATTATTACTATTAGCTTTTGTCAAAGAAGGAGTGTTCACCCTTAGGAGCATCATCAATTTAAAGTCTCGGCACAAGGCAAAATAATAACCACAGCTTACCAAAGACAAACATTGCAAGAAAAACAGAGGTCCACAAAGGCAAAAAGTAATATCTTTTCATTCAACAAAAGGAAAAGTACATCATGGATTGGGGCATACTGCCCTAAGGAAAAAGTACAAAGAAAGAAAGGAAAAAAAAAAAAAAAACCCTAAGGAAAAATTACAAAGAAAGAAAGGAAAAAAAAATCCTAAGCTAAAAGTACAAAGAAAAAAAAGAAGAAAAATCCTAAGCTAAGC
Source organism: Quercus lobata (assembly GCF_001633185.2). Classification (NCBI taxonomy): domain Eukaryota; kingdom Viridiplantae; phylum Streptophyta; class Magnoliopsida; order Fagales; family Fagaceae; genus Quercus; species Quercus lobata. The sequence continues at coordinate 22,656,912 of NC_044905.1, read as the reverse complement.
CTTCACCGGAGAAGGGTTTTCTTTGCTAACCAGTGGGGGAACGGGAGGATCAGCGGCCTTCTTCTCTTGGGCCACGACCTAAGGCTTGGCCGGCTCAGACTCCTTCGCCTTAAGAGCGGCTTCCTTGCCTTTGCCTTTATCCTCTGGTCGGGCTTTGCTCTAGCCAACCTCCTTACCTTTGGCCACTTCCACCCCACTACCTTAGTCACCGCCTTGCCAGGCCCTTTAATGGCCTCGAGAAGGGGAAGAAGGGCTTGGGTGGGAGAAGGCTACTTAGCCATAGTTAGAGCAGGGACGGCTTCCTCGAGGGCTACCTTAGGGGCTTCTCGAAGGTCTTCAGGATAATAGATGTTCTCGGCTTTCTTCCACTTTGACTCCGTAGGGGCTCTAGCCATGTTCAAGGCCTCAATCCAGACCTCAAGGTTGTATTCCCTATAGACCCCAGCCACTCTTCAGTCAGCTGGGCCTCGGTCTCTTGCACTCGAAGTTCATAAAACTTCTGCCCTACAATGTCCGCAACTGCCTAAGCCACCTGGGTAGCCTCCTTGGTCTTGGACAGCTCCACCTTTAGCTCCAACACCTGCTGCTTGGCTGTGGCTAGCTCTATCTCGATATAGTGGAGCCTTTGGCGCTGCTCCTCCGTTTGGGCCTCGACGTTCCTAAGGCCAGCCTCCGCACTCCTCCGGTCCCTATCTGCGGTAGCCAGCTTCAGAGCCAACTCCTTGATCTTGCTCTCGGCAACGGCAAGGGACTTGCTTGCCGCCACGCGGAGGTTATCTGCGAGCCTCACCTTGTTGTGGGCGTCTTTCACCCACTCCTCGGCAGTGAAAACCTCCTGGATGGCTTGCGCAAAGACAATAAAAACACTCCATGAGATAAGTAAACAAAGGACTAGCACGAGATCAGTAGGACCAAGCTGGGAAGCTCACCAAAGCTAAGTCCCTCTTTAGGGACATAAAGAGATCCGACTACCTTATGTTCTTCAAGGCATCCATGTCCTTAGGCAGCAGGAGAGGCCGTTCCAGAGCCTCGGCCATGTGATGGGTGTGACCTCTCTAAAACTCCCTGATGGAGGAGCTCCAGGGTATCGCCGCTCCATCCAACTCCAGTCGAGGGTTCCAAGCTAGATGGCGCATATCGGCAGAGTGCTTGGCCACCTTACTCTCAAACAAAGAGGCCCTCCCTTGGCCCTTGGCCGTCTTCTGCTGTTTGGGCTCCTTTTGGGGGACCACCTCCAACTTCTCAGGCACCTCATTCTCCTTCCTTTTCTTCTTCATGTTGGCCACAGTGAAAGGGTTAACTGTAGGAGGAGGAGGGAGAGGGAGAGTAGGAAGAGGCTAGGATCTTGAACTGTCCTTGGATGCCTGCCCCTTATCTTTGTCCACGAGGAGCTCACACAAGCCCTTCTTTCTGTTCAGAGCCATTTCTTCTTCCTCCTCGGAACTGTCGTCCACTTGGGCAACTATGAGTTTGGGGGAACGAACAACGGAGGACCTATCAAGCTTACCCTTCGAATCTAAGACCTGAATCACAAGCTTTTCTTGCTCCTCTTCTTCTTTCTCAAGACGAAATTGGTCTATCTCATTCTTAAGTGACAAGCACGAGGAGGCTGTCTTTTCTCTTAGAGCCTCTACCTCATGAGGGGAACGATGAAAGGGCAGCTCAACTGGCACGATATCTTTTCAGGCTAAAAAACTGAGCACCGAGATGTCTATTTGAGCTAGCCAAGGATCGCCTATTCTTATCGCGTAGCCCACGTCCTGAAACTTTTCCGACAAGGGCTCGAAGTCGAGGATGAGGTGGACAGGTCTCAATTGCTTGTCTTCACTCACAAACACATTGGATCTCAACACCTTGTTAAGGTCTGAGACGTTGATGAGGTTAAGGCTGGGAGCTACGTGTCTTTTATCCGCAAAATTAGTTGAGAAGTAAAATCACAGTCAGAATAATGAAGCCATCCATCAAAAATAAATGGAATACTAAAGGAAAGGAGAAAGTAGCAAAACTACAGAGCTAATGCCCATGTTAAAAAAAAAAAAAAAAAAAAAAAAAAAAAAAAAAAAACCTAAACCTAGGGTCCCTGCCTAGCTCTCCCTCCCGGATTGGGTAGTGAAGACCATCATGCCATTCACCCGAGACTATCAAAAAGTCATCCTTCATGCCCTTGTTGGATTTGGAAAGGCACGAGACGAGCCTGACAACAGAAGATCTAGACTTAAGGTAATAACCTGAGTCTGCGAGTAGGTGGCACTTGTACATCCAAACAATGTCGTGCCAAGTGAGGTTTAGCCCCATATGCTCATTGATAGAGTCCACACTACCCAAGACCCTAAATAGGCTAGGTGCGCATTGGTGGGGGCATAACCTATGGATCAGATAGTCCCTAGTTACTCTACCCATGGGAAGCCTCATTCCCTCTTCTATAAAGGCAATCATGGGAATGACGACCTTCCCTTCCCCTCTGTGGGTAAGCCACTGACCCGGAGCACAGTACCGCAAGGAAACTCCCTAGGGAATGTGGTACCTAGCCCTAAATCCTCCATACCAACAGGAGAATCTATGAGGTGAGTAAATCTACCCATCTAAGCAAACTAAAGGGAAAAGAAGGAAATATTTCTGAAAAAGGAGTAAAGAGTATAAGGTCGAGGAAACTGGCTGAGAATAAAAGAGCCTAGGAACGTGAAAAACTTACAAGAATAAGGACGAGGGTTACTTTAAGGGCTCCTCGAAGGTTTGAAGATTTAGGAAATCTTGAAAGCTGGAGAGTTTGGGAAGTCTTGGGAGTTCAAAGATTTGCAAAGTAGGAGAAAATGAACCCCCTGAGCACCTTATATAAGAGGTAAAATTTGGTGGAAGTTATCCCGCCCAAAATTTGAGGAGAAACGACAGTCGTAGGATCTCCATCTCACTGTAGGACATGGGGAACAAAGTGCCGCCTGGAGCATTTAATGAGACGTTGCGGACTCCGAAGCGCCAAAACGGTTGCAAGACACGCGAAGTGACACTTTCACGTGTGGAAGTCAAAGAAGCATGTGGAATTAATGATCCAAAGTCAAAACCCCATTTTTCTCCTCGGATAAGAGGAAAAAACCAGAGTTTTGATGGGCTATTGTGGGGCACTAGAATTTGAATAAGGTACTTGTGCCACGTGTCATACCCATGGCCGAGGAGTCCGTTATTGCGCCGAGGAGGTCACACGCTTGGACAACAGGGCCACGTCAGTGGCACGTTACCAACGGAGGTCATACTGCAGAGAAAGAGTTTCGAGAGGGAGGGTTAGCCCTAACATGATTGAAGGGATGGAGGCTACCACCACATTTAATGCATCCCACCAAACCTCCTGGCTGCATTTATGTGGAGAAGACTTCTAAACAGTGTTGCCTTGGTTGCCTCAACTCACAAGGGGCTTAGAAAGGTGTCTGATGAGACTAGCAATCAAGTAGTGGCCTGGACGATCAACAAATGGAGAGCCATGATCATTTAAAGGGTGCTATATAATGTAAGAGACCCTTCAGGGAGAGGGGATCGAAAAATCTGAGAGAACACACTGTAGCAACAAGAACTGAAATTGTATCCAAATTCAAAAGAAATAAATTCAAGAATCATTCTCCTCAGACTTCACCGAGGAAGGATTTCCTTGCTTTAAACTTGTCTTTCTTTGCTTTCTTAATATCTTTGATCTATTGTGCGCGTTGCCTGATCCATTGAGACCTAGCTTAAGTCCACTCTCTACAAATTCATTGTGTTGGGCTCTTTGGGCCTGAATCCTTCTACCCTTTAGGCTCAGGAACCAAAACCACGCCCTTACAACTATACAAAATCTTTTTGTTTAAAAATATTACTTTTTGTAGGTTCTTGAAGAGCTCAACCTTCCTATACAAGTGAAAATTTTGAATGGAAAAAAATTTATTTTCCAATCAAAACTAAATGACTATAAACTCTATTATAGAATCTGACAAAGCAATTTAAACTTGATAAAAAGACAAAAGTACGTATTTATTTATTATAGCAAAATTATTAATTTGGTATTTTACCTCTACATGTTATATTTTATTACATTCATGGGTTATATTAGTGGTACTACAAATGATTGTGAGAGCAACTTATCAAGTGAACAGAATAGTGATTCTACAAAGTTACAAAAAATTGATGTTGAAGGCAATATACAACTCACACCAAAATTTGCACTCAAGGAGAACAAAATGAGTTATTCAATGACTACTACAAAGCAATAAAAGAAGAAGATACAAAAAGTTACTTAAAATTGCCAAAAAAAAAAAAAAATCACAAAAAATTATGAAAAACATTTTTTGTCTTGCAATTGATTGCAATTGTTATTTTAACATTGCAACATTTATTGGATAATTGAGGATATTAGGTGTTTGAAATCCTAATTTTTATATAAAAAATTTTAATTGATATTTTCCATTTACTAAGGCAACAAAACGAAAGTTTTTAAAGCTGTTTAGCACTGTGAACAACATTGCATATGTGATAACTTAAATTCTTCTTTTATTGTTGGATTTCTTTTCATAGTCAATAGCTTTTCCATGCATTGCACGGGTTAGCGACTAATAGTACATAAGTTGAAGAAAATAAAGATAACTTCCGCAACCAACCAGAGCATAAGCAAAACAAAACTATGGAATGTATAGCCATCAATATGTATTTATTTATGAAATTCACTTCGTACCAACTATTACATGAGATGGAGTTCGTAGAGATAAAATACAAAGCATAATAAGTGCAGCAAAGCTACAGAGGGTAAAATTATTTATGGAACTCCATTACTGCCCAAAGAGCATAAGCACAGAAAACAACTTGAAATTTTGAAAATCCGGATTCCTTGCACAAAGCCTCAAATTCTTTCTCGGTTCTCTCCTGGCCTTCAAGGTTCAACAACATGCTGACGTCAAGACGAGAGATATATTGAGAAGCCATACTTGACACTGTAGCTTCTGGCATGAGTAGTTCAATAATAACTACCTTCCCATTATCTGGTAGTGCTTTATAGCAGGTCCTCAAAAGTTTCTTGCAGTTTTCATCATTCCAGTCATGGAGTATATTCTACAAGTGAAAAAATGCAGACACAAAAATGATTACTTTTGAAAAAATTTACCCAAAAATTCTTTATCATCATCTACTTTAAACACATTATCCAAATTCTACCTTCATTACAATTGCATCCCCTTTAGGTACATTGTGAAACATATCTCCTCCCACGTGCTCAATACCTGCATAGAATATGAGTTGTGCTCTTCATTTAGGAAGAATCCTTGTGAACAGGACCAGCTTGATAGATGCCTAAGACAATAACTTTAAGTGATATATATATATATATAGAGAGAGAGAGAGAGAGAGAGAGAGATGTTGTATTCAAATCTTGCTAATATCTACGTTTCAGTTGATTATATGATTAATTCACTTAAGTTTTCTTGTAATAAAGTTAATCTTAAATAGGATTTCATAAATTTTAATTTTAAAATACTTCAATATGTATAAAAAATTGTAACAAGAGTTATCAATAAAACCGTGTTAGTGATACATGCATTTGGAAAATAATTAATCTAATTTTTTTATATAATTCACTTCATCAATTGGATTTTTTTTTCTAATATTTGTAAAACTTCTTCAAAAACTTATAGTTTTTGAAATAAATATAAACCATCAAAAGTTTCACCTAGATTTTTTTAATTATAATCAGTATATTGCTAGTAATGAATTTCTCAAGATATCCTTTTGAGATTCAATTCATTCTTCTATTTTTTTATTCTTCTTAATTTTTTCATATCCTAATTCTTATTTTTCAAGAAATTTATTTTCAAAATAATATTTACAAATAAAAAAAAGGCACTATATAAAATATAAATTTATAAAATGACTAGAATAAAATAAAATTTAAAAAGTAAAATAATATAACCTGACTTATCAAATGCAGTATTAGAATTTTATTTATCAATAGAATCTCTCAATAACCTCAACCTTCACAAGATCCGTCCATGACTTTCCCTTTGCACAAGCATAATAAGTTTCTTAACCCACTAATAATACTTTATTGTTATCATTTGATGAGTTTTTACTTTTTAAAACCCATTTCACTCTTAGTTATTACTATCCCTTACTTGGCACCACTAGCATGTTGGGTTTCTTAACCCTCTAAGAAAACTTTTTTTATTGTTTCTTAATTCTTATCAAAGGTCTTGTAGTTGAATTGACACATTCCTATGCATAAAGTACTTGGGAGTCTAATCAGTAAAGAGTTTGTGTTTCGGGATCAGCAACATATTGCAATTATCTAAAAAAATGATTCTTAATTCTTCAATAATTCTTTTTTTGTTTGTTATCGTTTTATGAGTTTTTTTTTTTTTTTTTTTTTTTTTGGAGAAACAAACACACATGCTCACACACACAAAAGGGAGAGGCAAATAGGTTCTAACACAAGTGCACACCACAACTCTACTCAAAAGACAAGCACGACACACAGAGCATTGAATACTCTACTCAAACCTAAGAATTAAACGAGAATCAAACCCTCATGAGATTAAACAAGCACGATTGAATCAAACCTCGAACAAAGACGGAAATCAATGATCAACATCGAGTGTTTTTCGAGAACAAAACTAAATAAGCACTACCGAATCAAGTTTTGAGTGAGATATTTTGATAAAACACGATATTTTGAGATAAAAATTAGGATTAACTGAGCACGGCCAAATCAAATCCCAAGAAATATTTTGATAAAAACATGATATTTTGAGATAGAAACTAGGATTAAACGAGCACAGTCGAATCAAATCCTGAGAGATATTTTGATAAAAACACGATATTTTGAGATAAAAGCTAGATTTTTTTGGATATACATCACTGTCAGGTTTAAAGCATGTTTTGTGTATCCAAGAGTTAGGCCCTTTTAGATATATACCACTGTCAATTTCTTTATTTATTTTTTCCCTTCAACAGTATATTAGAATTTGACATACGCTAGTTGCTGAGCCTTTTTTTTTTTCTTTTTTTTTTAGAATACTAAGTATTTGGATATACGCCATTGTCGGGTTTAAAACTTATGCTGTGTATCCAAGAGTTAAGCCTTTTTAGATATACACCATTGTCAGTTTATTTAAGACATTCTCCCATCTCCCTCTGTGTGTGTGTTAAAATATTTAGTATTCTCAAAAGAAAAAACAATAAGTTAATCCCACATCGAAAAATGAGTATCAGTTAAAGAGATTTAAAGTCTGTCCTATGTATCTAAGAGTTAGGCATTTTTGATATACACTACTGTTAATTTCTTTAGTTTGTGAGCCTTAACAGCAGTTCCTACCAAACAAAGATACTATATGTTTAATAAGTAGGTGTTTAATGAATTATAAACAAATTTAATAGTAATATAGTAATATATATATATATATATAAATTAATAAGTAAAACTTAGAGAAAATCCAATTATATTCTACAATTGAAGACATTCTCCCATCTCCCTCTGTGTGTGTGTTAAAATATTTAGTATTCTCAAAAGAAAAAACAATAAGTTAATCCCAAATCGAAAAATGAGTATCAGTTAAAGAGTTTTAAAGTCTGTGCTATGTATCTAAGAGTTAGGCATTTTTTGATATACACTACTGTTAATTTCTTTAGTTGGTGAGCCTTAACAGCAGTTCCTACCAAACAAAGATACTATATGTTTAATAAGTAGGTGTTTAATGAATTATAAAAAAATTTAATAGTAATATAGTAATATATATATATATATATAAATAAATTAATAGGTAAAACTTAGAGAAAATCCAATTATATTCTACAATTGAAGTCCAATTTTGCGCCATGTATTCTAAATTATTTATTTTTAGAGAATTTTATTTTTTAATTTTGAAGTCAAATGTGAGACCATATCATAAATATCTATCCAAATGAATTATTGCGTATAAAAACTAAATAGTCAGGAATTAATTAACACAAAAAAAATTAAAATTAAAATTGACAATTTACATTTTCTACTTAATTAATAATATTCTTACAAGACTTTTTAAAAAATTAAAAAAATATATAAGAATGACTATTAATAATATTTAAATTATATATGTAAGAATTATACTATTCATTTTAATGTATATTTTTTTAAGTATATCCATGTATATGCATGAGGTTACAAGTTAGTATTATTAAATAAATTAATCCTACTATAAAGAAATTAAGAACTTTACCAGGATAAGATTGTGCGCTTTGTATCACATGAGGCAAGTCAAAGTTAATGCCTTTAATGGAAGGGTACTTGGAAATGACCATGCTTAGGCATTTCCCATTTCCGCCCCCGACATCAACCAATGATGTTAGCCCCACAAAGCCTTGGTATACCTCAAGAATTTTCGACAGGGCTATTGTGGAAAGATCAGCCATGCTCTTGTTGAAAAGTGTGTTGAAAGCTGGATCCTTGTCCATATATTGGAACAAGGACTTTCCATGCACTCTTTGAAATTGATTACCACCTTCAAGAATGGCATGCTTCATCCGTAGGCTGCGACGTAAAAACAAATCAGATAACAGAAGGAAATACAATACACAAGTAATATTATTTTGATTCATCATATATATATATATATATATATATATCAACATATGGCAAATTGGCAATATATAATTCTTTTTTCCTAAATATATAATTTACTACGGATTAACAAATAATTTTTTTTTAATTTACAACAACGTAATATATAAATAGTAACGCTATGAAAACAATAGTTCTCACAACTACTCATAAAATTTGTCAGATTTGTTTTAACATCACTTTTATTACACATCAATCACAATAATTTATATTATCAGTTTTGAAAAATATTATGTTCCGATAATTATTGATATTGGGATTCCTAACGGCATAAATAAGAAGTAACAGCCAGCAAAACCATTCAATTATGATGAAATGTTAATGCCCTTTTTTGCATCATATTTTTGCATTTATACAAAATCAAGGAGACTCGTGTATACCTGGCATCCCAAAAGGCTCGGTGAGAAATGAAAGCTGAAAGAGAAGCCAGGGAACTGCCATCATCTTTTTCAACAAAGAAGTAAGAGGTTGGTGTGAGTCCATAAAGTCTCTCAACCCTACCATCTTCAAGTGTGTGGATAGAGCATGTCAAAAGGGAGTGACTAACAAGGACTCGCAACATGCGATCCAACCTAGAAGGTGTATCAGACTCAGAGTCCTTTGTTGGAAGCTGAGAAGCAATTTCAGAAGTTGTGATACAAGCAGCAGGGCCTGCTCTAGCAATAATCCCAAACAGGTCAAGCTCAATGGCTGCATTTAGGACACAAGAAAATATTTGGGCACTGGAGACTAGGATAGCCTGGAGGCATGCCTTATCATCTTCACTAACACTAAGTGTGGGTGTAACTTTGTTTTCTAAGGAACCCATTTTAATTTGCTTCTTTCTCCCTTTTCGTTTTTCCCTCTCCTATAAATAGGCCTTGCATGATATATATCTTGTGGTGTAGATTTAAAACCAATTTTTCTAAAGCCATCAGGTCAAAGTCGTCCTTGTTGCGCTAATACAGTGACCTTAGACCACAAACGTGCTTAATTAGAATTTTCTACTATAGTAGAAAATCCTAGTAGAAAATTCTAACTACGTGCAATAGTCCATCACTCCAAAGCAAAGTCACCATCCAGCTTGTTAAATATACTGTCAGAACACTTTCTTTTTTCTTTTTTTCCTCCTCAAATGTTAGAGATACAATAATTTTTACAATAATAAAGGTAGTAAATTTTTACTTATTTTTACTTGGACTCATACTAACATTATTTTTATATCTATTATTAATAGTTAACCACCTCAATAATTATGAAATTTTTTGTGACCTTATATTTATTGATTTTTTTTTTCATGTTTCTCACCATTTTAATTAGTGGGTCCTGAATTTTACCTAAAATTTATTAATAGTTAACCACCTCAATAATTATGAAATTTTTTGTGACCTTATATTTATTGATTTTTTTTTTTTTTCATGTTTCTCACCATTTTAATTAGTGGGTCCTGAATTTTACCTAAAATAAAAATAATAAAACTTGTTGACAGTACGAAAACCCCAAAGTCGTCACTATATTTTTTCTTCCCTCATTTTTTTTTTTTTCACAATTTCAAACTCTGGGTTTTTTCTATTAACTTAAATTTTAAATATTTAAAATAATAGAGAAAACATGTTGAATAATATATATATTTTTAAAAGTAATCAAGGAAAGTGAACATTATAAACTATTTTGTAGGTATATTGCTATACTCTCAACACTTCGACTAGCCTCTAAGCACGCGCGTGCTCAGAGGCTCTTTGATTTTTTTGGTAAGGATTAATTTAGAGTATTTATTATAATTTGGGTTTACTACATTCTACAATCACAAAAAAAAAAAATAAATAAAATAAAAAAATAAACCTAGAGGTGTGATGAAAAAATTATTTCACCATACATAATACTCATCACACCCCTAGGTTTTTTTTTTTTTTTTTTTTTTTTTTTTGTGAGATTGGAGAATGTAGTAATCCCAAATTATAATAAATGCTCTAAATTAACCCTTACCAAAAAAAAAAAGCCTCACGCGCGTGCTTAGAGGCTAGTATTCTGTAATTATTATCCATTTTTGCCAATTTTATTTATGTAGTAATCAATGTGTTATTGATTAGAAGATGATGCTATAATTTATTATTAACCTTTAGGGGAGGAAAAAAAAAGATCCATTGAATAAATCTTATAAATAGTGTATATATTAAAAATGTATAATGAAATTGTAACAATAAAACTACTTACAAAATACATGTGATGACCTTCACAAAAACTATAATGAAGAAGTTGATGGATCAATGTAGGAAATTGAAATATTTACAACAAGTAAATCTATAAAATAATTCACTACATCTGAAACATGGAATAGGTGAGCATACTCATAACATAAGCCAAGATAAGCATACACATAACATAAGCCAAGGTAAGCACAATTCATACAACATCAATAAATGAGAATGATTTAATAATTAAGATTTATTTGTGCCAACTACTTACTACACATTCTAAAGGGTTCATAATTCTTGAGTTGATAGATAGATAATACTGGCACAATTAAAAGGAGTATTAGGAAAGCTATGGTTTTGATTTTTTTTTTTTTTTTTTTTTAATTCCATATCAAGAAGAAAGAAAATTATTAGGTACTCTCGGAGTACCATAAATGCGTACTCCCTCCTCTCACATGAATGGTGGGTCCCACCATGAATTTAATTAGTGGGACCTACCATTCATGTGAGAGGAGGAAGTACACATTTATGATACTCTAGGAGTACATAATAATTTCCCCAAGAAGAAGGGGACTTTAAATCACTAGGATTGAAAATGGAAACAGTAGTGCGAAGAGACGAAGAAATCCAGGCGGGTATTGTTTAATTTTTGTGTTATTGTTTGTTCAATTCATTTGTGTCACACAAATAAATTACCCTTTGGAATTCAGAAGCAATTATCTATCTTTAAATTGGAAGTGAACTTGAAATAGGAAGTTATATGTGTAGTTGATTATGTTGTTAACATAGATGCATCCGGTTTTTTTTTTTTTTCTTTTTGGTGTGGTGTTGTTTTATTTGTGATAGTTATCAAGTTATATTTAATCTTAAAATGTAGTGTTTTAATCCTAAAATTTAGCCTTGAACTACACATCCATAACAAAAACTTAAAAAAAAGCTTATATTTAAAATTTAGCAACTACCATTTTTTTTCCTTTTACGGTAAAAGACTCAGTTATTTGTTGTTTTAGTGTGTGTGTGTGTGTGTTTTTTTATTTATTTTTTTATTTTTTTATAATAATTTTGGTGGTGTTGTTGTTGTTCTTTTATATTTATTTATGAAATTTATCAAGTTAAATTTAATCCTAAAATATAGTGTTTTAATCCTAAAATTGAGTAATATAGTACACATCCATAATAAAAAGTTAAAAAGGGTTTATATTTATTTATGATAGTTATCAAGTTAAATTTAATCCTGAAATGTAGTGTTTTAATCCTAAAATTTAGTAATATAGTACACATCCATAATTAAAAGTTAAAAAGGGTTTATATTTAAAATTTAGCAACCACCTTTTTTTTTTCTTTTATGGTAAAAGGCCCACAGTTTTTTTGTTTATTTATTTATTTATTTTTTTGTGTTAAAGGAAAGGCTCAGAGTTATCAATTTTTGTTTAATCCAAAATTTTAGTTTTTTAGTCCTAAAAGTTAGCCACTTACTACACATCCATAACAAAAGTTAAAAAGAACTTAAATTTAAAATTTATCATCTACCTTTAAATTTGAGAAAAAGTATGTAATTTTTTTATGGAGTAGTAAATTAATAATTATAAACAAATGAAAATTGAATTTCACATAAAATTATACAAATGATAAATATAGTTTCTGTTACAATAAAAAAAAATTTACAACATTTCTTAGATAACAACCACTTCATGTGAGGTTTGAATTTCATTCGAACTTATCTAATATTCTAATCCAATGCCTCCTTAATGCAATCCAATAAATTTGTGCATATGTCAACCTAAAAGAGATAAAAGGGTTAGGGTTAAATATAAGGTTATCATTAATTAACAATGGTTTTGAATGACACTTTTTGTCCACACACACTTTGAATGACATTTTGCATGACTTTGAATGGCTTCGGGTAAATAAAACGTTTTTGTGATTTTTTGTTAAATGAAGGAAAAAAGAAAAAAAAAGAAAAAAAAAAGAAGCTTTATATCCGGTTCCTTAAAAAAAAATAAAAAAAATAAAAAAATCTTTGAAAAAAAAATATAAAAGAAAATTCCTATTAAAAAAAACAGTTTGTGTTTTGAGGGATTACAAATCCAAAACACGTTCCAGTTCTACAACTTACACGGCAAACAAAGTTAAATAATTTTTTTTTTAACACATGCCCAGCAAACTGTGTCCCCAAAACCAAGAACCACTTGTTCCATTTTAAGAAGTAAGTTGAAACACCACAAACAAAAGTGCCCAAACCAAGCACCATATTTTCACCAATACCAATAAACTACCAAGTAGCGTAATTTCCTTTAAAAAAAATATATAAAAGAAAATTTCTATAAAAAAAAGTGTGTGTTTGATTCTACACCAAAATAAATAGAAAGAGCCCTTACCAATATACTTGCTCAAGCAAAGTAACCAGCTCAAGCACAAACGGGTAATAAGCAATTGTCAAACACCCTTGAATACTTTGTAGCCATGGCAGGTAAGAATTAAAAGAAAGTCAGTGATAAACAAAATAAAAGAAAAGAAATAAAAACTTGCAAAAGATACAACCTGAAAAACTATTGAAGCCTTTCTGAAAAACTATTGGAGCCTTTGACAAAGTCTATTTAAATTGTTTAGAAAACAAATCTGAAAGTAGAAGAAGAAGAAAGGAGAGGATTTAGAGCTAAACTAAATATCTTTAATCTAAAAAAGAATGAGAGAAACTGGCAAAGTGTAAGTGAGTTTGTGGATCTTAAAATATAGGAGTTTTAATTTACATATTTATCTCCGTTAGTTGAAAACTTGTAAGTGGGTATGATGAGAAGTTGGAATAAAAAATAACAATAATAATAAAAAGTTGGAATTCATTTGAACAAAAAATACCACGCTTCAATTTTTTTTATTAAAATTTCAATAGCAAAATTCGGTGCTTGAATTTAGGAGAAGTTTGTTATAGTTAGTAACCACCGTTATTGGGTTGTTATTAATATTTAGTAGGAAGTTATTGAAAGGAACACGTGGAGAGTTTTCCTGATGGAGTTTTTTTTTGGATAAGAATAAGGAAAAAAAAAAAATTAACCAAATTAACGTTGTAAGGACTCAATTTGTAACGACCCCAAAATGATGTTGGGTTCGTACGTTAAAGGCCCAAACAATATAATTTGTAGAGCGTGAGCTTGAAAGGCTAGGCCTTCGTCACCGTGCGGTGGGTGGTCATGGTACTTGTAAGGAGATGAACCATGTTTGCTCAAGAAGTATTTCTCCTCGGCATGGCCTGGGAGGCTCTTGTTCTTGGCCTTTTTTCCCAGCCCCCTTTTTTTTTTGATTACTTACTTCTCTTTTTACATTAGCCTTTACTCTTCCTCCAACGTCCACGTGTAGGATCAGCTTTCCAAGGCCGATACTTGTCCCATCAGCCCATACCCAAAGTAGTTGAGGGTGGTTGTAAAAGCTGGAAAGCATTGCTCTGTCTAGCGCAAAGTATTTAATTGCAGAAATGACAGTCTTTCCTTTGTTCTTTGTCGCCAAGTTATCCAGGGGTCCTTTCTCCATCAACGTGGATGTGTTCGATTTTTCCCTAAACTGTTCATATACTGTTCTTGCCCTTTCTTTTAGGAGGGTTTTGGGATGCCGAGGACATAATCATCCTCGGCTATGTCTCAAGACAATTTGGACTTTCATTGTATGTCCTTGGCAATGCTTCTCCTCGGCTCGGGCCTTGGGCCCTAATGTAAAGTGGGCCAGGGTCACAAATTCTCTGACCCCACAAACGTGAAGGAGAGGGAAAAAAAAAGATCTTGCAAAAAAGAATTTTTTTTAATGATGGGATAAGGATAATAATTATAAAAAAGGGATAAGAATAAAGGTTTTTTCCCCCATAAAAAGAAGTAAGATTTTTTTTTAAAAAAAGAAACTTAACGTGTAGGAAAGGGAAAAAAAAAAAAAAGAGGAGATCCTGCAAAAGATTTTTTTTTTTTTTTTTTTTTTTTTAAAAAAAAGAAGAAGAAGAAGAAGAAGAGGATAGTTGGTTGCCGGATTTTGATAGGAGTGTTTGTAGCAAATTTGAATTTTAGTAGTAGTGGTTTAGTGGATGTGAAGTTATTTTGTAGTGGGTTGTTTAAAAGTTAGAAATATAATTTTACTTAATTGTCCTCTAATTTTGTCCAGATGTAGGGGTATTTTGGAACAAAAAAAATCCGATCCAAACAGGGGTAACCCCTTAAATAGTAGTATAGATAAATAATGACAAATTATTGCAAATTACAGCTCAACCCTCCAACTAACAATGTACAATACTTTGATGCTTGTTCTAACTAACTCTGTACAAGTACCTATTGCACACAATTATCATAGTTGTGATGTCTTGTACTGAAGTCCTAACATGTCTCTCTCCTTAAATAAATAAATAAATAAATAAATATATATATATATATATATATAAACAAACAAACAAACAAACAAGAAAAAAGAAAGAAATTATTAAAAACTTTTATGCAATATCTTAGAACTTCAATTGGACAACAAATTAAAACTCCTAATCTAAACACAACAACCTTAATGTTAAAAAAAGGTTCCAATAAATCAAATCAAGTCTCCTAATTTCACTCAAACATGACTCTTAAAGAATCAAATAAATAACAAACAATCACATAATATGGAAAACATAGCCCCTGCTCCTCACGTCTCGCCTCCCATTCACATCCCAGCCAACAAAAATTTTAAATCCAAAAATCGATTGGAAAGCAAATTAAAACTCCTAATCTCGAACAATAATATACATTGAGATTTGAGATCATAAAGACTAAGATTAATCCTAAGTAACTGAAACTTGTAGGATTGGTTTGGATACCGCTTATTACTGAAAACTGAACACTGAAAATATTGTAGAAAAATAATTTTTAAATATATAAATAGTATAGTGAAACTCAATTTCAAAGTTAATTTTGCAAAATCACAATTTTAAAGTTGATTTTACTTAATTTCGTACTTACAGGTCCATAAACGACTCAGCCCAATAAAACACAGACACGCAGTCTGTCGTTGTCCAAACCCGCAATATACTTGGACAAAAAACTTGTAACCTACAACGGCGACAAAAGTAGAGGCAAAATCTCAATTCACGTGGGCCACGGCCCAACAATGTCAAAATTTTGGCTGTTGCCTTATTTGACTGAACTTTAATGGACAGAAAGGAGAGAGTTGCAATCGTGTGGGGGTATGGCGAAGTGAATGATTTAGGCGGCTACTACACATACAACAAAGATGATGCCTATTGTTAGACGCGTCGGTCTAACCTTTACGTGGATCTCATCTAACACAAAAACAATTTTGTCCTTCGGTGGAAGCATCCTAGAATTCCTCACCGTTCCCCACTTTGGTCAGAAAAATACAACACTCATTGGCCCAACCTAAGTGTACTAACACACGCTTCACAGTATTTAATACATAAAATAAAAAATTAAAAAAAATTAAAAAAAAAACTAAAAAATAGTACTCACAATGTGAACAACATGTTCCGTTTATATTCTATAATATAATGCTAAAAGAAACTTTCCGTCATAAGGGAAATAATATATATTTATAATATTTTGATAATAAATTATGATTGACTTGTGACAGATTGTTATTGATAAAAAAAAAAAAAAAAAAAAAAAAAATCAGTGATAAATTTCAAATTAGAATTTAGAATCAATAATAACTTACTATTTAAGATTTGTTTTAAAAATATTGTGAGGATATAATGAATTTAACGCTTCTATAATTATAATAACAAATATCCTCAAAATAAAATGAGAATAAAAAATGTAGGGCAACATGGGATTCCAACTTTCAACGTTCTTATTAGTTCTCACCCATGGTTGTGAAGAGGATTCTGGCCTTTTGCCCCTTTTGGGAAAAATATTTGGCATAATGCCCCTGTTTCGAAACTATATAGGGGCGTGCCCTTGTTTAAATACTCGATCAGCGTAAAGTCGAGTTACCTAAATAACTCGACTATTAGGAAACCGAGTTATGGGCAGGTTCCTGCCACCCTGGTGAGCCAGCCTGGCTTTTGGGCAATAAAAAATTTCCACGTTACTGTTTGTAACTCGGCAACGAAGAAAACGAGTACTTAAAACCCGATTAACTGATAATCAAGTTATTAATTTTACTCGGCGCTGTTATAATCAAGTTTTCTACTATTCTGACGCCATTTCACATCAGTTGTTTGCACATGAAGCTGAACCCGATTAAGTGGAAATCGAGTTATTAATCGTACTCGGCTCTTTTATAATCGAGTTCTTCTACTATATCTACTTCTCAAGCAATTCTCCTCATCATTTTCAGATATTCTCCCCATTGAAAGAATTTTCGGTCAGAAGTTGGTGTTATCTCTCCATCATCTCAGGTAAGAAACTCATTCTCTTCTTTGAAATACATTGAGAATTTTATTGTGTTGGTAAACATAGTTGTAGATATTATAAAAGTTTATCAATCATAATGTATGTTTTTTGTTAGAGTATAATTTTCATTTAATAAGTTGTATTACTTGTGCTTTGGTATTTTCTTAAATGAGTGTTATGTGTATTTTCTTGAATGGTATTTTAGGGGTATATTAGTTGTTTGGTGTTGTTTGATGTTACAAGAAATGTACAATAAGCTATAGAAACGGTGATAAATGTTATGTGTGTACATTGGGTTATATTACGTGTTATGTGTCTAATGCTTATGGTCAAATTTGACTGTTAGTATTTCATTTTTAGCATGTAATAGTACACAAATTTATGAATGTCTTTGTCATGTACCAGAGGCGGAGCCAAAGGGGGGGGGGGGCGAGAGGGGGCAAGTGCCCCCCCTGACTCATCCAAAAATAGTCCATATGTACTACTATTAGGAAATATTTAGAATGCTTTACCCTCCTTGATGCAGAAAATAAACACAAATCAGGAAAAAAGCTTCCTGGCCCTGCTGAAATAGAGGGAAAATGACAAGCTTACCTAAGTCAATGATACCGTGTAAGGAAAAAAAAATAGGAAACAAGGAAAAAGTTTCGTGACACAAGCAAAAATAATTGGAAGAATTTCCGTTAGGCACAATAACACACACCAAGAGCTTTAACTTGTTAGTTGTTAGCTTTTAATTATCATGCACTTAAGCTTAGCATAATAATAATGCATTGTAGTGTCTTTCTTATGACATTTCAATCGATAGTCCTATATTGTACACAATTTTTTTTTTTTTTTTGGGTCCTCAATTTCTTGACATTTCAGTTTTAAATTGTGGGTTTATGCTATGAACTAAAATTTTAATTATTTTGAAAAATAAAAAGAAAATCGAATTTTTCCTATAGTTTCAAAAACAATCAAGAAAAGATAGTGAGATGTGTATACAACTTTGCAAGTAAATTGCTATATTTTAAATATTTTTCAAATTAATTTATTTCCACAATTTTTTTTATAGTATTAACTTAAATGTCTAAATATAGTTTACGTATAATTAGTTTTTGTATGACACTTATAGTTGTTTTTATAATTTTTTTTAATATATATATATATATATATATATTTATATTGACTTCTAAGCTTGCCCCCCCTGAATTGAAATCCTACCTCCGCCACTGTCATGTACCATCTTATGCAGCATTACATTATTTACCAACAGTTGATGCACACTGTTAACTTGATCATTTGATGTTATTGTATTCAGTGTCAATGTCTGGTTTCGACAACCCACAACTCTATAGGCCTCACGATGTGTTCACTGCTATGGGTCATTGCTGGGTATTGGAAGATGAGTTCAGCTATCCAATCAATCTGAATCTGCGAAATAGTGCTTACGTTCACAATACCATGAAACAGGAGTGGGATTAGTTATTTCGTGAACAGCAAATGTTTTATGATAAGTTGGCTGGTTTTAAGTTGCCAGTGCCTCGGCAACTCACATCGTAGATGCCCAGAGACACAATTAACGAACTTTGTAAAGCATTGAACCGCATAAGAGAAGAAAATAAACGAATGATGATACATCTTAATCGATATCAGACCCAAGTCGAGATTCGAGAGTCAGTGGAGGGAGGGTGGTACGAGCACACACAATTCATGCAATCACTTCTTGTTGATCCCATTTATCAGTCAGACGTGGAGATGTCAGATGAAGAGTAATCGTGTCGTGGTGTAATTAGACTTTGTTATTTAACTATTTTTGTTAACTATGTTTTAAATGTATGTGTGTCACTGTTGTTGCATTTGTACCTTGTAAACCTTATTATTGATTGTGAGGACCATGCACATTATTCGTAATCTAATTTATTCCCACAGAATGCATAAAAGTCAAATATTCTCACACATGATGTTTTTCAATAAGCACCTAGAACATAACAATAAGCACCTACAACATAACACAAAAAACTTAAAATAACTTATACGATGTTACCAATATGCATGCATTGCATATTGAACACTAACGCTACTAACATTATTGACTTAACCCTAGACATAACACACATACCACATAGGCATTCACTCTGACAGGTAGTCCTCGTAGTTGAGGACATTGTTACGTTCCGTCAGAGTGAGTTGCCGGTTCGTTACGGCGGCCAGCTCTTTCGCCAGTTGTAGCATGTGATACCTGGACCTACGGAGTATCATCAGATTATTCTCTTTTTTTATTTTTGTCACTGCATGCTCATATTGGTGCATGTTTTGTCATGATAGTGTGAGTGAGACACGATCAACAAGAGGTGCTCTGAGTCGTAGGAGATCATCATGCAGAGCGTTGGACTCGTTCACACGAAAGTCCCACTCCCGCCATAGTTCGGCATAGTATTCCCTCTCGTCGGAATCTCTCTCCCTCCTATAGTTATCTGGAAATGAGGTAGCATCCAATTGCGCATTGAGATTGGAAAATGTGACTTCTGATTGGTATGTGTAGATATTTTGCAAGGGTAGATGTAAATGGGAGTGGGACTTTATATAGGAGTTTTGCAAGGGTAGATATAAATGGGACTAAGACTTTATATAGGAGTTTTGCAAGGGTAAGTATTCACGTGGATGTGATTATATGTAAGGGTAAGTATTCACGTGAATAAAGATGATATGTCTCGACATTGTATTGTTCAGTGAGGTGTTGAGGAACACAAGCAAAACTGCGAACGTGACTTGGCTATACAGTGGCACCTGTTGGTGCACGTGGTTCGCTGAGGCAGCTGTTTGATATGGCTATAGCTTATGCTACAATAGAAGGCTGGTGATGTGTACTGTAAAAGGAGGTTGTGTGTTTATTCACGTGAAGACTATTCAGCATTCCTATGCTTCATCTGACATGACTTGACGAGACAGTGCCAAGTTGCATTAAATGTTTCATAAACTTTTCAAGGATGCTCTGCATCCTTGAAAATGGTGCATTGCAAAAGGATGTATATTTGTGTATTGACGTGCGTGTAGGTGATATGACTGGACAGGGTTCACGTGAAGACTATTCAGCATTCCTGTGCCTCATCTGACATGACTTGACGAGACTGTGTCGAGCTGTGTTAAATGTATCATAAACTTTTCAGGAATGCTCTGCATCCTTGAAAACGGTACATTGCAAAAAGGATGCATATTTGTGTATTGACGTGCGTGTAGGTAATATGACTAGATAGGGTCCACGTGAAGACTATTTAGCATTCTTGTGCTTCATCTGACATGACTTGATGAGACAGTGTCGAGCTGTGTTAAATGTATCATAAACTTTTTAGGGATGCTCTGCATCCTTGAAAACGGTGCATTACAAAAGGATGCATATCTGTGTATTGATGTGCATGTAGGTGATATGACTGGACAGGGTTCAACAGTGTGACGCACTATTGAGCAGCACATGCAGCACTGCAAAGTGTATAAGTAGAAATGGTGGACAGCTCACGCCCAAAATTAATGCATAAACTTTGAAGGGATGCTTTGTATTTTCATGTGAGTGTGGATGGGTACTTGTGGTCAGGGTTCAACAGTGCTAAGCTATCCATGGTAGCTACAGTCACTGCTCCCTATGGTGGTATTTGGCAAGTGGGATTGAAGAAAGTTGATAACAACATTTGGTTTTGTAATGGTTGGCAAGATTTCGTTGAATACCATTCTATCTGTTATGGTTATTTTTTAGTCTTCAGATATGAAGGAAATTCAAGCTTCCATGTTCTTATATTTGATAAGACTACCACTGAGATTCAATATCCACCCAATAAGAACTGTATATTGGAAGATCATCAGATAGAAATAATAGACTTATATGAAGATGATAGAAACATATCCCTCAGCTGATTTGCCCATAAAACATGAAGTCAGATAAAATTTTATTATGAAAAAACTTTCTTGTACATAAAGAGGAAGACAGAATGAGTGGTTGGCCTGGTTTGGATGAGTCTGTATGTAATGTATTTATATAAAGTAGTACACTAGCAGAACTAAGATACACAGATACGGGTATATGATACAACGACTCATGGTGTCATATATATGAATTATTTGTATTATTGAATCATATGTGTGGTTTGGATGAGTCTGTATGTATTGAATCTATTAAATTTTCCTACAAGTAATGTGTAATAAATCTAAGTTGGGTGATGAGTGTTATATGGGTAACATTTCAATTTACACAGAGAGAATATTGGAAACATCAACATATCTAAGCAGAGGACATTGTCCAACCAAAGCACAAGAATCATATGTAGCAACAAAGAACAACAGGGAAAGAATAAGCAAGTGATTTCATATACACTTAGCCAACCCATTAAAAACATTGCAACATACTGACATAACAATGTAATACATTACCAGTTTCATGTCACGCATGTTGGAAGGAAGTATTATCTTGAACAAATGTGTGTTTTTACACCTCAACGGTGATGGTCTCAGTTGGGCCCTACTCTACTCCGGCGAGTCCTTGCTTTAGGAACCATATGGTTTTTCTGTGAAAGAGTGGTTGGTGTGTGTGGTTTGGAAGAGTCTGTATTGTAGAATGTATGAAATTTTCAGTTTAAATTTTCATAAGTAGCAACAAAGAACAGTAGGTAAAAAATGAGAAACTGATTTCATTTAAATTTAGCGAAAACTAATGAACAATTACTCTTTAGATTTGCAAAAGTTGAATGTACATAATCATCATTTGTTAGACGTTAAGAACAACATTTTGTATTACACAGAATGTGTAGACATTAACAACAACGTCTAATGTTCGTAAGTAGAAATTTCTGGAAGTCATCATTGCTTGAATCTGAGAAGTCTGAAATATCTCTTTCATCATCTAACGCAGTAATTTCATTAATAAACTTCATGGCTCGCTCTTGCACCTTCCCCTTTAGATGCTTCCTAGCTTTTTGGATTGCATGAAAACGGTTTAGTTGCCTTTGCATTTGATTGTTCTCTTATTTAAGACGAGCAAGTATGTTGGCAGGTTCATCTCTAAGTAACTCGGCTAAGCGTGCCTTAGGAACTCGTAACCCGTGCCATCGACAATACACCTCCAACTCACACCTCTTCTCGTATAGGGTTGACTATGGTGGTTCTGCTACGGTAAACTCTATTGTGATTGTATCTGTACTTAGTTTTGTGGGTTTGCCGACCATGATGTGTCCGACGCTTCCAAGACTCTCGTACGTGTATATTGGCATATTAACAAAATCTCTCTTCTTTCCGACCTATTTCCCTCCATAGTGGTTTGTGTATGTCTGTAGTTGTTGATCTGCTGGAGCTTTTGATGATCCACATGTTGAAGTAGATCCAAACTTGTTTCGCATTGTACGATTTGACATTGAGACGTTGCGACTCATAGCTTACTCAATCTACGAATTTAGTGGGGGTAGAAAGAAGGTCATTATTGTGGTGCATTTATAACCTCATTTCATGGTTCAAGCATTACAATCAAAAGTTAGTAGGGCTTGTCATGTCAATACAGGCTGGAAAAACACTATATGAAGAGGGTCATAACTGTTACCAATGTCATGTGTCTAGATTCATGTGGGAACATCACCAATTTAAATATGAAATTGGTGTCTAATTTTCCTCCATCTGTCTAAATTTAACTAGGATCAGTTGTAATTACGCTCACTTTCATACAGAAGTTAGGTGAAAGTTAGTTGTGCTCCTTTTTTATTTATTTTTTTCCCCCACACCCGTGTATTTTCAGGTTCACCTCTCCTTCTACAATAATCAAAACCCAAGATTGTTCCTCTCCTACTCAACTAACGGTGCATGGTCCCAATTACCACACTGATTCAGCCACCTTAATATACAACTCCCCTATTTTTCAGTGAATGCTATTTATGTTCCTTTCTATGGGCCCATCGGTCAATGTAGACAGCATGCTTTTGCACCCAATCCTTATCTAGTTTATCTTGGAGGGAGATTCTGTGGAGATGAACGGACGTATCCATAATATCCAGTCGCACTTGCTTCATCCCGAACTGACGAAAGACACGTTCGGGATGATGATCCTCTACTATCCAAAAATAGATCAATGGCACAGTGGCCCTCCATATATGTCGACCGGCAGTGCAATATGGGGGTAACAACTCTAGGACATCCCTGTAGGGCTCCCAGACAACCTGCAGAAATGGTTAACAAAAAAACAAGTCAAATACGTACTTATTTGTGTCAATCCTCAATGTGAGCACACATGTATAAGACCATTGAAGAACCACTTCACTAAAAATCCTAAGACATTCTTGACCTATTTCCCCCTCTTATTCTATTTCCCCCTTTTATTGGATTTTACATGGTAAGATGCACCTGGATACTACTAGTTGCACTAGCTAAAACCGAAGAAGAAAATTTAAGCGTACACAGCTAAATATATGTGGAATCAAATTAGTGTAAAATTACTAATGAAGGTACTTTATAGTGACTGCCCACCTTTTTCCGAAATTCGTAACTAATGCCTTGTATATCTATGGTCTAATCGACCAAAGTTACATTATTAACTATACACATGCAGTAGTTGACAACCCTAGAAAGTGAAAACCAAAAATATAGAGAATTATATCCTTGTGACATGAAGCGGTAGAATACCTGGTGTACCCGTATACTTGACAGTGACGCACGATACGCAGCTAGCACATGTGTTGCATGCTCTGTCGTGCTCTTCGGCCCCTTCCATCTAGTAAACATATAATTTCAGACAATGCTCATTAGTTAATATCAAACAACAATGATGCCACGAAAATAAATGCGTACCAAAAATGAAGCCATTAATTAGCTTTCGTATTTTTGGTGATATGAAAATACTTAAAACATTTGCAAGGCTTAAAATTTAAATGGATCTGTAGTTACAATTGATGAAGTGTTGCAAATAAATATTTTCTAGTTGGTAGGTTCAATTCTCTCCTAATTTTATGCCTTTAGAATTGAAGAGATTAATTTCCATATGATAGGGGGAAAAAAGTGAATTACGATGTTGTCATAAACATGAAACTGATATTGGAGCTATTTGGCCTAGTGTACCATTGTCTACTGCACTACATGTGAGTCAATCGCACATAAAGGACATTAAGAGCATTGTAGTTTAGACGTTTTCTCCGAAGGTTATTTCATTGGTTTCATCCCCACTTGTTACTATTAAAAAAAGAATTAAAAACAAAGTCTAGACTGTGAATTTTTGAGCATATGAATATGCCTTCGGAAAATATATGAATATTGAATGTGTTAATGGCGACAACCCCATCCCCTATCTCAAATTCTACACTTACATCGCATACATAGACATTTGATCTTCCCACCCTAATGCTCTTAGTTTCTAGCATTTTTTAGTCCCTCAAATTCCTTTCTAAACTCAGTTACCTAGGCCTTTTTTAGTCCCCTATCTGTGTTATAGGCTGTTGTGCTAATTGGGGCAGGGTAAATTGCCTCCCACATGCACTTCCATCATATTTACATATAAAGATAAAATATTTTCCCACCTCATACAATTATTTGAACAGCATCTCCCCCCACCCTAGCTCTCTCTCTCAGATCATCAGGAGCCATAGCCACATTATAATATGATATAGCCAGCTAAGTAATACCATCTCTGTGACTAGATTCTAGAACAATGAATTTCTCTAGTTGTTGACACCTATTCCAGATAATTGGTTACCGGGTGTCCTTGAATTTTAGTATATGAATGGGCCTTGGAATCTTCTTAGCTGCATTATGTTGCAGTGGGGCTGCCAAAGTTTGGCTAGAACTACCTATAACATTCCATTTGTTGTTGGCATATTTTTAGTCCTCTCTCATAACTACAACCCCATCCCTTATCTCAAATTCTACACTTACATTGAATACATAGACAATTGATCTTCCCACCCTAATGCTCTCAATTTCTAGCCTTTTTTAGTCCCTCAAATTCCTTTCTAAACTCAGTTACCTAGGCCTTTGCACAGCCACAGCATTAAATTCTCCAAAATATAGTTTTGTCTTAGAAAACACAAAGCTTGAAATTCAGAGGCCTAAACGTCTCAAAAGTTTTGAAAAACAAATAGGATGAAAAGGGATTCCATAAAATAGTGACAATCATAACATAGTCCTCCTCTTGTGACAGTAAAATTGATTTCTTTCAATAAAATTCCAAATTTATGTGTCTCAGCAACCAAACAGAGCATGAAGATTAATAAAAAAAATTCAAACAATACAAAAGAAGCTACCTTTACTACTTGTATGGTTTTTGCATCACATCAAAGAATCATTCAGAGAGAGAAAGATGAAAGTTCTAATAATAAAAATCAGATGGAACAGAGAGTTTTTTTTACCTTTCTAAATAGCAGAGAGACCGATCATAGTCTATGTTTTCCCGGAGAGTGTGGAAAATAAAACATTAAGATCGTATTTTTTTTCCTTGTTGAAAATAATTACCAGTTTACATACACTACCAAATGAAATTATTACAGAGACTTTTTCATGAGTTAGCCAAAATTCAAAAACAAACATCTACAATATCAATATTATACTTAAATACGATCAAATTAAATACTATTTACCAATATTTTGTACAACCTATTTTTAGAAATTGTCGCCGAGTACATATTAAGTACTGAATGACGTGTGTGACTGTGATTCCCATTGCACTAATAGATGCAACTAAGTGTTATGTATTAGCATTATTTATTAAAAAAAAGTATATTGTATTTGTAATTTTCTTCTGCACTCATAACAGTGTATATTGGCATGCTATATCTTGTTAAGTAATCCATTAAATTAATGTCAATTGGACTTTTGGTTTGAAACAGGGTTTACTTCTCGACAGCAATGTCCTTAGTGAATGTATTACAAGTGGCATAAACTATAGACACATGCACGGTGAATGACAAATGGCATGACAATTGTATCAAACTAATCAAATAACATACCGACTGGCAAGGGGACCAGCCTCCACTGGCGGTAGTGGCGACCTCATAACAGGGCATATCAGTGGGAACCTCGAATACGCCCACAGTTACACCAACATCACTGCTCCTCCAATCTGCATCGCCTTTGTCTCCGATGCCTTGCATAAGTGCCTGTACAGCCAGGCTAATGCTCCACTACCCCAACTGTACCTCTTCGCGTTGCTAATTGGGTTTAGAAATTGTAGAGGCATCACCGACACCCGGTCTGCCGACTTGTCCATAAACAAAGTCGTCCCCAATTGATTGAGTATGTGATAGCGCGCATGTTGCTGCACTACCTCATCAGTAGCATCCGCAACTAGGGGACCACTAAATTGTGCATCCAGCCAAGTGAATCTTAGCCTCGCCCCAGTAAGGATAGAGGTGTTCTCATGGGGATGCGGTATCGGGCCTGGTGGACGATGACCTAATAACTGAAGACACAACGTAGGCCAATCCATCTTCACAGCCCCAGTAATTGGCAACCCATCAACACTAGCCCCTAGCATCACCTCAATATCTTGTAAGGTGATGCCTATCTCTCCATGCGGTAGGTGGAATGTGTGCGTCTCTAGACGCCAACGCTCAACTAGTGCTGTGATCAACGCATGATCCACTTCCAAGTTTGGAACCTTGAATAACCCTACAAAACCCGCCTCAATTATGCAGCGAGCAATCCGTGGGTCAAGCCGGGTAACTTGCAACTTCGGCGTCTGCACTTTAGCATGCTTGGCACTATCTGCACATGAAAGAGCATTGTCTTAGGATAGTGCACACGAAATAACTATAAGAATGCTACATAATAATAATATGCAAGAAACAGTAGGCTAACTAGTTAGTTATGAACATTTTGCAATACGTTAGTTACAATGTTAACTACTTATTCGCTCTACCTCAATAGCAGATAGGATCAATTCAAAATCAATGACATTGTTTAAAATTAGCACTAAGGTGATGGGCATCATGCTTTGAAATGAATGAACAAAGTGCCTCACTATGTCAAATGGAGTAGGGAATTAGGAATCAAAGTCGTTAGTTGTCTTATGTGTAGTCACGTGTAATTATGTGCGCATGTTTGGAAAAAAGAATGGCAGCGGATTCATTTTTTAATTGATTACTATAGCTTCTAAATGAGATCTACTGACTTTGAACATTTCTGCTCCATACAATTTTCTTGATTATTTATGCTTCATACCATTTTCTCTTTGGATTAAATACAATTCTACCTAAACCAAAAGATTCTACCATGTCCAACATCTATTTGCAAATAATCAAAGAACCCTACAGAAATAAAAATAAATGATTTCGACATGTCCAAAGTTCAGTACAACTACATACCTAACCGGCTGGCGTCTCCCAAAGCACCGTGGATCGATGAACCAGCTGCTGCATCAACTATGTACCAACCGTCGGTCCAGGATCCACATTTCCCACTTGCTGCATATCTAACATGCATGCAATCATGTTAGACACGTAGCTCTATGTTTAATAGTGAAGAAAAGCTTGGCTTTTGCAAGTAAACACAGGCAAGTAATTGAATGTTCTACAACAAACTCACAGAAACAAATACAGAGAGAAACAGAGTGAAAGAGAGATTTGACAGAAAATTGAAAACATATAATTGCTCAACTGAATTATACATCATGCATCTATATACACTGATTTTCAATCCATTTAATCATATCAAGGAAGAGTTAAAGTAAAACACTAAAATATAAATAACCTAACGTTCATGGCTGTAAGGCATAAACATAAAAGACACATAGTTGCAAATTGTATAAGCAACCTAACCAACCAACCAAGGTGAGAATCAATGTCTAAATCAAACAAAGTAAACCAACAAATGAACACAGCAAAATGCAAACCAAACAATCAATTAAGCACCACAAAAAACACCATTCTAAAACACTAAAACATAGCTCTAAAATTAAAAGGTACCCAATTACCAATTACCCCTAAACAAGCCCTGCCACCCATTAGTACTAGAATTTCCCTTCTTTAAAAAAAGTGTAAAGTTCTTTCCTTTTGCTTTTGCTTGTTCCCGTACTTGACATCACACTCTAAAAGAAATTTTATTTAATAAAGCAAGAACGGAAAAGGGTTCATTGTATCTTAGTGGCTACTGAGGTGTGTTTTCATCAAAAAAAGGGGGAGACAAACATGGAAGTAGGTAAAGGTTCCATTAGAGACTCTAGTGCAATGAACATCTCACCCACAAGCACAGCTTTGGAGGCAACTAATAATAGTCAAATTAATATTGAGCTTTATTAAATGGATTAAACAACTGTGAGGCCTATACCATCAAATGATGGTGTGTGCATAGTTATGTGTCAAATGAACACTGAATTGGTGACCATAACAATCCAAGAGCTTTGCTTTCTTCTCTTTTGGGTTTTTTTTCTTCATTTGTTTTTATGAAGTCGATTATTTTTTTTCTTAGAAGTCAATTATATTTTTATTGGTCAAGTCTTGGTCGTAAATTAGGTTATTAGTAATTCATTTCTTTTCTTCGAATCAAGCAGATTTTTTAAAATCAATAGTTGGCTTTCCTAAGTCAACTAGAAATAGGGTCAAGGTAGTTAAAGGTGAAAGGCAACCTTAAGGTGCCAAGGCCTTATATGGCCCAACGCCCTAAGGTGTGAGGCGACAAGGCCTTTGGTGCAGCTAAGGCCAGCCCATTCCAGAAGACCTAGAATTTACCAAATTGTCTTTATTCTGGGAGAACTTAATTAAAAGCAATCCAACAGGGAAAAACAAAAACAAACAATTAAATAAGAGTCAAGTCAATTCAACTTTAGATCGACCAACAAAGGTCCCAAGATAACTCTTCATCATCTGAAATTCCCAAATTAAAAGGTCTTTAAAGAAAACTGCAATCAAATAAGAGTAAACTCAAGTTTAGACTAAGGAAGGTCCCAATAGAACTCTTCATCATCTGAAACATCCCAATAGACTAAGCCAGTTACATTCCCATCATTGACTCGTAGGTTTTTAATTTTTTTTTCATTTTTCATCTTTGTTTCTTTATTGCAATTTTCCATCTGCATCAAAAGCCTAGGTGGCAATTCATATTCCATTCTTTTCCATTAATTAAATTACATATCAAATCCCATTCAAAAGCCTACACTTTATACCCACAAAAATTAATTCCGACACACAGAAATCAATACCTCCACCAATACCCTTGGGAAATAAGTATAGTAGGCCAAACCACCAAAAAAATAAATAAATAAACAAAGCCCTAGGTCCGTCAGAAGTACCCTAGAAGCACCACAACCTGAAAACGGTTGGCTTTTCAGAGGATGTACTATTTCCATTCCCAAAAGCCACCACAAATCTCAATGCTCCCTAACCTAACCCAACCTATTATGAAAGGATTGGGTGACCCTAAAAGGCCACTAAGGCCACTAAGTTCCCTTTTCAACCCCAAATGTAATAGATGATAATAATAATAATTCGATGTACTTAGTCAACAAACATAACCCACAAAAGGCTGCTAATATGACACAAGATAGGAGCTTGAACGGGCTTTAATACCAAATTTGATGTAGGCTTTTTAGGAATTTCAACACTAAACTAGATTCTTGATAACATATTGAATGTGTTGATGGCTGTTTGGTATTTAAACAATTAAAAGAACATCAAATAAAGAAAGATAAAACACTGGGCAATCACACCTAGGCTTTCCTAAGCGCTCACATTTAGGTACAAGATAGCAATTGCAATTGAAAAAAGTTGGAATGTTCATTATATAGGCTATTTCTAAATCCTTTCTTAGAAAGACTAGGAATACTAATAACAAAAAAAAAAAAAAAAAGTACTTTAAGAACTTCTAAGACAATTCTAGTCTCTTAAGACAATCAATTATGCATCTGTACACAAAATGTAAGTGACTTTCAACTGATGTGGTAAGTAAGTTTATATGTTCCCATATGATATTACAAGGATAATGACATGAAACCAACAAAAAACAAAAAAACAAAACATAGATGTTGAATAAAAACAATATGGCACAGTTAGAGCCCTAAGTAGAGTAAATGGCAACAAAGGTTTTAGGATGTCCATGGTCTGTGTGTAGATATATGCGTGCATATCCATTATACACACATTATATCTATTATAATAATAACTGAACAGAGTGGAAGCTTGTAAAAGCCAGTAAGTTTGAAGCTTGTAAAACCAATAGCTTCTCAATTCAAGATCATTCAGCATTGAATTAAAAAGAAATTTTCCCTAATTCAAAATCATGACATAATTTCTGGAAAAAATAGAGATTGATTTGATACAATTTCAAACTATATGAATTACAAAGAAATTTCCCCTAACAATGAACACCGTTGTCATGCTAACTGTATTTTACATGAATTTCTACCCTAGATGTGCATCAAAAGCCACTTCAAAACCAAACCCACTTCAAAACCAAACCCAACAAAGCTAAAATAGCAACAATAATTATGAATAGAGATAGAGAAAAATCTAACAAAGAAAAACTTAAGAAGCCACACTCAAATCAGATTACATGCAAAGGGAAAAAATTAAAATTTGAACTCAGCATTTACAAATTACCTTAATACTTTTCTAATCCTTTAACTCCGAAGACAGATTGGGTTGAGCTTCGGCTGTGGTGAGATTGAAAAAGTGTGGGTTTGGGTATGGGTTTGGATTCAGCTTCGGAAAGGGTCTACTGAACGGTTTGGTTTGGGTGCGGGTAGAAATAGGAGAACTTGAAGATGCGTTAAACTTGGGAATGGTCTACTGAACGGACTGACGGTGGCTACTAATCGGATTGAGGAAGGGAGAGAAACTGTTGACGAAGGAAGACAAACAGTTTTAGAGACATTACATTCAAAAACTCGTTCTTATTCTGCATATAACTCGGTTTCCACATTGATGAGTTACAAACAGTAACGCGGGAATATTTTATTGCCCAAAAGCCAAGCTGGAACACCAGCGTGGCTAGCACTTGCCCAGAACTCGGTTTCTTAATAGTCGAGTTATTTAAGTAACTCGATTATCCTATAATCGAGTATCGAAACGGGGGCACGCTCCTATATAATTTCCAAACAGGGGCATAATGCCAAATATTTTGCCCAAAAAGGGCAAAAGGCTAGATCCCCCGTATAGTACTCCCACTTTGACCAACACAAAAAAATTAATAAACAAATAAATAAAATAATATAATATAGTAGAAAATACCTCCCTCTTCTGCTTCTACTCTATATATAAATAAACCTCTTCAACTCTTCCTCACAAATTAACTCTCTGTCTTTCTCTACATTTTCTCACATACCAAACAAACACAAAAATTCAAAGCATGAACAATACATAGATTCATTTCATTTCTTGATCCACGTAAGGGATGTGACAATTAATGTGGGTTTAATTTTGTGAGAAGCGATAATAGGGCTGCTCACAAACTAGCCTCCCATGAAGTCAGATTTGAAGTTGTGAACATTTTTTTTTTTTTTTTTTTTTTTGAGAAAGAAGTTGTGAACATGATTTGCATGTGTTAGAAATCAGAAGTTATTAACATCAAAACAACTAAAAACGGATGTGTGGAGGTTCTTTGTATGCTATGGAGACCAAAAATGATATAGCATCAGAACAAGTATTCGTTTTTAAACATACCTCTTTTTTATTAAGGCAAAAATATATTTTTGTTCCCTACATTTTGAGATGATTATCGTTTTGGTCCTTGTCTTTTTTTTTAATGGATTCAGTCCCTGAAATTAAAAAAGTGTTCTCATTTTAATCCCGACTATCATCTCACTAACGGAAATTACCTGTGTAGCAAATGAAATGCACCATTAGCATGTTAGACGCTGACATGGCCATTAAAATAATAATAATAAAAATTTGTACAGTTTTATTGATATAATTTAGGGTAAACTACATATTTGGTCCCTAACTTATTCGTTATATGTCAATTTGGCCCTTAAGCTTTTAAATGTGTCAATTTAGTCCTTAACATTTTGGAAATGTGTTAAAATGATCCCTGGTGTTAAGTAATAGATGGAAAATACTGACATGGCTAACAGCTCAAATACAATATTATTTTTATGCTGCCTAAGATGCCACATGAACTGCTAACTCAGCAACTACAATCCTAACTAATCTAATATTTGACAGGCAACCCAATTAAGCCCCAGTCCCAGTCATCACCAATGTTGTCCTTTTCTCTCACATTGGACCTAGAAAATTCTATGAAAATAGCATAATGGGGCGTGGTGGGTTGTTGAAGAATGTTGTGCAGATTGGTAGTGCTATCAAAGAAGGAAAAGAGGGGAACAATTTAAGTTTATCTTAATGTGTATGATCTCAATCCCATGATTTGCTATGCATATTGGCTCTGCCTTGGGATTTTAGTGACATTCCAATTGTTCCAATTCAGATATGTGCGTATGCCTTGGATAGAATCGACGTTTAAATATTCGAAATTCTTTTTTGGGTCAATTTTTGGGTGAATTTGTTATGAAAATTTTCATAAATGGGTTGATTATGATTTTTGGGATCTGGGAAATGAGTTGTTTATTGTTGAAGCAAAATTAATGGCTATGGAATGCTAGATTGTTTCGTTGTTTGGGTATTGAGAAAAAGAAAAAAAATTACTAAACTCAGATTTATTTAATTTTGCGGCTTAATTGGGGTTAAGTTTCTCAATAGTCTAAGAAAGAAGAACATCCTAAGAGAAACTTGTTTCATTTGCCGGCGAAGTGAGAGATGCCATGAGAGCAGAAGACAGCACCGGTGACGATTGGAAAGGGACTTAAATCTCACCTAATTGGGTGGCTGATCAAATATTAGATGAGTTGGGATTTTAGTTGTTGAGTTGGTAGTCCGTGGCATCTTAGATAGCATAAAAATAATATTTTATTTGAATTGTTAGCCATATCAGTATTTTCTATTTATTATTTAACAGTAGGGACCATTTTGACACATTATCAAAATGTTAGGAACTAAATTAATACATTTCAAAGCTCAGGGCATAAATTGAGATATAAAGTAAAGGTTAAGGACCAATTATATAGTTTACCCTATAATTTATTAAGCCCAACTAATCTTTGTGACACAACATACAAGTACAACCCAAACCAGCAGCAAGACAGGTTTCATCAGACAGGTCCTGTTATGCAGACTACCCTCTCATCCCAAGCTGAGGTATAGATGTTGTTTCCAGCCTTCGCTTTCTGCCAGTTGCAAATCCCTATTCACACCAATACTAGATTTTCTAGTCCTGCATTTAGGCAGATAGCCAAATTGCTGGTTTTAAACCAATTAATTGAAGAAACCACACATTGCAAAAGTAAAAAAGATTGTGATCATGAAGAACTATAATAATGGTTGACAACCAACCTTTACCATCAAAATTGGGGGTTGAACTTGTTTTTTTTCGGATAAGTGGGGATTTGAACTTGATGTTTTAACAATATATAGATGGCTACTGCTAGTTCACATAGACAGCAGAAAATTTATCTAAGAGGACTTGAAAGAATAATGCTTCAGTGTGGCTGAGAGTGCACCACTTTCCAATTGTTTGCCTTATCATACCTTCATGGAGCCAAGACACTGATAATAGTAAAAATTCATCCATCACAGGGGCAGTGATTAGTTGCTGACTTCCTTAGTTCTCTAGGCAAGTTGTGTTTGTTTTTCTTCACTAGTTTCCTGTGAGTAAGCACCATGGCTTTTCCTTGAAATCTCTACAGCAAGACCTGCATGACCTGACTCTAACATGAGAATATGAGAATGAGCTAATTCCATCTTACAAACCCAGTACACCTCCCCCCCTAAAAAAATAATAATAAGAAGAAGAAGAGGCCAATGATATATATATATATATATATATATAAAACCAAAGGTGAAATCAAAATAAACGAAAGAAGAAAAAAGAAAATGTTGTACCAAATGCATAAGGCCTCTCGCTTCTACGAGGTCTAGGAGAAGTGGTTAGAAGGCAACTTTACCCTTAATTTTTGCAAAAGTTGATTCACTGAAAATACAAAAAATAAATAATACATTATATTGATCAAAAATAATAATGAATCAAGTACACAGGAGAATATACTAGATGAATAACATTTGAGTTCTAAGATTACGATGATCCATAAATTTCAAAAAATTAGAGACAGGATACGTCCCTACAACTAGCATCCATTCAAACTATGTTTTGAAAAATTGCATCGTCATATGAAAAAAAAATGATAATAATAAAATAAAATCAAATCAAACTAAAATTCCAATTCAACAAAATAATTCTTTATTGGTAAGTTATTTGCACATCCAATGGATTTCAAACCCACAATCTCACTGTCCATCTCATTTTTGGTTAATTCCCTAGACAACAAAAATAAACTAAAGATTTAAAAATATAATTAAAATTCCAATTCTAAAATAAGTTTTCATCGTAAGTCATACACGTCCAAATCCACAATTCACTCCCCATCTCATTATTATGGAAGGAGGAAGTGACATTTGAGCTAGACTCATTAGTGTTCCAATCCTACAAATATTGAGATGTTCACGGCCTCAATTGATTCTCATTCCAATCCAGGAAATAACGTAACTAACAACCCTTAGTTAGAGTCAATGTTGTTAAAAGTGCTGAGCGCACTTAAGCGCAAAGGTCTCCTAGAGCCTAGCGCGCGCCTAATTGATGTGAAGCGCACATTTTAAAAAAATTATTATTATTATTATTAATGATCAATATAACAATCAAGTGATCAATTAATCATATAAATTACAATAAAACATTTTATATAATTTATATAACATTTATATAATTCTTTTGTGCTTTACAAAATATATGCAACCATGATACTTGATGGCCATGATTACAAAACATGGTTGAATCAAAATAGAAGTATAGAACCAAGAAGGCAAAGGCTAAAAAGTACTGGAATGTTAAATAATGTTATCTTTGTGAGTGTTGGATTTAGTATTTGTTTGTGTGGTTGTGGTTAAAAGTTCAAAAATATCTAAAGAGATAGGCTTAGGTGTATGGTAGCACACCACACTATTAGTTTTTATATATTAAATCAATGGCTTATATCAAACATATTTAGATCTAATGGCTAAAAATCAAATCAAGATTATTAAAAAAAAATACAAAAAGCTCAAAAAAGCGTGCTTAAAGCACACTTTTGTGAGGGCGCTACGCTTTAGAGGAAAAAAGTTCCAAGGACTCTGCACTCTGCGCTTTGCACTTAAGCGCGCTTTTAACAACACTGAGTTAGAGTTCTTTTCTCATACATAGATTATAACAGCCGTTAATTGGAGGCAATAAGTCATCAAAGAGCTATAAGGTCTACAATTTGCTCAAATGATCTAGTGGCTAGGCCTCTGACATATAAATCGAACTGCATTCAATGTTCAAAGATTCCTTAACTTCTTTGATACCCCAAAATGAGGGGAACTTGCAAGTCAAAAGATATTCCAACATCCAACGTATTGCTATCAGTTGTAGTCATTTATTCATTTTGAACATAAAGTTTCAGCATGAGGTTCTTCTTGGCAACTTCTGTTCTTTTTTTTTTCTTTTCTTTTTTTAATAATACTACTATTTGAACATTATTTGGGCTTGTTTTAGTTGATAAAATTATCAGCTGAAGAATGTGGATAAACAATGAATTGCAATATCTATAATGAAAATTATATAAATAAATTTGTATGCAAGTAGTCTTTAATGTGTTCAAAATTAATAGCAATTTTTAAATCAGCATTTTTAATTCATTTTCAATCCCATGCCTTGCATGGATAAGGAGCTAGTGAAAATTATATCAATCTGAGTCCTAGTTAAGTCTAATAACAGTGATTCTCAAAAAAAAAAAAAAAAAAAAGTCTAATAACAGATGCAGCATGGTGCCTATAGTTATTTGACCACAGCATAAATACGAGATTCTTCACAAATGTAGAATGCAGTTAGGGCAAGTTGGATAATCAAAGGAATACGTGTTACAACCAACCCGTGCATTTCTCCCACTGGATCTTCTCAACAGGCGCCGTAGTATTATAGTGATTGATTAATTTTTATCCCATAAATCTAAGGAAACAAAAATTTTCAAAATTTTAAAGGAGAATTATTAGTTTACATTACATTATCAAGATTTATATTATACTATCAAAATTTATACAAATGTGTATAATGTTTTACAACTAACAATTGTCCAATTTTAGTATTTTAAAAAAAGAATTGTCTAATTTTTAATTAGAATATAGCAATTTTATCCCAAAAAAAAAAAGTGCATACTAAAATTTTAACTTATTATGATTGAAATGTAAAAAAATAATGTATTTTTTAAATTGTAATAAAATAATGTTTAAACTAATATGAAAGTGATATTATTAAGAGCATTATATATAGCTTATTGGAATTACTTATTTCTCCCAATAATAAGAACTTGAGATAAAAAAACCTCTCCCCACTTATTATAAACAAATGTAAAATACACTTCTATAGTTTGGGGGTTCTTTTGATTTTGTTCCCTAAAGTTTCAAAATTTCGATTCACTCCCCTAAGGATAGGGGGTCGTTTGATTGGCAAGTATACAAGGGGTTCTAATTTCTATTTGTCCTTAGGATTTTACATAAACAGCCTACAATATCTACAAACTAAGGTCTAGAAATTTAACATAAAACTCCCAAAAAAAAAGGGATAGTTAAAAAGCAGTATAAAATTTGTGTTCCTTGTTTCTGTCAATCCAAATTTCTAACATTATGTAGCAATAAATTAATGGTACATGAGTAGAATTCTTGTCCGATACACAAATTAATTAAAAATCACATGTAAAAAAAGAAAAAAAATAAAACATGTTACTAATATGTAATAAAAATTATTTTAATAATTAGTGAGTCATCTGGGTAAATTAATTGTCTTACTAATTAATTAGTTACATCCTACATGACAAAAATGTTGGTGTGGGTGTGTGTTCCAAACACTTTTACTATTTATTTATTTTTTAGCCATTGAAAATTTATGAGTAAAATAGCCATTGGGCAATTATGATAAAAATAGTTGTTGGGCAATAATGGATAATATAGCCATTAGGTTTTTATGGGTTGTAAGGACTCAATTTGTAACGACCCCCAAAATGGTATTAGGTTTGCACGTTAAGGGCCCAAACAATATAATTTGTAGAGCATGGGCTTGAAAGGCTAGGCCTTGGTTACCGGACGGTGGTTCGTCATGGTTTCTATAGCAATTTGCACAAGGGTGAACCTGGCGTGTCTAACAATACTTTTTTCCGATATGTCCTGAGTGACTCCGGTCCTTAGACCTCGTTCGAGGAGCTTCATGTTCTTATTATTCTCCTTTTTTAGGGCTCCATGGTCTGGGAGACGATTTGTCCCCCCCTCCCTAAATTGCTTCTCTTTCCTTTTTATACTAGCCTTTACCCTTCCTCCAACGTCCACATGTAGGTTTAGCGTTCCAGGACTGATACTTGTCCCATTAGCCCATATCCAAAGTGGTTGGAGGTGGTTGTAAAAGCTGAAAAGCATTGCTCTGTCAGGTGCAGAGTATTTAATTGCAGTAATGGCAGCCTTTCCATTGTCCTTTGTTGCCAAATTGTCCAGGGGTCCTTTCTCCACCAACGTGGATGTGTTCGGTTTTTCCCTAAACTGTTCCTATACCGTTCTTGCCCTTTCTTTTAGGAGCGCTTTGGAATGCCAAGGACAGAATCATCCTCGGCTATGTCTCAAGGCTATTTGGACTTTCATTGTATGTTCTCGGCAATGCCTCTCCTCGGCTCGGGCCTTGGGCCCTAATGTAAAATGGGCCGAGGTTACAAATTCTCTAGCTCCACAATAGCCCCTCAAAATCCTGCTGCCCGACTCCTTGGTCGGGGAGGAGGGTTTTGGTGATGTCGGGCCTATATCCCGGTTCGCCCAGCTTTGTCCTTCATTAATATCGGTGTCTTTTCATTTGCCTGGAAAATGCTCCCAGTTATGAGACATTCCTTTAATTTTACTCACATTGTGCTTCTGTCGTTTCAGTGTACGAGGCGCATCTTTAATAAGTTCCTTTTACGAGGCAACGCCAATCCAACGATTGTAGACAGCGTTGGGAGTTGAGTGGGAATTATCTCGTTTGTAACTTTTCTTGGAAATCTGTACAGATTAAATGCCACCAGACTTGCCTTCCATATAAGAAGCAAGGTAGGAGGTCATTTCCTTTACGTACAAACTCCTCAATCCTTTCAAATTCCTAAACCACCTGCTGTGCTCAAAGTCCTCATTGCCAGTGAGATTAAGCCTTAGGGAGTGATATGGTTGGGGCGAAGACGGGGGTGAAGGGACCACACCCTCTTAAGAAGCACTGGGTCTCTCCGAGACTCAAGATGGTCCAGTCAGGGTAAGGGAGACAGAGACTCAAAACATTTCTCCCCCTTAACAAGGCGGGAAAGAAGCCTCTTCTTCTTTTAGCCAAAATCCGAAGCAGGTGCTGGCCGCAATAGATTTTTGGTGCGATAGCATTGGGGTTGCTCATCATCGGTACCATCCGCTCTCTCTCGAGCACAGCTAACATGGCACTAGCCTGATGGGAGTCGGAGCTGGCACGGGGACTAGGCATCCCCGCTTCCTCCTCTCCTCCTTCTCTGGTGCCTCCTTTTGCCTCCGCTTCTTCTTCTCTTCCATCACTAGGGACATCCTGGTGTTTCTGCTTCTTCTTCTACCTCTTCTCCCCTTCCATCAAAAGGGGCCATCCTGACACATTTAGTCGCCACAAAAGCAGAATTTTGAAGGATTTATCGTTCCCTTGTGTCTTTTTCCTTTTTGCTTTTCTTTTTGCTTTTGTAGTTAGCTTCTAGTATAGGCTTGCTTAAGCCCCTCATTGTACGCTGTACTGTTTCTTTGTATTAATAAAAGATGACTTTATTTTATTCTAAGTATTCTTTCTTTTCTGCAATAGTTATATCGTGAATGGATGTGCTATTTTTTTTTATATTCGAAACGATACTTAAAGCCGAAACCCCTGTTAACAAAAAGCTATTATTTTGAACTTATTGAGACTAACAGGCATAATAATGCCGACCTGAAAAAGGTTATACATATAAGACTAACCGGGATAACAGCTGAATGCTCTGTATTGCGTATGAGGCCATCATCCGAGGATGGGTAACCCAAAATGAACTATCCAAGAGGGTCGCCGAGGAGTAGGGCGCTTTGCCACGTTCCTAACAACATTCATAGCCTTAACCATTTTTGGCATCCGGTCCGAGGACCGAGGTATGACTGTACCTGACTTAAACACTCGTTTACGTTAGTTCCCTTAAAGCTGGGGATCCGAGGATAGGTCGGGACTTCCATTCTGTCTAGGGCTTAATCCATTTTCTAATGGATAATCTTCCCATAGTTGGTTTCCCCATAGGTTTGAGTCCGAGGACCATGCAATACCTTGGTTCTGTCCAAAACTTAGAATTTCTTTAAGTAGTTGGTTTCCCCATAGGTTTGAGTCCGAGGACCATGTAATACCTTTGTTCTGTCCAAAACTTAGATTTTTTTTAAGTAATTGGTTTCTCCATAGGTTTGAGTCCGAGGACCATGCAATACTTTGGTTCTGTCCAAAACTTAGAATTTTCTTTAAGTAGTTGGTTTCCCCATGGGTTTGAGTCCGAGGACCATGCAATACCTTGGTTCTATCAAAAACTTAGAATTTTCTTTAAGTAGTTGGTTTCCCCATAGGTTTGAGTCCGAGGACCATGCAATACCTTGGTTCTGTCCAAAACTTAGAATTTTCTTTAAGTAGTTGGTTTCCCCATAGGTTTGAGTCCGAGGACCATGCAATATCTTGGTTCTGTCCAAAACGTAGAAGTTTCTTTAAGTAGTTGGTTTCCCCATAGGTTTGAGTCCGAGGACCATGCAATACCTTGGTTCTGTCCAAAACTTAGAATTTTCTTTAAGTTTCGAGAATTAGCCCTCGGCCAAGGTGTGAGGCGTTGACCTAACGATGGAAGTCCCTAGAACTGCCCGTGCCACTGGTGCTTCGAAGCGTAGCCCCTAGTGGAACTTTATATTAGGGCAACAACAACAGGTTGCTGGAAGTGATGGAGGGGCTTTCGCAGGCCTTTGTTTGACAGGAGCTCGAACCACCGCCTGTGCCAAAACAAAAGCCTTTCCCACAGACGACGCCAATTGTAAGGACTCAATTTGTAACGACTCCCAAAATGGTATTGGATTCGCACGTTAAGGGCCCAAACAATATAATCTGTAGAGCATGGGCTTGAAAGACTAGGCCTTGGTCACCGGACGGTGGTTCGTCATGGTTTCTATAGCAATTTGCACAAGGGTGAACCTGGCGTGTTTAACGATACTTTTTTCCTATATGTCCTGAGTGGCTCCGGTCCTTAAACCTCGTCCGAGGAGCTTCATGTTCTTATAATTCTCCTTTTTTAGGGCTCCATGGTCTGGGAGACAATTTGTCCCCCCCCACCCTAAATTGTTTCTCTTTCCTTTTTATACTAGCCTTTACCCTTCCTCCAACGTCCACGTGTAGGTTTAGCGTTCCAGGACTGATACTTGTCCCATCAGCCCATACCCAAAGTGGTTGGGGGTGGTTGTAAAAGCTGAAAAGCATTGCTCTGTCAGGTGCAGAGTATTTAATTGCAGTAATGGCAGCCTTTCCTTTGTCCTTTGTCGCCAAATTGTCCAGGGGTCCTTTCTCCATCAACGTGGATGTGTTCGGTTTTTCCCTAAACTGTTTCTATACCGTTCTTGCCCTTTCTTTTAGGAGCGCTTTAGGCTGCCGAGGACAGAATCATCCTCGGCTATGTCTCAAGGCTATTTGGACTTTCATTGTATGTCCTCGGTAATGCCTCTCCTCGGCTCGGGCCTTGGGCCCTAATGTAAAGTGGGCTGGGGTTACAAATTCTCTAGCCCCACATGGGTTATCAGTAACCAAAAATTATACACCATTATTGTCATAAATAGCCTATATAGTACCCATCATCACACCCTTTTTTATAATTCATATTTTACCACTCTATATTTTATATATACACAATTCTATTATATTTCTCTTCCACATATTTTTCTGCAATATATATTTGTTCAAAGGAAAGCCAATAGAGAGTTATTTTTGAACCTTCATGAGTGGAAGTGCATCCATCTTGAAGGTTGACGCTATAGTCTAATCCTATAGGGTGTTTGGCCAAGAAAACTAGTCGCACTGAGTTTTACTGCGAGTGGCACGAATCGACCTTTAAGGACAATGCTTTCGCAGCGTGATTCTATATTATTGTGAGATTGTTTTAAACTTTTTTTTTATTTTTTATCCTTGCTAATTATTGAGGATATTATTTGTTGTATCAAAACTTGTTTATTCACTAAAATATTTCCAAAAAAAATATAATAAATTTAGGTGTAAAAGTAAAACATACATATAGCCGCTTGTTGTAGGCATGACATATAGTATGTTTTACAATATTAAAACACAAAATTATGATAGATGATCAAAATAAATATAAAAATTTATTTTAAATTTCTTGAAATATTTTTGTAATAGAACTTGTAAGGACCCAATTAGATTCAGAGCCTGAATGGTTTAGACAATGGCCCAATGAGCCCAAAATAATGAATTTGTTAGAGAGTGGGCCTATTACTGAATGTTCAATGAGTTAGGATGTTGAACACAATAGGCTAGATAATATTTTGAAGAGCAAAACAAACAGTTTGAAAAGGAAAATTGCTCCTTCGTCAGGTTTGAGGATGGTATGTTCTTATATATTTCTTTTAGACTTATACAAATATTCAAGTTCTTGATTACACAGTGGTTTTTCTCTGGTTCTTCTGATGATCCCCCCTGTAAGGGAGTTCTTTCCTTTTATATTCCCTTCCCCTCTTTTATCTCAGCCCTCCATGTGTAGATAAAATTGCTAATCTTCTTAATACTTGTCCCATCAATACCTTCCTGAAGTTCTTTATGGGTAACTATAAGGCTAAAAGTTACTGTTTAGGTATCACTGCCACATTAATGCGGCCAGGGGGTTAGATACAGAGCATTCAATGCGGTGGTAGCAGCTTTCTTCCTAGATATTTCTCAATTCTTTGTTGACTCATCTCTTTCTAAAGCTTATCCTCCCAAGCACGGTTGCCTGTTGAATAGTACTTGATGGGTGGTCAGACTTTAGGCCTCCACTCTGTTGGCCGAGGAGGAATCGCTCCTCGGACAACGTCACCTATTCATTGTGACCTGACCTCTTCCTTGATCCAATAATCTATCTGTCTTTGCTAATATTTATTTGTCCCCAAGCTATTTGACTTCTTCGAGTGCGGCCCACAGCCCAATATCCTTATTTGAACCCTTCATCCCTATAGAACTATAGTTGGAGTTGAATTTAAATTTTTTTAAACTTAGGTAATTTATTTTTACCCAAAAAAAATGACAATATTAAATTTAAATTTAAATTTCTTAAATTTTTTTGGTAAAAAAATTTAATTGAAATAGAATTTTAATTTAAATTTCATTAACCGAAGCCTTTGACTTTTTTTGGAGCTCCCACATTTTTACACATCAGCATTATTTAAATAAATAAATAAAACAAAAATTCTGATTTAATTCTGATCCACAATATTATTAAAAAAAAAAAAAAACAATTCGACTAAAAAAAACACAAAACAAAACTTGACTCTTTTGACTTCTTTTTTGCTTCCTTTCATCCCATCTCAAAAACATTTTGACTAAAAAAAACACAAAACGAAACTCGAGTCTTTTGAGTTCTTTTCTGCTTCCTTTTGTCCCTATCATAAGCCGTTTACAAACCAA
Organism: Quercus lobata; assembly: GCF_001633185.2. Taxonomy (NCBI): domain Eukaryota; kingdom Viridiplantae; phylum Streptophyta; class Magnoliopsida; order Fagales; family Fagaceae; genus Quercus; species Quercus lobata. The sequence continues at coordinate 22,614,055 of NC_044905.1, read as the reverse complement.
AACCAAAATAATATCATCTCCCTCTTCAAATATAGTACACCCATAAATCACAAACACAAGCCAAACCCACAAATCACAACCACTACCATTACAACACCCTCATTTGCCGTGAGATAATGAAGGTGTAAGAGAGAGATGAGGTAAGAAGTCAATTTTTTTAATGATTCCTCAGTTTAAAATTTTTGCTGATCTTCCCTCTTGGTGCTCCACCCCCCGTAAAAGACTCTTTCTCCTCCCAAATTTTCACCTTAGCCCTAAAACCTTCCTAGATTGGTGAGAAAATCATGCCAGTGATGTAATTTTTGTGGTGGTGGGTGTGATTTAGATTTTACCATGAGAGAATGAAGATGAGAAGTGAGACAGATCAGTTGCTTTGGGGGTGAAAGTATGAGAGAGAGAGAGAGAGAGACAGAGAGAGAGAGAGAGAGAGAGAGAGAGAGAGATTATGAATTGAAAAAGAATATAAAAAAATAAAAAATAAAAACCCTTTATGACAACTCAATCACAGTTGTGTGTTTACAAAGTTATGCAAAAATTCAATCCAAAATTGATGAAAATTTTAAAATTTTGGATAGAAACTTAAATTGAAACTTAGCTGATAATCTTTCTTCTCCATTCTTCTGCGTTTTCTTTCATCATCCTTCTTAGGCATTTTCTTTCTTCTTCTGTCATTGGTACCCAAAACCAAAAGTCTACTTCAATAGAAATACACTTTTCGTCCCTATGTTTTGCCTTGATTCCCATTTTAGATTGTAAGGGTATTAGACCCAGGAGCCCATATTTATGTATATATTGGGCCAGGGGCCCAATCCAAGGATGTTAAACAATCCGAGAACAGGTAAGCACTTTCATAAGGGTCCGTATTAGTAAGTAAAGAGGTGAAATCCAGTTAAGGTCATCCAGAAGGGTGGTCCGATGAAAAATCCCTCCTCAACTAAGCAAAGTCGAGGTCAGAGGGGGTGGCTTGCCGTCAAGAGTAACATTCTGGATCATTCCATGAATAAAGATAAGTATCAGGAAGGAACAAGATAGTGAAAGGTCATGAAATATCTCAAGGGAAAGCTGCTACCACCGCATTAAATGCTCTGTAACTAACTCTTTAGCCGCATTGATGAGGAAGTGATACCTGAACAGTAAATTTCAACCTTACAGCTACTACCTAAAGACTTTAGGAAGGTGCTGATGGGACAAGGATCAACACCTACAATCTGATCTGCACGTGGAAGGTGGAGATGAAAGGGGAAGATAGTATAAAATGGAAGAGAGACTCTGAGACTAGGAGATCGAGAAATTAAGAGAAAAACACTATAGCAATCAGGAACCAAATTTCTAATCAAACTTGTGAGAAATATCAGGGACATAGATGCCAAGAGATTTGTTTGGAAAAATATTGTCACTCGGTTTGGAATCCCTCGTATCCTCATCTCGGACAACGGTCTTCAGTTTGATAGCAAAGCTTTCAAGAGGTATTGTTGTGACCTGGGCATAACGAATAGATATTTTTATACCGGCATATCCACAGGGAAATGGACAGGCTGAAGCTGTCAATAAGGTCATAGTGAGTGGGCTTAAAAAGAGGCTGGACAATGCAAAGGGAAAATAGGTAGAAGAGTTGCCACACGTCCTTTAGACATACCGGACTTCACCTCGTAGGTCCACTGGGGAGACCCCCTTTTCAATGACTTATGGAGCCGAGACTGTTATTCCTCTAGAGACTGGATTCCCAACACTAAGAACGAGTTCTTTCACTCCGAGCAACAATAATGAGCTGTTAGGAAAGAGCCTAGACTTAATTGAAGAGTGAAGAGAAAATGCCACGGTCTAATTGGCCTATTATCAACACAAGCCCAAACAAGGGTATGATGCCAACGTGAAGTTAAGGCCACTAGCACCTAGAGACTTGGTGTTAAGAAAGGTTCTGGGTACTGCAAAGAACCCAACATAGGAAAAGTTAGGGCCCAACTGGGAAGGGTCATACCGCATCACCTCGGTGGCTGGAATAGGTGCGTGTCATCTTGAAGACCTAGATGAAAATGTTGTATCACACCCCTGAAATATAGATAACTTGAAAAGGTATTATTATTAATGAAAATCTTCCTTGTCACATTCTCATTTATTACATTATCTGTTGAGCTTCCTATTATTGTTATTTTAAGTATCAAATAGAAACTTGGTCATGTCTGGTTCCTCGGGCTACTTACCTTGTGTAAATTGATATCTCCTGACATCTATTTAAGTATTAAACAAAACCTTAACTATGTCTGGCCCTTTAGACCACATGCTTTGGGTAAATTAATACTTCATACTATCTATTTAAGTATTAAACAAAAACTTAGCTATGCTTGGCTCCTCGTACCACATACTTTGGGTAAATTAATATTTCATGTTATCTATTTAAGTATTAAACAGAACCTTAGCTATGCCTGGCTCCTCGAACCATATGCTTTGGGTAAATTAATACTTCCTGACATTTATTTAAGTATTAAACAGAACTTTAGCTATGCTTGGCTCCTCGGACCACATGCTTTGGGTAAATTAATATTTCATGCTATCTATTTAAGTATTAAACAAAACCTTAACTATGCCTGGATCCTTGGACCACATGTTTTGGGTAAATTAATACTTCCTAACATCTATTTAAGTATTAAACAAAACCTTAATTATGTATGGCTCCTCGGACCACATGCTTTGGGTAAATTAATAATGCATGCTATCTATTTAAGTATTAAATAGGACCTTAACTATGCCTAGCTCCTCGGACCACATGCTTTGGGTAAATTAATACCCCCTGACATTTATTTAAGTATTAAACATAACCTTAGTTATGCCTGGCTCCTCGGACCACATGCTTTGGGTAAATTAATACTTCCTGACATCCATCTAAGTAACAAACAGAACCTTGGTCATGCCTGGATCCTCGAAACACATACCTTGAGTTAATTGATATTTCAAGCTATTCACATAAGTGTCAAACAGAACCTACATTATATCTAGATCCTCTTGAGTAAGATAACACTTCCTATTGATTATTTAAGTGTTTGATGGGATCAGCCCTACTGAATGATATGGATTTTCATTGAAGTGACATGATCAATTGCATGCTTGTAAGCATCACTTAAAGCATTTGAAAGTATATCCATGATCTATTTTAGGTCTGATTATTATATCCAGGTCTTTTAACTTAGCAATGGGAAGAAACTTAGATGGAGTCTAACATAAATTGGTGTCTTGCCATTTATATACATGAATGGAGTTGTATCTCATTTCCATATTAGCTAAGTGTTAAACAAAATAGACACTATATCAACACTTGTGTAAGAATCATAGAAGTAAGGAAAATATTCATAACTTTCACTAACTAAAGCCTCTGAAAGAGGTTGATTGGATACAAAGAGGTAACACTAATTACAAATTTTGAAAATAAAAACAGTAGCTTATAAAAAAATAAAAAAATAATAAAAAGAACTACACTAGAAGGGCTTTGGTAGGTTGAGTGGATGCTACTTCTGAGGCCTCGGGGCCCTTACTTGCAGGATCAGCCTTGGCAGGCAAAGGAAGAGTGGCCAGGACAATCTCCGTCTTTTTAGGAACTTCTTTCTCGATAGGGGGGTCCTGGGTGGCAGTTGGGGGCTTCAAGGCATCAGTGGCCACTCCCTGGTTTGCGTTCTTTTCTTTTTCTGTGACCTAGGGCTACTCGGCCTCCACAAAGGGGTTGTCAAAAGAGGTTGGAACAGTGGCTGTACTGTCCTTGCCTATTTCTGCCACCTCGAAGGTTGTATCAGGGCTCGAGCAAGAGGGAACAAACGTCAAATGGTAGGGGGTAGTATACACTCTCTGTCTTCCTAAGTACAGATGAAGCCTCAACCCCAGCTTGGTTGAGAGCTGCATTCCACACTTGGGAGTAGTAGTTCCTACATACCCCCGAGACCTCAGTCCTGAGGGCTTCCTCAGTCTCCGCCACTCCTACATCATATCCCTCTTGCTCGGCTTGATCCCGAGCCCTTTCCGCTTATTCCCTTGCCTTCTCAGGCTCCTCCAATTTCTTCTTGAGGGCAACGATCTGTACTTTGGAGGCGGATAGTTGATCCTTGACATTGCGAAGGAGCACCCGTTAGCCTTCAGCCTGCCTCTCAGCGCTATCCAGGGCATCTGCAACACTTTTTCTTTTCCTCTCCTCCTCAAGCAGCTTACTCTTGAGCTCCTGAATACTCTTTTCAGGCACATTGAAGGCCTCCACAACGACGTTGTGCCTTCCTTCCTCTTCCTTCATCTGCCGGTGGCAGTAATTTGTTATCTCCTCCACCTTGAATGTGGCTTGAACAACTTGCCGAGGAAAGAAACATAGATTAGAAAAAAAAAAAAGGCTAAGTAAGGGACATACCTTAGCGAGGTACCTTTTTAAACTAAGGAAGACCTCGTGCCTCCTCATGGACTGGAGCTCGGCCATGTCCTCAGGGAGCAGCAGAGCCTACTCCACGGCATCAGCCAAATAGCCAGTCTTCCCTCCTCGAAAGTCCCTAATGGAGGCACTAGCAGGCAGAGGAGCCCCATCTAGAATTGGGGTGGGAGTCCAGGCCGAAGGTGCTACCTGGGGATCAGCCCTCTGCTTGGAGCCCTTTGCTTGAAGCCCTTCTGCGCCACTTTGGCTTGCTTAGCTGCTCTTTGGGCCTCATTCTCTTGGAAGGGATGGGTTTTCCCTACTTCCACCACCTCTTTGCCCTTTGCTCCCTTTTTCTTTTAAGGTCGGTAGGTTCAAGACGAAGAGGCTGAGCAGGTAGAGGGGTGGGAAGCTTAGTCTGAGCTGCTTTCCCTGTTGTGTCCCTCCCTAGTTGGGACTCCAATAGTTCCTAAAGGGTGGACCTTTGCTTGCGTTGGATCCCCATCTCGTCTGGTATTGGTGTGAATGGATGGCTGAGGTCAAAAGTTGAAGTTTCTAGGGACAAAGCTTGATTGAAGACTTCAAACTCATCCTCGAAGTCAGATACTTCAACTACTTCTTCCTCTTCTATGTTGGCAGGGTGAGAAGAAGTGGCCACTTCGGTTGTCTGCTATGGTGGCAAGGCTACCTTTGGTATGCCTTTGGGTATAGGGTTGGTGGTGAGAACGACTTTTGGAATTGGGCCAGTGATTGGAAAGCCTGGAGCAGCAACACTGGTCCGTTACAGCCGAGGATCCCTAGCTTTACTGACGCACTTAGGCGCTTGGAAACTCTTGGATATTGGAATGTAGTCCAATATCAGGTGGGTTGCCCTGAGTTAGCCATCTGTGTAGACAAACACCTCGGCCTTTAGGATCTTATCCAAACTCGCTTAGTTCATGAGGTTGAAGTTGGGAATAGTCGCATTCCTATCTGCAAAACCATTAGGAGAAACAAAAAAAAGAAAACAAAAAATATCATTATTGAAAAATAAGACAAATCAAAGGAAATTTCATGTACAAGTACAAGCAAAAGAAAAGGCAAAAAGGGGTAACTTTAAAATAACCATCCTAGGTCTAAAACCCCATCTGGTTGCCCCTCTCTCGTCGGGCAAGGGAGGCCATCATGCCATTCTCCTGACATGATCAAAAAGTCCTTATTCAGGCCCTTGTTTTATTTGGGGAGGCATTGAATAAGCCTAACCTCAGGGTACTTAGATTTTAGGTAATACCTCTGTCCCTTTAAGTGATGGTGGTTGTAAACCCAATTGATATCATGGTGGGTCAACCCTAAGCCCATTCTTTCATTAAGGGCGTCTACACTCCCTAAAATTCTGAACATGTTTAGGGCACACTGGATAGGAGCTAACCTATGAACCCTAAGATAGTCCCTAGTTACAATACCCATGGGAATTCTCATCCCACCCTCTATGAAGGCAATCATTGGGATTACCACTTCTCCCTCTTGCCTTTTCTCATGCCATTCTCCTTCCTTACAATATCTAATGAATGCTCTTGAAGGAATCCTATACAGAACTCTAAAACTCTTTATTCCCTCCTCAGAGTCTACCAAATAAGCGAACCTACCCATTCCTAAGAGAGACTTGGAGATACTAAGAAGATAAAGAGAAGGAAAAAGAGCTGAGGAGGAAAAGATACAAAGAAAAGAAGAGTGTATAGAAAAATAAAGACTAAAGGTTTATGAAGACTTACAGAAAGAATAAAAGTGTCTTCGCACAGACTTTTGGTATTTGTAAGGGCACGAGTGAGTTGGGAAAGTTTGCAGGTTCAACGTATGTCCGCTAAAACAAAATGAATGCTAAAGTGAGATGAGTGATTGATTTGAGTGGTATTTATATCAAGGAGGGAGTTAGAAACGGGAAAATTCTTGCTCGGTTCCTAGCAAAATCCTCAACTGTTGGATCCACATCGCATCGTAGAACGTGGGGAGCAGAAAGCCGTAAAAATTTAATGAAGGCACGTCTCATATGCCGAAGCATCAGGAGCATGCCTTAAGCAATTAAAAAGGCACCTACGCAATCAGAAGTGACGTATAATGAGCTAGCGGTACGTGCAGTGGCATCAAAATCCTCCTTTCTTCCCGATAAACCAAAAAGAAGGATCTCGAGGGGTTATTGTAGGGGTATTAGACCCAGGAGTGCATATTTATGTATATATTAGGTCAAGGGCCCAATCCGAGGACATTAAACAATTCGAGAACAAGTAAGCACTTTCATAAAGGTCCGTGTTAGTAAGTAAAGAGGTGAAATCCGGTTAAGGTCATCTAGAAGGGTGGTCCGAGGAAGAATCCCTCAACGGCTGAGCAAAGCCGAGGTCAAAAGGGGTGGTCTGTCGTCAAGAGTAACATTCTGGATCATTCCATGAATGAAGATAAGTATCAGGAAGGAACAAGATAGAGAAAGGTCATGAAATATCTCAAGGAAAAGTTGCTACCACCGCATTAAATGCTCTGTAGCTAACTCTCTAGTTGCATTGATGAGGAAGTGATACTTGAACAGTAAATTTCAGCCTTACAGCTACTACCTAAAGACTTTAGGAAGGTGCTGATGGGACAAGGATCAACACCTACAATCTGATCTGCACGTGGAAGGTGGAGATGAAAGGGGAAGATAGTATAAAATGGAAAAGAGACTTTGAGAGTAGGAGATCGAGAAATCAAAAGAAAAACACTGTAGCAATCAGGAACAAAATTTTAATCAAACTTATGAGAAATATACAAGAATTGATCTCCTCGGACTGTGCTGAGAATGATTTTCTTTAGTTTAAATCAATCTATCTTCCTGTTCTTGTCATTTGAACCCACTTTACTTGTTGTCTAGCTCATTTTAGCCAAGTTTTCCAACCCACCACTACAAACTCATTGTTTTGGGTTTTTCAGACCTAAGTCCATCCATCTTTTGGGTTAGGGACTGAAATAGTATCCTTATAGGTCCCTACATCTCATTTTTACCACATTTAGTCCCTATTTAGAAAAACGTCATCCATTTTAGTCATTTCCGTCAGTGCCCTAACTGTAAAATCCTAAGTGGCAGACAAAACTATTAAAATAATAATAATAAATTTTATTTTGGCATAAAAAAATGCCACGTCAGCATCTAAATTTAAAAAAAAAATTAATTTATCAATTTTCACTAAATAAAAAAATTAAAAACCAAAAATCTTATGAATTGAGATCTAAGTGTGTCATGAACAAGAACTACAAGAACAAAAACCCACAAACCCAGATTTAAAAACACAATATTAAAAACCAAAAATCACAAACCCAAAAAATAAAAACACAAAATTAACACATCAAATCCACATCATATTAAACATGAACAAGAAATTAAACATTTGAACAAGAAGACAAACCTAGAAAATTTAAAACCCAAAAAATTAGCATCAGATCCACATCAACACAAAATTAAACATGAACAAATTCGAAAAATCAAACCCCCACACTACCAAAGCATCAAACACAAAACTCAAACCCAGAATTTTTGGCCCCCAAACACAAAAACACTAAATTCAAAACCCAAATTTTCGGGCACCAAAGAAAATAGAAGAAAAGAAAGAGTATGATTTTCTTATCTTTCCAAGAAACCAACACAAAATCAACTTAAACCAACACAAAACTCAATGATCTGAAACCGAACGATCAACGACCCACCGACCTGAAACCCAACGATTTGAAACTCAACTCAAACCACCGATTCGAAACCTCTAAACCCACCAAATCCACCACCTCTAATCTCTACATCTGTTTCATTGCAAGGAAACTAGGCCGAATCTCCTTAAGCTTCAATCCTTTGTCGTTGACCACGATAGTCACGAATGGCAGTGAGTCCTTTCTGGGCTCGGTCTATGGGTTTCACATCAAGTTCTCTGTCGATGATTTCTTCTTGCTTGTGTCCGCTTGAGTTTCAATTCCTCCTATTTTTCCCTCTCATCTCTTATGGCTGGGATTGAGCTCAATGAGAGGCGAAAGTGCTGAACCAGATAGAGCAAAAGGGAGAAACTGAACCACGGGAGAGAGTGAGAGAGAAAGAGAGTGTGTGTATGTGTGTGTGTGGAAGTGGTGGGTGGGTTTAATTTATTGGGTTTATTTTAATTTTTTGGGTTTGTGTATGCTTAATTTTTTGTTTGTTTTCTAAGAAAAAAAAAGGAGAAAATGTCAAATAAAGGAAAATGTTCTTCTTGTTCTTAAATCTCGGTTTGTGTTTTTGTTGTTCTTGTTCAAGACACACTTAGATCTCAATTCATCTGATTTTTGGTTTTTAATTTTGTTTTTAATTTTTTTTATTTAGTTAAAATTGACAAATTAATTTTATTTTAATTTAGATGCTGATATGGAATTTTTTAATGCCAAAATAAAAATTATTATTATTATTTTAATGGTTCCATTTGCCACCTAGGAGTTTGCCATTAGGGCACTTGAGGAAAAGACTAAAATGGATGGCATTTTTCTAAATAAGGATTAAATGTGGTAAAAATAAAATGTAGAGACCAAAATAGGAATCGGGGCAAAACATAGAGACGAAAAGTGCACTTCTGCCTTTCTTTTCCAATAAAGCTATCTACCACCAAACTATGGTAGACACTACCCCTTTCCCATGAAAAAGTTGGACATGTGGCCACGTTGCCATCATTCATTTGCTTTGAAATTTTTTAAAACTTTTTTCTTTTTCATTTAATTGCATTATTTATTGGATTTGACCGGACTTTTTTTTAAAAATACTAAGTATTTTAACACACACACAGGTAGAGAGAAGAATGTCTTAAAGAAACTGACAGTAATGTATATCCAAAATGGTCTATTTGACCGGACTTTGATTCCTAATGACTAATACTACAAACCCATGTATTGGCATATTAAATTCATATATTGTTACTGTAAATTTAAGATTTATATCATAAATTAAACAAATGCATATAATATGTATAATATTTTATATATTTATTAAAATATATATAATATTATACACATTTGCATAAAAATATACAATGTTGTAGACATTTTTTTTTAAAATTTATTATATAAATCTTATCTAGATAGTATAATGTTAAATAATAATTTTTCTTTTTATTGTGATTATTTTTTTAATAGTTAATAATATTTTGTTGATTTTTGAAACACTATAATGAAAGTTGTGAAATAAAAAATACATTTTAAAGATGGTATTTATATTTATTTGAATTATTTTAGTCAATTTTTTATTTATACTAATTTAATATATTTAATTATATTTTAAATAACTAATAAGTTAATTATGATATCATCACTATTCAACCTTAGTTCGACCTCGGTCTGACCTTAAAAACATTGAACTTTTTCCTTCTCCGGTTCTTTGAACAGTTTAGGATTCAAAACCATGATATACTCAAAATATGTGTCATTGAATGGAAATAGCACTGTTATTTGTTCACTTTATTCTACGATATTAGGAGGTTCTCATGAATTTAATAGTTTTTCTATTTTTCTTAATTTGATTAAAAAAAATTATATTCCTATTTTGTGGAATTTACTTTGAAGTTAGATTAAGAGCTCTATAATGAACATATTAAAGTCTAGGTGCATTATCAGTTACTATTAATTTATAATGATATTTTATGATCTATAAGTTTATATAATGCATTGTAAAGAATTAAAAATGTCCTTTATTATATAATCTTTCTGTTAAAAATAATATTATTTGATTATTGTAAATGATTATACAATAATCTTTTTGTTTAAAAATATTACTTTTTGTAGGTTCTTGAAGAGCTCAACCTACCTATACAAGTGAAAAATTTGAATGGAAAAAAATTTATTTTCCAATCAGAACTAAATGACTATAAACTCTATTATAGAATTTGACAAAGTAATTTAAGCTTGATAAAATGATAAAAGTACGTATTTATTTAATATAGCAAAATTATTAATTTGGTATTTTACTTCTACATATTATATTTTACTACATTCACATGCTTATATTAGAGGTACTACAAATGATTGTGAAAGCAACTTATCAAGTGAACAGAATAGTAATTCTACAAAGTTACAAAAAATTGATGTTGAAGGCAATGTACAACTCACACCAACATCTGCACTCAAGGAAAACAAAATGAGTTATTCAATGACTACTACGAAGCAACAAAAGAAGAATATACAAAAAGTTATTTAAAATTGCAAAAAAAAAAAATCACAAAAAATTATGAAAAACATTTTTTGTCTTGCAATTAATTACAAATTGTTATTTTAACATTGCAACATTTATTGGATAATTAAGGATATTAGGTGTTTGGAATCCTAATTTTTATATAAATTTTTTTAATTGATATGTTCCATTTACTAAGGCAAAAAAACAAAAGTTTTTAAAGTTGTTTAGCACTGTCAACAACATTACATATGTGATAACTTAAATTCTTCTTTTATTGTTGGATTCTTTCATAGTTAGGCCTATCCAAACCCATCCGAGACCCGACCCACCCGAAGGACCCGATCGGAACCAATCTGAAACCGGCCAACCGGACTATTCCAGTGGTCGGCGGCGGGTCTTCTCCCCTAGAAACTGACTCTGGCGGGTCGGTTTCGGTTTCTATCCCGAAAAACCCGAACCAACCGGAGAAAAACCCAGATTCCGGCGAAAAACCCAAATTCCGGCAAGAAACCGAGATCCCGACGAGTAAAATTTCAGAATTTGGCAAAAAAAACCCAAATCTCAGCCAAAAAACCCATATCCAGGTGATATTTCTCGTAGATTTGGTGAGATTTTGATCGGATTTGGCAAAATCTCATCAAATCCAATGAGATTACCGCCGAATTTGGCGAAATCTCATAGATTCCGATGAGATTTTCACCGGATCTCGAGTTTTCTCACCGTTTTCTTGCCATTTTCTCCGAACCCAGACGCCGACCGACCCGCCCGCCACCTGTTGAAGTCTGATCCGCCCAATCTATTTACTCCGGCGGTCGGCGGCGAGTGAGATTTTCCAAAACCCAATTCCGTCACGTCGGTTCTGGGTTGGGCATAAACCCAACCCGTGGACAGCCCTATTCATAGCCAATGGCTTTTCTATGCATTGCATGGGTTAGCGACTAGTAATACATAAGTTGAAGAAAATAAAGATAACTTTAATCCGCAACCAACCAGAGCATAAGCACAACAAAACTATGGAATGTATAGCCATCAATATGTATTTATTTTTGAAATTCACCAAGTACCAACTATTATATGAGATGGAGTTCGTAGAGATAAAATACAAAGCATAATAAGTGCAGGAAAGCTACAGAGGGTAAAATTATTTATGGAACTCCATGACTGCCCAAAGAGTATAGGCACAAAAAACAACTTGAAAGTTTGAAAATCCGGATTCCTTGCACAAAGCCTCAAATTCTTTCTCAGTTCTCTCCTGGCCTTCAAGGTTCAACAACATGCTAATGTCAAGACGAGAGATATATTGAGAAGCCATACTTGACACTGTAGCTTCTGGCATGAGTAGTTCAATAATAACTACCTTCCCATTATCTGGTAGTGCTTTATAGCAGGTCCTCAAAAGTTTCTTGCAGTTTTCATCATTCCAGTCATGGAGTATATTCTACAAGTGAAAAAATGCAGAAACAAAAATGATTGCTTTTGAAAAATTTACCCAAAAATTCTTTATCATCATCTACTTTAAACACAATATCCAAATTCTACCTTCATTACAATTGCATCCCCTTTAGGGACATTGTGAAACATATCTCCTCCCACGTGCTCAATACCTGCATAGAATATGAGTTGTTCTCTATTTAGGAAGGATCCTTGTGAACAGGGCCAGCTTGATAAATGCCAAAGACAATAACTTTAAGTGATATATATATTAACAGGTAAAAATTAGAGAAAATCTAATTAGATTATGAAATTGAAGTCCAATTTTGCAACATGTATCCTAAATTATTTATTTTTAGAAAGTTTTATTTCTTAATTTTGAAATCAAATGTGAGATTACATCATAAATATCCATCCAAATGAGTTATTACATACAAAAACTAAATAGTCTAGAATTAATGAACAAAAAAAAATAAAAATAAAATTTTAAAATTGACAATTTACATTTTCTACTTAATAATATTCTTACAAGACTTCTTAAAGAGTTAAAAAAAAATATAAGAATGATTATTAATAATATTTAAAGTATATATGTAAGAATTATACTATACATCTTAATATATATTTTTTAAGTATATCTATATATATATGCATGAGATTACAAACTAGTATTATTAAGTAGATTAATCATACTATAAAAAAATTAAAAATTTTACCAGGATAAGATGGTGAGCTTTGTATCACATGAGGCAAATCAAAGTTAATGCCTTTAATGGAAGGGTACTTGGAAATGACCATACTTAGGCATCTCCCAGTTCCGCCACCAACATCAACCAATGACGTTAGCCCCACAAAGCCTTGGTATACCTCAAGAATTTTCGACAGGGCTATTGTGGAAAGATCAGCCATGCTCTTGTTGAACACTATGTTGAAAGCTGGATCCTTGTCCATATATTGGAATAAGGGCATTCCATGCACTCTTTGAAATTGATTACCACCTTCAAGAATGGCATGCTTCATACGTAGGCTGCAACGTAGAAACAAAGTAGATAACAGAAGGAGATACAATACACAAGTAATATTATTTTGATTCATCTCATATATATATATATATATATGGCAAATTGGCAATATGTAATTCTTTTTTCCCAATATATATTTTTTAATTTACTACAAACTTAATATGTAAATAGTAATGCTATGAAAATAATATTTTTCACAGCTGCTCATACAATCTGCCAGATTTGGATTAACACATCAATCACAATAATTTATATTATCAGTTTTGAAAAATATTATGTCCCGATAATTATTGATATTGGGATTCCTATCGGCATAAATAAGAAGTAACAGCCAGCAAAATCATTCAATTATGATGAAATGTTACTGCCCTTTTTTGCATTATACTTTGCATTTATACAAAATCAAGGAGACTCGTGTATACCTGGCCTCCCAAAAGACACGGTGAGAATTGAAAGCTGAAAGAGTAGCCAGGGAACTGCCATCATCTTTTTCAACAAAGAAGTAAGAGGTTGGTGTGAGTCCATAAAGTCTCTCAACCCTACCATCTTCAAGTGTGTGGATAGAGCATGTCAAAAGGGAGTGACTAACAAGGACTCGCAACATGCGATCCAACCTAGAAGGTGTATCAGAATCAGAGTCCTTTGTTGGAAGCTGAGAAGCAATTTCAGAAGTTGTGATACAAGCAGCAGGGCCTGCTCTAGCAATAATCCCAAACAGGTCAAGCTCAATGGCTGCATTTAGGACACAAGAAAATATTTGGGCACTGGAGACTAGGATAGCCTGAAGGCATGCCTTATCATCTTCACTAACACTAAGTGTGGGTGTAACTTTGTTTTCTAAGGAACCCATTTTAATTTGCTTCTTTCTCCCTTTTCGTTTTTCCCTCTCCTATAAATAGGCCTTGCATGATATACATCTTGTGGTGTAGATTTAAAACCAATTTTTCTACAGCCATCAGATCAAAGTCGTCCTTGTTGCGCTAATAGAGTGGCCTTAGTCCACAAACGTGCTTAGAATTTTCTACTATATAGTCCATCACTCCAATTAGCAGACGTGCAATAGTCCATCACTGCAAAGCAAAGTCACCACCAGCTTGTTGAATATGCGCTCATTCCATGTTAAAATCAAAGAGAAGAAGAAATTTAAAAGATTGAAGAAGAGATTAATTGTAGAAAAGCGGTAGTCTTTAGTAACTATATCTTTACTATTTAAAACTTTCTCCCCTCTCCTTTGTGTGTGTGTGTTAAAATACTTAGTATTCTCAAAAGAAAAAACAGTGAGTTAATCTCACATTGAAAAATGAGTGTGAGTTATAGAGTTTTAAAGTCTGTATTGTTTATCTAAGAGTTAAGCCCTTTTGGATATACACTACTATTAGTTTCTTTAAAACCTTCTTCCGTCTTCCTTTATGTGTGTATGTGTTAAAATACGTAGTATTCTAATGAGTTGTGAGCAGATTAAGTCGGTCAAGTTATGGGTTGACGAGTATTTTTTCACGTGCAAAAATAAAAAATAAATTTTAAAAAATACTAAATGTCAAAAATAATAAAATACTCAAAAATAAAAATTAAATAATACATAGATTTTTAAGTTTACACAATTCAAAGTTCACTAATAATATCATGACCATAAAAATTTAGATGCATGACTTTTCGTTAATTACCCAAACCTACTCCTTCAAAACTTTCATATATTTGTACTTCTTTTCTAATGGAGGAAAACACAAAACAACACTAAGTGGTAAGTATGAATCATAAAATGACAATGTCCAACAGCCAAAATGGTCATATACCATTATTTGGCAAAATATTTAGTGATATGCCACTGTTTGTGAATTATTTAACAATCTACCACCTTTTTGAAACTCGAATTTGTGAAACTCGAGTTTGCCACTCGAGTTCTTTGAAAAAAATAGTCTTCAAATTTGCCGTGTCATTTTTTATAGAACTCGAGTTCCAATACCATCAAAAATTTTCCATGGAACTCGAGTTTTAAAAAAGTAGTAAATTTTTAATTATTTCGCAAACAGTAATAAATTCATACATATTTTACCAAACAATAGTACTTGGCCATTTTGGCCTGTCTAACTTGAAAAAGCAAAAGAAAAAAAAGGGAATTTGATACCGTAATAAAAGCTTCCTACACATCAAAATTTTTTATTATTATTATTATTTATTTTATTTGGACACATCAAAGTTAAGTTATATTATATCACTGTTACCTTGTTATTTTTTTTAATGCCACATCACTTTTAACTTATCTTGTCTCACATTTTCAATTTTCTCACCAAAATATACTGTCACGACACTTTTTTTTTCCTCAAATGTTAGAGATACAATAATTTTTACAATAATAGAGTTGGTAAATTTTTACTTATTTTTACTTGGACATATATTAACATTATTTTTATATCTATTATTAATAGTTAACCACCTCAATAATTATGAAATTTTTTGTGACCTTAGAATTATTGATTTTTTTTTTCATGTTTCTCACCATTTTAATTAGTGGGTTCCAAATTTTACCTAAAATAAAAATAATAAAACATTTTATTGACGGTACGAAAACCCCAAAGTCGTCACTATATTTTTTTCTTCCCTCATTTTTTTTCACAATTCTAAACTCTGGGGTTTTTCTATTGTGGGGCCCAGCAATTCGTGGACCAGGCCCATTTGCCCTTAGAGAGTCCGAGGGCCCAATCCGAGGAGAACTGTGGCCCAAGCTCCATGACGCAGAGCACGGACCAATTTTTGGGAGGCAGCCGAGGACAGTCTAGTCCTCGGCTGGCCCATGATCCGCCCAGAATAAAGGGATAAATTCGTAAGAAAATCCAAAATACCTTGGGGCGATTACCCTAAATACCCTTCTGGATAAGGCCCAATGCCTGACAGAACCGTACTCTACAGCTTTATCAAGTCATCCCCAACAATTCCGGGATTAGACTGATGGGACCAATGTCAGTATTTGTAAAGACTGACCCTACACGTGAACGAAGGACATCGAACGCACACTAGTATAAAAGGAGAAGTAAGTGAATCTAGCAGGGGGGGAAAAAAGGGACTTCATGAAGAAGATCGTCGGAACGATCCATGCACAGAACAGAGAAAGTCCTCCGTTGGACAGCCGGAAAGGACCACAAGGGTCCTCGGATCAAGTCCGAGGAGCCCATTCTCAGAAGTGGCAGCATGGCGGGGCTTTAAACGTTTAGGCCCAGTCCATTTTCCACAGGGATCTTTCTGAAATCCAGACCGGACCGTCCCCCCGTGACCAAGCCCAAGCTTTTCAAGCCCACTCTCTACAAATCGTATTGTGAGGGATCTCTCCCGCGTGAACCCAAAAATGTCACTGGGCCACGTAGGAATCGTGTCCTTACAATTGGCGCCGTCTGTGGGGAAGCATGCGCGCTTGGCGCAGGTGGCGGTGGAGTCAACTCTCTACTAAGCAAAAATTCACGAAACTTCCTCCGTCTCCTTTGACGTGCAGCTGTTGTTCCGACATAAACTTCTGCTAGGGGCTACTCCTTGCAGCGCCCATGGCGTAGGCAGCCCTAGGGGCTCTTGGCCTCAAGCCGGCTCTCCCCGCCCTGATCTAGGGGCTTACATCCGAAAAACAAACAAATACCAAAAACAAATCTCACAAGTTTTGGACAGAACCAAGGTCTTGCATGGTCCTCGGACTCAAACCTATGGGGAAACCAAGTACAAGAGATGAAAACCAAAAGTTTTGGACAGAACCAAGGTCTTGCATGGTCCTCGGACTCAAACCTATGGGGAAACCAAGTGCAAGAGATGAAAACCAAAAGTTTTGGACAGAACCAAGGCCTTGCATGGTCCACGGACTCAAGCCTGTGCGGAAACCAAACACAAAAAAAATAAATCTCGTAAGTTTTGGACAGAACCAAGGTCTTGCATGGTCCTCGGACTCAAACCTATGGGGAAACCAAGTACAAGAGATGAAAACCAAAAGTTTTGGACAGAACCAAGGCCTTGCATGGTCCACGGACTCAAGCCTATGGGGAAACCAAACACAAAAAAATAAATCTCGTAAGTTTTGGACAGAACCAAGGTCTTGCATGGTCCTCGGACTCAAACCTATGGGGAAACCAAGTACAAGAGATGAAAACCAAAAGTTTTGGACAGAACCAAGGCCTTGCATGGTCCACGGACTCAAGCCTATGGGGAAACCAAACACAAAAAAATAAATCTCGTAAGTTTTGGACAGAACCAAGGTCTTGCATGGTCCTCGGACTCAAACCTATGGGGAAACCAAGTACAAGAGATGAAAACCAAAAGTTTTGGACAAAACCAAGGCCTTGCATGGTCCACGGACTCAAGCCTGTGGGGAAACCAAACACAAAAAAATAAATCTCGTAAGTTTTGGACAGAACCAAGGTTTTGCATGGTCCTCGGACTCAAACCTATGGGGAAACCAAGTACAAGAGATGAAAACCAAAAGTTTTGGACAGAACCAAGGTCTTGCATGGTCCTCGGACTCAAACCTATGGGGAAACCAAGTACAAGAGATGAAAACCAAAAGCTTTGGACAGAACCAAGGTCTTGCATGGTCCACGGACTCAAACCTATGGGGAAACCAAGTACAAGAGATAAACATCACAAGTTTCGGACGGAACCAAATCGGATGGGAAACCAAGAGATGCTTTGGACAGAACCAAGGTCTTGCATGGTCCACGGACTCAAGCCTGTGGGGAAACCAAGCACAAAAAAAAACAAATCTCACAAGCTTTGGACAGAACCAAGGTCTTGCATGGTCCTCGGACTCAAACCTATGGGGAAACCAAGTATAAGAGATGAAAATCAAAAGCTTTGGACAGAACCAAGGTCTTGCATGGTCCACGGACTCAAGCCTGTGGGGAAACCAAGCACAAAAAAAAACAAATCTCACAAGCTTTGGACAGAACCAAGGTCTTGCATGGTCCTCGGACTCAAACCTATGGGGAAACCAAGTACAAGAGATAAACATCACAAGTTTTGGACGGAACCAAGGTCTTGTATGGTCCTCGGACTCAAACCTATGGGAAAACCAACTACTCGTAAGGAAAAACTACATTACGTAGAATTTGGATTCATCTGAGGAAAGCTCTCCACTCACCATTGGGTCAGTTCCCAAACTGCGGGGATTCGCAAGTCTGCTCTTAGATCTGCAGCACCAGGGGAATCGATGCGACGTAGGGCAATACGTCACCTGAGAAACAATTTGAGTTCTTTACCCTCCGTCAACTCCTCGGACGGTACTCTCATACTTATCATAGAATATTCAATTGTTATTTTTGCTAGTTTCCTGAGTTAAACTTGCTATGAGTCATCGCCGTAATGTTTGGTAGTGTTGGTACATTAGAATTGATTGGATTATGTTTCAAAACTTCCTGCTCTAAGTATCATTGAAGAAACAGACACAGGGAGCACACCCTTCCACAAAATAATGTTGCAAAAAGAGTAGTATTCAAAATAAGTAGGCAAAATTTCCTTTCTTATTAAAACAAAGAAACAGTACAGCATACAACAAAAAGCTGAAATCAACTTGTGATAAAACTTGCTACATGATAGAAAGGAAAGTTACAAGGAAGCAAGAGAAGGCCGAGGAGGTAGCACAGACGAGAGGTTGGCTACTGCTTCGAGGCCTCGTTTCATCCTCAACGCTTTCACGTGCCCGAAACTCAGGCAGCAAAAGAACCTGACCTCAGGCTAACACCATCTACAAAGAAGATGCAGGGAGCCGGAAGTTGGGAAGCCCCCGCAGAAATTTGCCGGCTGCAAGGTAGACAGTGCTGATGGTGGAAATTCCTTCTTCGGACATACCAAAAATCTGGCATGACCAGAACCTGCTTCGGATTTTGACTAAAAGCGTGGGAAACACCCTCTCCCCTCTGTCATAAGGGAATATTTCTTTGAATCTATGCCTTCGTTGCCCGTATATCACTCTTCTGAGCCTGAGGAGAACGTGGCGCCTTTGCGGCGGAGAGAGTTTTTCTTCCCCGACCCTCGTCTCAAACATGACTTACTGCGGGAGGAAGCTGAAGGAGGAGACTAAGGAGCTGGTGCCTAGGCAAAGAAACTTGCTCTCTTGTTTATTTGAGGAGATAGGGTGGTGGCATTTAATTAGCGCAGCTTCCCAAGGAACGCTACAGACAAAACGTCTCCAGCTCGACTTCCAACAAACCTCTGCAACGACAAGACTAAAGGAGCCTCGTCGAGGTGCACCTCGAACATCGGGACACCCAAAAGTACCGCGTGGCCAAAGATTATGGAAATATCTCATGATCTGTGGGCCTAATAAATTCGCGGCCCATGCCCTTGCTACATGAAGGCCCACGGACTACGGCCCACGCCGGGTAATAACTAATGCCGAGGACAACCTCCTGCCCGGCCGCGTACGGGATACCTAAGGAGAGGGAATAAAACAGAACCAGGGCCTTGCATGGTCCTCGGACTCAAGCCTATGGGGAAACCAAGTATAAAAATTATTATTATTACAAGTTATGGACTGAACCAAGGCCTTGCATGGTCCTCGGACTCAAGCCTATGGGGAAACCAAGTATAAAAATTATTATTATTACGAGTTTCGGATAGAATCAAGGCCTTGTATGGTCCACGGACCCAAACACGGCATCAAGCCTCCAGTTCTCTCCTCGGCCAGCATGGGTAATCATTACTTTTCACTGGTCGGCCTTATTGGGCCAAACACTTATATTAGAGTTATGGCAACATCTTTTTATTATCAAGTATTTTGGTCTTAGTTGTCATCGGTTTAGATACTTTCTCATTGAGCCGAGCAGCATTTACCAATATACAAAAACATAAACGGAATATGCAAAATGAAATAATAAACACTTTTATTAATATAAGAGATTATTACAATGTACGAAAAAGGGCTCAAACAAGCCTATACAAAAGGAGAACTGCTGAAGCAACGATAACACTCGCAGTACAGAGAAGTAAACAGTCAGGCTTCTTCTAAAACTCATCTTCAAGGTCTCTTCAGTCTCTGCCTCAACATTGCTCATATCATGACAAGAACCTTCTTCGGAAAAGGATGAAGAACAAGGAAGAAGAATTGAAGGAGAAGGAAGAAGAATTGAAGGAGAAGGAAATAGTAAGGAAGAAATCAATGAAGAAGATGGAGGAGATGAAGGAGGAAGATGGAGGACATGAGTAAAGAAGGAGGAGAAGAAGAGAGAAGGGATGAAAAGAAAGAAAATGAGCAAAAGAGGGAAAAGGGAAGGCACCAAGACGGAACTGGTGCTGGGAAGACTATAAGAGAAAAGCGGAGGAGGGCACCAAGGAGCAAAAGAGGGAGAAGTAGAAGCACTTAGCCCCTGCCTCAGCCCTGACTCCTAACACGTTGGTGCCATATTAGGTATGTTCATGAGGAGCCGGGTGGTGCTGGTCTTGGTTGTTCTCGACTCAGTCACGCCGAGAGTTCGACACGACGAGTCCCTGCTTCGGATTTTGGCTGAAAGAGAGGCGAGACAGATCTTAAGTCTGCGCCACCCTTGCCCTGATCGAGTCATTTCAAGTTTTATCAGAATATGGTGTCTAGAGGAGGGGCATGATTTCTTCATCATTTGTTGCGATCTCAGAAGAATAGAAGGGAGTTAGTACGAAAGTGATGGCCTCCTGCTTGCCTTCTTATAGGAAGAGCAGAACGGATGGCATTAAATGCATTCAACCTTCCCAAAGAATCTGAAGAAAAAAGAGGCGTCCGTTCCACTTCTCCACCTTATCAAATGAGCCGCCGGATATAAATGAGCCTCGTTAAGGGGAATTCATTAAGGGCGCGTCTGGGACATCCAAGCGGCAGGAGCATATTCCGAGCGGATTAAAAGGAATCCCTCAAAAACCGCCTAACTTCCTGGGAAACCGCTCACATAAATGCGGGATCAAGCTAAATGGGCCATATTAAGGGCCCGGGTTTGCCAAAACCCTCCTTTCCAATCCGGAATTCGGATAGAAGGGTTTTGAGGGGCTATTGTGGGGCCCAGCAATTCGTGGACCAGGCCCATTTGCCCTTAGAGAGTCCGAGGGCCCAATCCGAGGAGAACTGTGGCCCAAGCTCCATGACGCAGAGCACGGACTAATTTTTGGGAGGCAGCCGAGGACAGTCTAGTCCTCGGCAGGCCCATGATCCGCCCAGAATAAAGGGATAAATTCGTAAGGAAATCCAAAATACCTTGGGGCGATTACCCTAAATACCCTTCTGGATAAGGCCCAATGCCTGACAGAACCGTACTCTACAGCTTTATCAAGTCATCCCCAACAATTCCGGGATTAGACTGATGGGACCAATGTCAGTATTTGTAAAGACTGACCCTACACGTGGACGAAGGACATCGAACGCACACCAGTATAAAAGGAGAAGTAAGTGAATCTAGCGGGGGGAGAAAAAGGAGACTTCATAAAGAAGATCGCCGGAACGATCCATGCACAGAACAGAGAAAGTCCTCCGTTGGACAGCCGGAAAGGACCACAAGGGTCCTCGGATCAAGTCCGAGGAGCCCATTCTCAGAAGTGGCAGCATGGCGGGGCTTTAAACGTTTAGGCCCAGTCCATTTTCCACAGGGATCTTTCTGAAATCCAGACCGGACCATCCCCCCGTGACCAAGCCCAAGCTTTTCAAGCCCACTCTCTACAAATCGTATTGTGAGGGATCTCTCCCGCGTGAACCCAAAAATGTCACTGGGCCACGCAGGAATCGTGTCCTTACATCTATTAACTTAAATTTTAAATACTTAAAATAATAGAGAAAACATGTTGAATAATTTTTTTTAAAAAAAGTAATCAAGGAAAGTGAACATTATAAACTATTTTGTAAGTATATTGCTATACTCTTAACACTTTGATAATGAAAAATTATTGCAAATTACATGTATATTAGATTTTTGTATGACAATTACATTCCTTTACAATTTTCTATTTATTTATTTTATTAGTATTTATTAATAATTTTCAAATTAATTTTTTCTCTTAATTTTGCCCCCTAAACTGAAATCTTAACTCTACCATTGCTTTTGGATGGTTGATATTATGTTACATTTATAGGGTTTTGCTTTGGAGTGATTTTTTTTTTTTTTTTCCTAATAGAGTTTCAACCTATGGCGTTAACTTCTAATAATTGTTCTCTTTATCATCATACTAAGACACCTATTAGTTTTTGGTGTAGGCAGAGATTCAATCGCAGATTTTTTATTCAACTATCAGAAACTTTACCAGTTGAGCTAGTTTTGAAGTGATTTGTTAGCTTACATGGTCTGCCTTTTTTTAAAAAAAAAAAAGCATGAAATTACAGTAAAGTCATATGTTGTTAGGCCTGTTTTCACCTTACCTACCCATAGTTCAAAACTTAATACTTTACTCACCTAAAACTACCTCTATTTGTTTCTTGTTACCCTCATTTATTAAAAACATGAGTAAATATGGTAGTTCTTCGAGGGAACTAGTCCTCCAATGATTCTTCGAGAGAATCAACCTCCAAGCTAGTCTCAATAACAACTAAGCAAATGCATTCTTATTCAATTCTTCTTTTTACAATCATCTCAGTCTTATATTAGTTACTGTGGTACTGTTAGTAGTAACTAACTAACTAACCACAAGGTACACATATTACAGCTCAACCCTCCAACTAACAATGTACAATACTTTGATGCTTGTTCTAACTAACTCTGTACAAGTACCTATTGCACACAATTATCACAACTATGATGTCTTGTATTGAAGTCCTAACATGTCTCTCTCCTTGATAAAATAAAAAAAATAATAATAAAAACAAACAAACAAACAAGAAAAAATAAAGAAATTATTAAAAACTTTTATGCAATATCTTGGAACTTCAATTGGACAACAAATTAAAACTCCCAATCCAACGCAACAACCTTAATGTTAAAAAGGTTCCAATAAATCAAATCAAGTCTCCTAATTTCACTCAAACATGACTCTTAAAGAATCAAATAAATAACAAACAATCACATAATATGGAAAACATAGACCCTGCTCCTCACGTCTCCCTCTCCCATTCACATGCCAGCCAACAAAAATTTTAAATCCGAAAATCGAGAAAGCAAATTAAAACACCTAATCTGGAACGATAATATACATTGAGATTTGAGACTATAAAGACTAGGATTAATCCTAGTAACTGAAACTTGTAATATATTTGGACAAAAAATTTGTAACCTCCAAACGGCGACGAAAGTAGAGGAAAAATCTCAATTCACGTGGCCACGGCCCTACAATGTCAAAAATTTGACTGTACCTTATTTGACTGAACTTTAATGGGCATGACTGATGTAGAAATATCGCACAGTGATCACAAAGGACGGAAAGGAGAGAGTTGTTATCGTGTGGGGCATGGCGAAGTGAATGATTTAGGTGGCTACTACACATACAAACAAAGATGGTGCCTATTGTTTTAAAAAATTCATAATGTATGAATATTCTGCAATTGTTTAAAATATTACCTTAAAATCAATATTTGGCCCCTCCAAAAATCAAGAGTTGGTTCTTGCAAAAAAAGAATTGAACAAATAATTGTTGGATTCTAAAAAATAGTTGTTAAGAACAACAAACTATCCACCTTGTAAGATAAATAGTTGTTACTTTCAAATTTTTAGTTTTTTCCTCTCTTAATTGGTAAGTTTTGTTTGTTGAGTTCAAAAAATAAGTTTTTAATAAAATAAATTTCTCTTAGAGTTATTTTATTTGAGACTAAGTCTTTTTGTTGTTTTTGTTAAGTTTCAAATTGTTTGTCAAAACTTAATTAGTTAGTCACAAAGCATCAAATAAAAAAAATTAAAAAATTAAAAAAAACTACATTATAGATATGTAATGTTAGAGAGTGACAATAATTAAAAAGTAATTTTCTCTTGGACACACACACATATAATTTTTATATTTAATTTTCAATTTGGGATTAAGTCTTTTATTGTTATTATTGTTGTTAAGTTCTCAATTGTTCTTGGATGCTTGATCTAGACTAAACATGTTGAATGAAAAAAAAAAGTAAAAGGATAATTTAATATTAGGGTAATCTAAAAATTCTGGCTAGGCCCCTACTTGGGGAAGAGTCTGATTTTCAACAATTTACCATTGTTGAGAATTTTCAATGGAGTGCGTGCTAGATTTATGTGGTCAGACTTTAGAGGAGAAAATCAAATATAGACCTCTATACAATTTGAAGGCCAAGGGACCTTTATTTTTTTTTTTTTTGGAGAAACAAGACAAAACTTATTCAAACTTCACGAAAACTTTTGTCCACTAGTGCAAGTTGTTTCACATCATAGGGTATATCATCATACCAAACCCGACTGTGAGAGTACTTGGCTAGCTTTGCCAATTTGTCAGCTACAGCATTCCCACTCCTCTGGACATGCATAAAAGAAAAGGAGTCAAAAAACAAAGCCAAGGTTCTGGCATCGTCAACAATATGGCCAAAGGAAGTAAGACACGTAGAGTCAGAGTAAGGCCAAGGGACATGAATCTACATTAGAAAGGAAATAAGGGATGTGACAATTAATGTGGGTTTAATTTTGTGAGAAGTGATAATAGGGCTGCTCTCAAACTAGCCTACCATGAAGTCAGATTTGGGGTGAAGGTCTGGGGTGAGTTTGGTTCACCATTTTAAAACTGAATTTTTTGAAAAAGTAAAATTTTTAAAAAGTGCGATATGAAAAAATATTTTTTAAAAAAATTAAGTATTTGGTAAAATCTGTTAGAAAGTAGTTTTTGAAAAAATTGAGTGTTTGGTTAGTACTTATAAAAATAGCAGTTTGTAGGGTAAATTACCAAAAATAACAATGTATATATAAAAGAGTTTATTTCATACTTAAATCAACTACTTCATATACTTACTAAAAAAACTAATAAATAATAATAATAATAACAATAATAATAATATTATTATTATTATTGGTATTATTTTAATAATGTTTGTGTTTAGTTCTTTTTAGTGTCATAATTCTTTGTTATTATCATTAATGACTTCTTATCAATATTAATTAAATCTAAATAATTTTCATCATCATGAAGCACAAAATGAAAATGTAAAAAGATGATAAAATATATACCAATGATCTAAGTTTAAATTGTACTACATAAAAATGTAAAAAGATAATAAAATACATACCAATAATCCAAGTTTAAATTGTACTACATAAAAATGTAAAAAATTGTACTACATGAATTCTGTTTCAGTTGCTGCAACATCCCTAAACATTCTATCAAGTTGTTGTAAATTCTGTAGACCTTTATGTCAAAATTTTGAAGCTTTGGGTACTTCCTACAAAATGTAATTGTTATTTCACTCATATTACAATAATATACATAACTATTTCAAACTAACTACATATTAATAAAATACTCAACTCACCTTCAACTTCATGTCCCATCAATCATCACTAGCATCAATTGTTCCCTTCACTGCATCTCAACCTAAATTTGTGTCAAGACCCTTCAATTTTTCCCACACTCTCCAATCTGCTTTTAATGCATCCCACCTACATTTTAATTGTTCCTTATCATGGTTTAGACCAGTCTTATCACATAATTTGATTACCAAATTGCTCTAACCTTTGGCACTTAAGGCAACAAAGAATCCGTTATTCCTAGCTTCAATCTCTTCCGCACAAAGGTTACAAAAAGTAGTTGTCCAACTTGGATCCCCCCATAATGCTCTTGTTTTGTTTGCCTCGGAGTTGGAAGTGGTGTTTTTACCCATCTATAGAGTTAAGCAACCATAAGACACAATAAATCGATTAACTTTGACACACCAACTGAAAATTATTGCTGAGAATCTTTTTAGAAATAAGCTCCTATACCTAGTAGCCTTTAGAAACAAATTCCCAAAGACCAGCTTTGAAAAGAACAAATCTAGAAAAGTACCCTTGCAGAACTCAATCCCCCAGAAGACAAAATTATAAAAAGAAGCACATAAATTTCAGCTACCAAATTTAGAAATACCAAAATGTATGTGTGTTGAAGTAAATTCCCAAACTTAAGAAACTTAAATCTCAAACTGCTAATAAAAAATCAGAACCAATCCCAGTTTATATTTGGTGATTCTATTTTCTGGTAACTATATCTGGTGATAAAATGAAACAAGACTAGGATAGAGCAATCTGTTTTGCACTCATTGTGGTCTTTCTTTGGGTTAAAAGCTATAGACAAGACTACTGTCCAAGCTTTGACTTTTAGCTAGCAGCATGCCAACAACAGACTTTAAATGTGTTATGGGTTTCCCTCATCTGAGCCTAGTGTACAAAACTCAACTACTTCATCAATAACTATTTTTTCTTTAAAAAACAAAAACAAAATAGAAAGACAAAAACCAAACCAACCCACTTGAAGCTAATTCAAAAATAAACTTGGAAACTTCAACAACTTTGCTTTTCATCAACTGGTAAAAACTTATACGATAATAAATAATATACGTGTCAACTACTATATTAATCAAATACTAAAAAAGAATTAAGAGTACTGGCCAACTCTTTCTAGAAGGTCAATGAAAAAGCTGTAAGAAGCAAAGAATAATAGAATGAAATACCTAGATAGAAAGTGCAATCTTGCATGAACAAGAACAACTCAGAAAAATACTACATAGCTGGCATTCTGGGACTGATTTTTTTGTGGTAACTAACATGCACAAACAAATCAAATAACTAAAACTCTAGTCTAATACCCCTCCCTAGTCTAATACCCCTTTTCATACACCTCTCCCTAGTCTAATAACCCTCAATAACTAACTCTAAGCCAGCTGTGTAACCACCTTGCCAGCCCATTCCCTCTAACTAACTAACTATATCAACTAACTCTAATGCCATACAAGACTGATGTAAACATATCACCAATACAAGTAATACAAGTATATCTATACTAAAATACAAGTATACAATGCCAGCTAATCAAATACACCATTATCTAAAGCACAGACACATTATACACTCAGGCTACACTAGCACATGCACACCTCATCAGCTGCACACGCATGCCCCCATCAGCAGCAGACGCACCCCAAATCAGCAACCCATGCACACCCATACACATGCCTCATCAGCATCACACGCACTTCCCATCAGCAGCCCACACACATATACCCCTACACACTCCTAACATTAAGATGTGACACACTAACATGTATTTGCATCCTCAATATAAAAACATATAGGCTCCATGGCACATCTTTGACACATTCTAATTACCAGAACAAATATTTTGTTATTTCCTTTGTCTTCAAGTTTACAACTACAGCCCACTGGTTTTGAATAGTTCATTGACAGCTGTATTTTCTGCAAATAACTTAAAGGTGGAGCTGCCTCAATCTAGCACAGAGAATATATTGTTCAAAAAACTATCCTATTGCCTCAATCTAAACATAAGAAAGTTCAAGGAAGTTGATGAACTAAAATCCTTATATGTCTATCAAGTTAACTTCAGGAAAAGGAATGCTTTATAAAGTTCCCTATTACAAGTTCTCTTAATTTATAAGGTACCTTACCATCTATACTGCCCCAGAGGAACTAAAATACCTAATTCCAATTCCAAAGAAGTCAAACCTGAAACGAAAACTAAAATACCCAATTCCAAAGAAGATCCAAATCATGCTAAACTTAAAAAATCAGATCTCAATCCAAAGTGACTTAAACAGAGAAAAGGGGGTTGGACGATTTTTTGTCATAAATTAAAAGATGACTTGAACATGGAAATATCACATAACTTAGAAAGACAGAGCATCCACAAAAGAAAAAAAAAAATACAAAGCATGTACCCACAAATTTTTTCAGTACCCACAAATTTTTTCAGTACACAAAAGAGAACAAATAGATCATTAGCGAGAACAAATAAAGCATGCGCAGATCTGAAAATTTTTCAACAACTATTTCAAAATCTCTGGTGGTACCTAGTGGTTTTTGGTAGCAGATCAATGTTGTTTGGTATTTTGTTGATCAAAACTCTACCTTGAAAATGTATTTCTCAGATCAGATTAGACATAAATAAAATTTTAAAAAAAAAATACGGAGGAATGCACGTTGAAGAAGACGAAGAAAGAAGAAGAAAAGGAAGAAGATTCAACGGATGACAAAGGCAAGAGAAACTTTTACCACGGAGAGGCTTGTAGCAGCATGGAGAGGGCAGAGCAGAGAGAAGAGATGATGGCGTGAGTGAGCTTCAGGGCAAGGGGCAGAGCAGAGAGATGAGGGGAGTGAGGAATCTGGCGTGAGAACTGAGAACATTTTCTGATTTATCAAAGGGTAAAGTTAGATTTTCAGTAAAATGTGAAGGGCAATTTGGTAATAGCACACAAAGTCCAACGGATATATAAATCAACGCGCACGGGCTTTTCCAAAATGCACCTCACAGCTCCATTCTGCGAATGCGCGTTCTTTTCACAAACCCAAAACGCAACTTTTTTCAAAAAGTTGTTTTTTATACCTAACCAAACACCTATATTATATTTGTAGTTTCAAAACGGGCTTTTTGAGTTAGGAAAGCTGAAACAAACAAGCACTTGAAGTTGTGAACACGTTTTGCATGTGTTAGATATCAGAAATTATTAACATCAAAACAACTAAAAATAGATGTGTGGATATTCTTTGTATGCTATGGAGATCAAAAATGATATAGCATCAGAACAAGTATTTGTTTTTAAACCTACCTCTTATTTATTAAGGCGAAAATATATTTTTGTTCTCTACATTTTGGGCCGATTATCGTTTTGGTCCCTACTTTTTTTTTTTTTTTTTTTTACCAGATTCAATCCTTGAAATTAAAAAAAACGTTCTCATTTTAATCCCTACTATCATCTCACTAACAAAAATTGCCTATGTAGCAAACAAAATGCACCATTAGCATGTTAGACGCTTAAAAATTGATATAATTTATTAAGCCCAACTAATCTTTGTGACACAACATACAAGTACAACCCAAACCAGCAGCAAGTCAGGTTTCATCAGACAGGTCCTGCTATGCAGACTACCCTCTCATCCCAAGCTGTGGTATAGTTGTTTCCAGCCTTCGCTTTCTGCCAGTCGCAAATCCCTATTGACACCAATACTAGATTTTCTAGTCCTGCATTTAGGCAGATAGACTAATTGCTGGTTTTAAACCAATTAATTGAAGAACCCACACATTGCAAAAGTAAAAAAGATTGTGATCATGAAGAACTATAATAATGGTTGACAACCAACCTTTACCATCAAAATTGTGGATTGAACTTGGTTTTTTTTTTCGGATAAGTGGGGATCTGAACTTGATGTTTTAACAATATATAGATGGCTACTGCTAGTTCACATAGACAGCAGAAAATTTATCTCAGAGGACTAGAAAGAATAATGCTTCAGTGTGGCTGAGAGTGCACCACTTTCCAATTGTTTGCCTCATCATACCTTCACGGAGCCAAGACACTGATAATAGTAAAAAATCATCCATCACGGGCAGTGATTAGTCGCTGACTTTTTGAGTTCTCTAAGCAAGTTGTGTTTGTTTTTCTTCACTAGTTTCCTGTGAGTATGCACCATGGCTTTTCCTTGAAATCTCTACAGCAAGACCTGCATGACCTGACTCTAACATGAGAATATGAGATTGAGCTAATTCCATCTTACAAACCCAGCAGGGCCAGCACCCCTCCCCCCTAAAAAAAAATTAAATAACAATAATAATAAGAAGAAGAAGAAGAAGAGGCCAATGATATATATAAATATATATATATATAACCAAAGGTGAAATCAAAATAACAGAAAAGAGAAAAAAGAAAATGTCATACCAAATGCATAAGGCTTCTCGCTTCTATGAGGTCTAGGAGAAGTGGTTAGTAGGCAACTTTACCCGTAATTTTTGCAAAAAGTTGATTCCCTGAAAATACAAAAAATAAATAATAAATTATATTGATCAACAAAAATAATGAATCAAGTACAAAGGAGGTATACTAGATGAATAGCATTTAAGTTCTAAGATTACAATGATCTATAAATTTCAAAAAATTAGGGACAGGATACGTCCCTGCAACTAGCATCCATTAAAACTGTGTTTTGAAAAATTGCATCTTCATATGAAAAAAAAATAATAATAAAATCAAACTAAAATTCCAATTCAACAAAATAATTCTTTATTGGTAAGTTATTTGCGCATCCAATGGATTTCAAACCCACAATCTCACTGTCCATCTCATTTTTTGTTAATTCCCTAGACAACAAAAATAAACTAAAGATTTAAAAATATAACTAAAATTCCAATTCTACAATAATTTTTTATCATAAGTCATACACGTCCAAATCCACAATCTCACTTCCCCATTTTACTATTATGGGAGGAAGTGACATTTGAGCTAGACTCATTAGTGTTCCAATCCTACAAATATTGAGATGTTCACGGCCTCAATTGATTCTCATTCCAATCTAGGAAATAACGTAACTCTAAAATCCCTCAGTTAGAGTTCTTTTCTCATACATAGATTATTAAAGCCTTTAATTGGAGGCAATAAGTCATCAAAGAGCTATAAGGTCTACAATTCATGTTGCTCAAATGATCTAGTGGCTAGGCCTCTGACATATAAATCGAACTGCATTCAATGTTCAAAGATTCCTTAACTTCTTTGATACCCAAAATGAGGGGAACTTGCAAGTCAAAAGATATTCCAACATCCAACGTATTGCCATCTTTTGTAGTCATTTATTCATTTTGAACATAAAGTTTCAGCATTAGGTTCTTCTTGGCAACTTCTGTTCTTTTTTTCTTTTTCTTTTTTAATAATACTACTATTTGAACATTGTTTGGGCTTGTTTTAGTTGATAAAATTATCAGCTGAAGAATGTGGATAAACAATGAATTGCAATATCTATAATGAAAATTATCTAAATAAATTTGTATGCAAGTAGTCTTTCATGTGTTCGAAAGCAATCATGCCCCACAGTGACATTTTTGGCAAAATGGCCACGTCAAGCTTGGCCATGCCATAATATAGCAGTAATGGGATGAAAAAAGGGGGGGGGGGGGGGGGGGGGGGGGGGACATCTTGGTAATGAATACATTGAAAGTAACTTTTAAAAATTAATGTTTCAAGTTTAATAGCAATTTTTAAATCATCACTTTTAATTCATTTTCAATCCCATGCCTTGCATGGATAAGGAGCTAGCGAAAATTATATCAATCTGAGTCCTAGTTAAGTCTAATAACAGATGCAGCATGGTGCCTATAGTTATTTGACCACAGCAATAACAGCATAAATATGAGATTCTTCACAAGTGTAGAATGCAGTTAGGGCAAGTTGGATAATCAAATGAATACGTGTTACAACCAACCCATGCATGTCAATTATCCAAATTAACAGTCTTGAAACTACCCTCCAATATTACCTGTAAAATATGTCACATCCAATTTAAATTATGATTTCCAAATATGTAAAAGCTTGCTGCAAAATTATAGCACTTCCCATTGGCATTAGACATGCATAACACGTGCACCTCAAACCTCACCACTAACAGCAAACACTAAAAGATTATGATTTCACACAGGCATGGGCTATATACCTTCAACACTTTAATATGTCCTCTACTCAGATTTGTCTATTTGATGATAAAACATAAATCATATAGAGGCTGTAAAAAACTAGAGCTGAAGATGTAAATATCCAACTAGATTATTGTTTACCAATCATCCCATCTCAACAGGAACAGGAAGCAAAAATAGAATTCAGATAACTTCACATCATAAGAGTCAACATTGCTAACATGCTTAACAAGAATATACCATATTCAAACATAAAATCCACAAACAATAGAGACCCAAAAATATATATTTTTCAAACTTATTATTATTAATTTTTAATGTAAAATAGAATAGTACCTCAAGTTTCTTTTTTCACCAATAATCCCGGCAAGAGCACAACCCATCTTTGAAATGGTGGAACCTCTTAGCATCTCGTATGATCAATTCTCTGCCAACGATCTTTGAGATGACCTTTAGTGCTGTATGGCAATCACCACAAACACGAAGATTCTTGATTATCCTAATGGGTGAACGAACTGGACTGTTAAGGAGACCATCGGCAATAGCAAGTCTCTCACTATGAGCAAGAAGAGCTTCCTCCTTGGATTCATGGTCTATGTCATGCAACACAAATCTAGTCTCTGGTATGTAACCAGCCTCCTTCATTTGTTCCCTTAAATGCCTAAGTTCTGCATAGAGCTTATCAGTGTTAGGATGAGATCTATCTCCCGCTCGATATTCATGGACCCGGCTCCTAACTTCTAAAAGACTTTGACTTGCTAGTTTCTTCTTCTCTTTCTGTTTTGCAAGGTCTGAAGGTTTTACAGGTAGAAGGCCATCCTTCGTTTGCTCATTCATGCGTGAGGGGTCCAGCTGCTCAACAAGCTCAGCACAGCGATCACCAAGCTCCATGTGCCCATGAACTCTGCAGAGATCCATCAAGGTTTCCCATATATTAACACTTGGCTCCAATGGCATCTTTTCTATGAACTCAAAAGCTTCATCCAGATATCCTGTACTTCCTAGCATGTCTATTACCTTCACATAATGATCCATGGATGGGGCTATGCCATAATCCTTGATCATTGATTCAAAGTGCAACATTCCCTCATCAATGTCTCCCAAAACACTACAAGCAGATAAAACACCAATAAACATTCGACCATCAGGCTTCATTCCTGTTTTCTTGAACTGAGTGAACAAATCAATGGCATCCTCCCCAAGACCATTCTTAGCAAGCCATGTCATCATAGTGTCCCATGACGTCAAATTGCGGGTTGGCATTGCATTAAACACCATGAACGCATCATCCATAGAACCACATTTCCCATACATCTCTATGATTCTGTTATAGGTACTCACTTCTAGTGGTGAGAGTGATCTTATGATGTGTTCATGAACAGATTTTGCTTCCTGCAGAGATTGAGCCTCACCACACTCCCACATTAACTGGAAATATCGGGGCAAATCCACAGGTTGACATTGCTTAACTAACAACCCTAAAACTTCCACAGCTTCCTTCACTTTCCCCTCATTGCAAAAACCATCTAGCTCCTCAAGAGTACCAGGATATTGGTGACTCTCAGGTGTCTCTGAAAATTTCCCCTCTTGTTTTGGATTATTTGATAATTGAGAACCCTCTGTCATACCCCGAAAAGTATTCAAGTTTGGCGGATATTGTACGACATGTTGGTTCTGCTGATACTGTCCAGAGCTTCGGCTATGCTGAAACATTCCAACATTGCCCAAGTTATGATCACCTGGGGCTTGCTGAGTTTGCCCACAGTTTTGTCTGTAGTTCCCATTTAGGCTTCCCTGAGATTCTGAAAGGCCTTGGGAATCAAACCCATATGGGTTCTGCCTCACTTCACTAGCACCCTTGTGGGACGACCCACATGAATTTTGTATATGTCCATTTCCCCCATATACATTATGGTTCTGCAAGAACTCTCCATTGTTATACCCATAATTCCCACCAAAATTCCCATTTTGCTGAACTGAGTGATTCTGAAATCCATCCCTTGTGCTTTCCCTATAAAACCCACTTGAATTCTGCTCCAAACTTGTTAAATTATTAGTATGAATCCCAGTTAGGTTCTGCTGCACCTGCCCAACATTTTGACCACAATTTCCTCTAAAATTTCCATTTTGCCCAGCTGGCTTGTTCAGATATGTACTTCTAAGGCTCTCCCTATAAACCCCACTAGAATTATGGTAAAACTCATTTTGCTCATTAAACCCACTAAAACTCCCATTTTGCCCAACTGGGTAACTTACAAAATCGTTTGTATTGCTTTCTCTATAACCCTCATTGGGATTTGATTTGTGATGAAAATCTGCAGGGTTTTGGCTCTCACTATGTTTTTGTTGATATTCTAAATAATCATCTACTTGGCACTGAGACCCATTGGTGTTTTCAAAATCTAATCTTTGAGCGGCAGTGCTAAGATTCTTGAGGAAGGTGAGGATTTTTCTTGAATTTGAGGAGTTGAGTGAAGAACATACCTTGGATAGTGCTGTGTTTGTGAGAATTGCAGCTCGCTTAGTGGACATTTACGGTTCCCAGACTATTGCTTTAGTAAATACTTCAAAATGAGAGAGTGAGGGAGTTCTTCTAATTACTGTCACAAAGAGAGAATTTCAGGGAGAGATGCTGGAGTTGAACTGTGTTACTGCAGAGCCGAACTAAGTCACTCTATAACGTTAAACCCTGTTGGGCTAAAAACGGGTTGGGCCATCTGTTGATATTTGAAAAACATGCCTTGGGCTTTTATTTGTTGGTGTTTTTTTTTAGAGTAAATTCCAGAAAACGCCCCTGAGATTTGGATTAATGACAGTTAGGTCCAAGATATTTTAAAATGGCCAATTTAGTCCTTAAAAGACCAAAAAAAAAAAAAAAAAACCTTATACACCGTTAACCCTCTTAGCCAAACCATAGCATCAAGACCCAAATCCAAAAATAGCATCACCCCTACCAGATCATAGCCCATCACCAAAACCCTCAAGCACAAGCCAAATTAAACCAACCATCACTGTCAACCACCACTGTCCACCTCAACCACAACTGCGAAAAGCAGCCCATTACAACCCATAACCACCACAATCCACCAATACCAGATCGACCCAAACCACACCAAAAAAAAAAATATCCAAAAAAGAAGAAGCCACAACTAGATTAAAATCAAAACAAGCTGGTAAGAGAGACAGCAATTGGTGGTGGAGGCGTCTTTCAATGGTGGTACTTGAGAACGGCAGTGTGGCTTCAAAACATGGCTGAGATCGATGGTGTGGCTTCAAAACATGGCTGAATATATATATATATATATATATATATATATATATCTCCGTCCTTTATTCATTTTCGTTTATCAGCTGCCTACTCTAATTCTATAGAGTAGGCAATATCTCTTGCCCTTGTTCATTGTCCGCATAAGAAGCTTGTTAGCAATCCACCCTAGTTATTAAGGGTAAAAATTAGTATCCCAAGTTAATGTCTAGTCCCCTGCAAATTCTCTCATCTCAGCTATAAATATATACTCCCTCCGTCCTACTTTATTTGTTTTTTATTCCATTTTGAGATATCCTAAAATATTGTCCTATTTCTAAAAATAAAAGTCATTAATTTACTAATATTCTTATTATACCCCTATTAATTTACTAATTCAATTTTTTGATAAATTTATTTAAGGGTAGTTTTGGAAACTTATATATTTTTAAAAGATAGATAAGATAATAAATGATGTTCGTTTAAAAAATTTAACTTTTCAAACAGGACAAACAAAATGAGACGGAAGAAGTATATATTTTTTGAGAAATATATATATATATATATATATGTATATATGTATTGCTAGAAATAATATAATATGGTGAATGCCACTAAAGAATAAGTAATTCATATATATACTTACTCTCATGTGTTCTTTTTCTTATCTTTATATTTCCCTTATTTTACAATAATTGATGACTTTTTTTTTTTTTTTGGGAGAAGATATTTTAGTGACTTCATCATCCTCAATAAAGGGTTTTTTTTTTTTTAATTTATTTAAGAGAAAATTAATTGGGTTGGTAGGGGTGGAGGGAAAGGATGTGGAAATATAAGATGTTGTGCCTCGTGTGTGGGTTAGAACCAGTTACACATAGTATAACTATTTGTTAATATCGTACCACTTAAAAAACGTTTTATTTGATTATTTTGAAATTACATTATATGCTCACTTTGTTCTTAACACACACACACACCAAATTTCATACTAATACAATGTTATTTATATATATATATATATATATATAAAACCGAAACCTCTGAAACTCCCACAATTTTCCACGTCATCACTATTTTATTTTTATTTTTATTTTAGATTCTTTTTATTTTAGGTTTTATATTTTCTATATTTTTTATTTCTCTTCAATGTGTAATTATCTTATCAAGTGTTACAATAGTTTAGTTTAAATAAAATTCTATTAGATATATGGTTCAAGAGCTTGAAAATTCTAATTCAACTAAAATTCTATAACAAAAATTTCAACAAATATAAACTCTTGCCAAGGTCAAAACTTCATACTCACTAAAATTTTCACAAAGAAAACACACACAGGCAAATTAAAGCCATGGTAGGAAGCATGAAGGTTCAGAAGAAACAGAGAATTGAAAGAGATGATGACAAAGACGAAGACGACATAATTGAAGGTTCATACTCTTATGATTTCCATGTTTATTTTGTTTTTTATTCTACACTTTTTCACTATAACGTATTATAAAAATCAGTGCTCAAAAATTGTTTTCCTCATAATTTATATATAGATAAGCAAAACTAACTTTTAATTATTTTAGGTTTAATATGCATTCACACAACCAAACGTTAACCATTGTTTTCAAGCCACTCCAAAAATTGAGCTGTTCAGGCGGTTTTGTAGGCTTGGTTTTTAATTTTTAAGTACTGTTTTTAATTTTTTTTTTTTAAATATAATCCTCAACCACAACAACTAAATCATGATCTAATATATTTTTTGTGGTCGGTTATAGATGTTTTAAGATATTCGTTAGGATTGATCACATATATATATATATATATATATTCATTATTATCATTTTATGTAAATAAAATTATTTTTGTTTAGTCAAAACTTAATAAGGAGTGAAACTCTATGTATTTAACAAGTCCAACTTAAACTCAAAATCATCATTATCATTTTTTTAAAACAAAATTATTTTTGTTTAATCAAAACTTAACAATGAGTAAAACTTTATCTTTCTAATAATTCCAACTTAAATTCAAACTCAAACGTTGATAATCTATATAAAAACAAAGATTCTGATAAGACTCAAAAACAAAAATTCAACTTTCTTCTTTGATTAATGAATTTTATGTCAAATTTGTTTATATTGTTATTATTAATAAAATTTCAATTCAACATATGTGGATATTTATTTATATTGTTATTAATGAATTTTATCTTTTATGTCGAATTTTTTATTTGCTTTCATATGTGCCTGTGATTTTCTTTCTATCTTATTCTTTTGTTATATTTAGAATTAATTTTCTTTCATATATTGATCTTGATTCTTCACCTTAAATGCTTTTTATTTAGGTTCATGTGATTTTTTGTTTTCTTATTAAAAGCTATGATTTTTGGTTGATTAATTATTTGTTTGGATTAATTTCAATTAATTATTTGTATGGATTCAGCATAAAGATAATGGAATTAGGTATTATAATTTTGAATTGTCTATATTGTTATTACTACGAGAAAGTTATATTGCTACTCAAATTTGAAACTTGGTGTATCTTCCTCATATCATGGCATTTGTTTATATATTTGTAGTTTATATTAGTTTTAAGTGTGTGTATATATAACTATTGGAAGTTTTGCTTTATTAATTTAAGAATTGTAAATTATTTTGTAAGTTTCAGTAACTATACACTTGCAACTCAATAACGTTCAATGTTAGACAACACTTTTAAATTATGGAAAAGTATAGAAGGTAAATATTTCTTCATTTTTTTCAGAGTCAATAGTTTTTCCGTGCATCGCACGGGTTAGCGACTAGTTTAATATACAATCCATTAACTCACATATATTTTGTTTATAAATATTTTTTTCTTAAACAATTAACTTTAAATATTTTATAAATGAGATAGCTATTAATCTCTAATAATCTTAATATTTTGCAACCATGTAGGGTTGTGTACAATGATATAATATAATCTAACAATGAGTTTGTTAAAAAAAAATGATGTCTATTAAAAAATTATAGAATTGTGTAACATTGATAAAATTATATTGTGTACAAAAATATTATACTGTGTACAAAAATATTATACTCAGTGGGTTTGTATATCAAAATTATACTTGAATTTAAATTCTCTTATTTTGTTTGTATGTAATATGTGTGTGATATATAGTATTTTCTCTTCTAGAACGATGCAAAATTATAGGAAAAGAAAAGGTCAACTTTGCCCCTCTGTGTTCCCAGGCCACGTCAAATCATTCATCACAACAAGGTGGTCTACACGGGTCCGAATTAGGTCCATTGCTTCCTATGCACTAACCCCAACACGTGTCATCATCTCAACGAGTCCAATGCCACTAGATCCAAACTACTCCCAATCTACACAACCATACATGAAATGAGCAACCTCACAGCTTCGAGGCATAAAAACGTGGCCAACCCTCCTTGCCATGCCAAGAGCATCCACAGTGGTAAAGCCATAATTTTAGCTATTTGGCCTTCTATTTTACCTTCTCACTTTACAAACCACCCAACATCAGTTATTTTATTTTAGCTTTCAACACAATAAAATAATATAAATAACACAATAAAATAATATATTCACTACAATAAAATAATATATCCATTATAATAAACAACAATTAAAACCACGTTGCCACCACCCCTGCTACCACCACCACCCAAAAGTAGCAAGTCAATATGAATATCCTCGTTTATGATACCCGTGTAATATGGTAAGTCTCCTTGTGACTCCATAAATTAGAAATAGCAATATATATTTCCAAGCATACTGAAAGTAAAGACTAGTACTGTAATAAATTAGAAACAACAAAATATAAACTTCCCTGTACAAAGAAAAATTCATAAACGAACATTTACACCAATAATTTAGAAACAAAAAAACATAAACTTCCCTGCAAACAAAAAATTCTTAAAACCATTTCCAACATAACTGTGGGGACCAGTTAGCTAGAAGGTACTATTTAAATTGTATGAATTGGGCCTATGGCCCAATCCGAGGATATTAACTAATCCGAGGATGGTCAAATAAGGCTATTATGGGAATGGTATGAGAAGAAAAAATAAGGATTGTGTATTGTAAGGACTCGATTTTGCGACGAACCTAAACAGTATTGGGTTCGTGCGTACAAAGGCTCAAACAATATCATTTGTAGAGCGTGGGTTTAAAAGGCTAGGCCTTGGTCACCAGACGGTGGGTTTTTCGTGATGTTCCCACATGGTTAAGTTTTCTTCACCCCTGGAGTCTTTCTCCTGGAGGTGGGCTGGGAGGCTCCGGTTTCTGGCCATTTTTCCCAGCCCCTTCCCTAGGTCACTTATTTTCCCTTTTATACTGGCCTGTGTTAGCTGTCCTTCGTCCACGTGTAGGATCAAACTTTCCAAGACTGATACTTGTCCCATCAGCCCATACCCAAAGTCGTTGGGGGTGGTTGTAAAAGCCAAAGAATGCGGCTCTGTCAGGTGCAGAGCATTGAATGGCCGTAAGGGCAGCTTTCCCCGGATATTTTAGATTTTTCTTCCTAATTTTAATCCTATATCGTTTTTACCCCTCTTTCTGGTGGGACTTTGGGTCTGCTGAGGACTGAACTGTCCTCGGCTGAATCCCAAGGCTATCTTGCCGAGCTTGGGCCATAGCCTTCCTCGGCTTGGGCCTCTGGCCTCCTCACGGGTAAATGGGCCCGGCCCATAAATTATTTGGGCCCCACATGTATGATAGTTCAAAAATCAAAATATGTCTGAAGAGAAAAGTCATCTTGGAAATAGAGATCCGAGATCAGTAAGAATGTTTTATCATCTTGGACACTCTTCAAGGTTGCATCACGATTAGAAATCGAACATTGGATAAGGGATGAGTAAAGGGAGGCAACAAATATCTTCAAAGGCTGCTACCTCCACATTAAATGCATCCCAACTAACTCTTTGGCCTCATTAATGTGGAGCTGATACCTAAATAGTGGTTAAGCAGCCTTACAGCTACTAGTTAAAGGTTCTAGAAGGTGTTGGATGGGACAAGAAGGAGTTCCTAGAAACTAACCTACACGTGTATGGTAGGAATGATACCAAAATTATAGTATATAGCATGGAGAAGTGGCCTAAAAAAGAGGATCGAGAAATCAAGAAATTTTGGTAATAATCCTTTGAACTCATGTAATATTGATCATCAACTGGATATTATAATATAGCTCCTCGGACTGTGCCGAGGACAAATTTTCTCATTTCACTTGTGTTTGATTCTCATAAATAAACAACTGTTTTTGTCTTTCTTACCAAATAGAACTAGTTTTTTTACCCATGCTCTACAAATTCATTGTTTGGCCTTATTGGCCTGAACTCAATCCTATATTGGGTCCACTCCAAACTCTGTCCTTACAATGACATTTATTGTAATAAATTAGAGTTAACAAACAAAAAATCGGGGAGAAGCAAAAACAGAAAATTTATCATTCCAATTCCCTGCAAATTTATATTGCAATATAAAAAAAAAAAAAAAAAAAAAAAAAAAAAAGAAGGTAAACTTCCCTGCACATAGAAAATTCCCAAACTAACATTTACACCAATACATTAGAAACAAAGAACATAAACTTCCCTAGAATCAGAAAATTAACAAAACAATTTCCAATATGACATTTATTGTAATAAATTAGAATCAACAAACAAAAATCGACAAGAAGCAAAAACTAAAAATTTATCATTCCAATTTCCTGCAAATTTATCATTAGAATCAACAAATATAAATTCCCTGCAAATAGAAAATTCCCAACTGACATGGAAAATTTATCATTCAAATTCTAGGAGACTAGAAGCAAAAACCCCAAATCAAAAACCCTAAGCATTACATGATGAAGAAGACGGAGATAACTTACCTGTAAATTAGCAAGCAAGCTTTGAAGAAATTGGTTACCCAAACAGAGAAGAGAGGGCAAGATGGGTTAGAGAGGGTGAGATGGGTCAGCTTGGGACTTGGGGCTTGGGTTAGCGGCGAGGGCAAGATGGGTCAGCGTAGGGCAGGGGAGCTGGGCTAGCGAGGAGTGGAGGAAGAAAGAAAAGAAAAATGAAAGGGAGAAGAGTACCAGTGGCTTGCGTCGGCGGAGAGCAGGGATGGAGCCAAAACTTGAAGTTAGGGGGGCAGTTTTGCTGTTAGTTGCGTGTGGCGGCTTTAGCTTTCGGCTTAGTTACTTAATAACTAATGAGTTTTTTGTGTTTTTTTATGTGTGCATCCAGGTATGGACAAAACTATTTTATTTAAAAATTTTTAAAGGGTCAAGTTGTTTGTTTTAGGTAAAATTGGACGATTGAGTTTAATTTTTTTTAGCTTTACTATTGGTAATTTTTGTTGTTGAATAATTTTTTTGGGCTTGTTTATTTTGCTTTAGATTTTTGTGGGGCCCAAATAATTTATGGGCCGGGCCCATTTAGCCGTGAGGAGGCCAGAGGCCCAAGCCGAGGAAGGCTATGGCCCAAGCTCGGTAAGATAGCCTTGGGATTCAGCCGAGGACAGTTCAGTCCTCAGCAGACCCAAAGTCCCACCAGAAAGAGGGGTAAAAACGATATAGGATTAAAATTAGGAAGAAAAATCTAAAATATCCGGGGAAAGCTGCCCTTACGGCCATTCAATGCTCTGCACCTGACAGAGCCGCATTCTTTGGCTTTTACAACCACCCCCAACGACTTTGGGTATGGGCTGATGGGACAAGTATCAGTCTTGGAAAGTTTGATCCTACACGTGGACGAAGGACAGCTAACACAGGCCAGTATAAAAGGGAAAATAAGTGACCTAGGGAAGGGGCTGGGAAAAATGGCCAGAAACCGGAGCCTCCCAGCCCACCTCCAGGAGAAAGACTCCAGGGGTGAAGAAAACTTAACCATGTGGGAACATCACGAAAAACCCACCGTCTGGTGACCAAGGCCTAGTCTTTCAAACCCACGCTCTACAAATGATATTGTTTGGGCCTTTGTACGCACGAACCCAATACTGTTTAGGTTCGTCGCAAAATCGAGTCCTTACAATTTTAAATCTAGCCTTTAAAAGGAGGAAAATGCTAGAATTACAAACTTTTTTTACAAATGATTAATGTGGTGAGTGATTATTAGTAAGTAAAATTGTGATGTAATTTATGGGCCTAGATGCAAACTAATAAAATTTTACTACTACAACAGTTTGTAAAAATGTTATAGAAAATTTTGTGGTTAGAGTAGTACTCCTAAAAAATGAATAATAATATTAAAGGGGGCAAAGTGTGATTTTATAGAACAAAATTGCTAAAATTGGTGACTATGTATATATTAATTAAAAAAAAAAAATTAG
Organism: Quercus lobata; assembly: GCF_001633185.2. Lineage (NCBI taxonomy): Eukaryota > Viridiplantae > Streptophyta > Magnoliopsida > Fagales > Fagaceae > Quercus > Quercus lobata. The sequence goes on along the minus strand of NC_044905.1, from coordinate 22,571,998 downwards.
GGGGGCCATTCCCCCCCTAGTCCAAGTCTCCCTCCGTCCCTGGCAGAGAGTGGAGGAAGAGGTGGTCGAAGCTAGGCAGTCGGATGGGTCTGTTGGCGGCTGGGTAGGGCGAGGTTAAGGAAGAGATAAATCTAAGGAAGAGAAGAGAAAAATCTGAGGAGAGAGAAGAGAGACTGAGAGCTGCAATGGTAATAACAGAGAAAAAGGAAAAGAAATCATTTAAATATTCTTCATCAATTTGAACGCATATATAAAATACTTTTTTTTTTACCTTTGAGCTACAGTGCACAACCAAAGATGGCTATGCACCATAGCTGAGAAGCTAAAATATATACATTTAGTTCCACCAATGTGCTCCCATTTTTGTAGTTAGGGCAATGCCACCAAGCTCACCCACATCAATGCTACAAAGAGGAAAAAAATAAGCTGTCACTAGATAGCCTATAAATCTAGAGTCCTTCAACTTGAGACAAGTATGAAAAATCTATGTTCTTATTCAATTAAAGTTCGATCTTTTTGTAGTGAGATCACTAATAATTTAAACATCGGAATACAAATTAGCCCAATTACCTTCTTTTATTGTCTATTTTTTTGTTGAATCACTGCTATTACCTAAATTAAGTCTTTGCTTCTTGCATATTTCATTGATAGGTCAATCACGTAGCCACTGAATCATCATCACCAACATCGATCGTTCGTGTTAATTTTTCTACTATATACTATCCTTTGTGTAAGTTTTATTACTCAATCTAGTGCCAGCTTAATGGGTGAGCCAAATAGGCAACTACCTAAGACCCCCAATGAAAAAAGACCCCTAAATTTTTACCAATAGAGATATTCTTATACTAATAAAAGTATTAATTAAGCCCTAAATATTCACCAATAAAAAAAAAAAAATTGTTGTTTTTTATCAAAGAAAAACCAGTTAAAGAAAAATATTTTCATTGGATGGGTCAAACATTTAATCTCTCACACATAAATGTTAAAAGAATTCATTAATCTTACACTAGTAAATAAATTTATACTCAAATTCTATTTAGAAATATCAAATATATAACTTTATTAAAATTTTCATTCATAATTTTTTAGTATTTGGTTACTTCATTCAATAAATAGTGTTTATTTTAGTTGTATAGTCATTGAATAATGCGATGGATTTGTTTTAATTTGTAATTTTTTTCTAAAAAAATAGATTTTAAATTTAAAAAAAAAAAAAAACCAAAAGTTAAATAAATATTCTATTAATATTCAAAGTATAAAAATAGACCTCATTTAAAGTTGTTGTCTTAGGCCCCACAATACCTTGAGCCGGCCTTGACTTGATCCACACCTGCGAAGACCTTGCAACATGCAAGGTCACGAAGAGAGTTTACCCTTAAATAATAAAATAAATTAAAAAAAAAATGGTTTTAGAGGGCCAACTTGCAATTTGAAATCAACCATTAAATTAAAGTTTGTATCTAAAAATAAAATGCGGTTCAATTCCAACTATTTCATTGTCCATCTAATGGACTTCTTCTGTTGCTACTTCTTAGTAGACTATATGATATTATATACGATATCAATTATGCAAAAATTGTAGCAAACAAAACAGACTACTTATTTATCTTAAATATAAAAGAAACCTACGAGATGTCACTTTTAAAAGTTTCAAAACAAGTTTATGCCCGCTGTACTTATACATGCCCATATGAATGGTTTAATGGCCAAAGAGTGACAATCATAGGACACCAGATAATGCATATAATTGATAATAATTGTTGCTGTCCCCAGACAAAATATAACTACATTACTACAAATATAGGGGTACTTATTATAGTGACTTCTAAAAAAAATAAACGGCGTCATGCGGATTGCTAACAGGCTATTTAATTGTTTTGTAAATTCGTGCTCCCAAAAAAGAAATCTAAATGTGTATGATCCTTGTTTCTTGAAAACATCGATTGGAACTATTGGAACACCCGCCAAAATTAAGAATATATTATGTAGTGAAGTAGCCTAAGAGAAATAGCATTGTACAACTACAAACAAACGTGTTCCTATCGTGAGAATTTGACAAACGTTCGTCTCTTATAATTAAACCCGCCAAATTAGGCTTATTATTAGTGTCAAACATTGTCACAATACTGTGAAACCTACTTTCTGAAGCAAAATGAATAACACTACCTTTGCCCTCCCTCCTAACCTTGAACCAGATCAAGCTAGCCCGGCATGGATGAGCAAAGGTGACAATGCATGGCAGCTCACCGCCGCGACACTAGTGGGCCTACAAAGTGTTCCGGGGCTCATAATCCTATATGGTGGCGCGGTGAAGAAGTAATGGGCAGTGAACTCAGCTTTCATGGCACTCTATGCTTTTGCTTGTGTTCTTGTTTGTTGGGTTTTATGGGGCTATAGGATGTCTTTTGGGGATGAACTGCTTGTTCCATTTTTAGGAACTCCCAACTTTGCACTAGACGAAAATTTTCTTTTGAAGAAGGCATTTTCCGGAAATTTTCCTAATGCCACAATGGTGTATTTCCAATTTGTCTTTGCGGCAATCACTTTTATTTTGATTGCAGGGGCCTTGTTGGGACGTATGAACTTCTATGCATGGATGCTTTTTGCGCCTTTATGGTTGACCTCTTCATACACTATTGGAGCGTTCACTATATGGAGTAATAATGGGTTTCTCTACAAGTTAGGAATCATAGATTATTCTGGTGGATTTGTGATCCATTTTTCCTCAGGAGTTGCTGGCTTTACAGCAGCATATTGGATATGGAAAAAATTTATCCTGTCTTTCTTTAAAAAAAGAAAAAGAAAAAAAAGAGGAGAATAGACATATATTCTTTAAGTTACTTGCAAAAAGATGCTAACAAGTGTGAAAGTTTACTCTCCAATATTGATTCCTCGACTCATTTGCCAAAACAAAACATAGGGCATTAGTGCATTTATCTACCCCTTAAAACTTAAAACCTCAGTTACAATTGAAAGAAAACAAGTACATACCTCTAGAATCGATTCGCCGGTTGTTTTACATGGCCAATAGTACTTCTATATTCTTGCTCGTGGTGGTGATTGTGATAAAAGCAAGACACAAAATCTACAACCTATAATATAATAAAGAGAATCCAAGAGCACTAGAGTAAGGGAGAGTTTTTTTTTTTTTTTTTCTTTTTGCTATAAAGGGAAAGGGAGAGTTATCTTTGTTTTTTTTGCTTTCATCCTTACATTATTAGTTACATTCCTGTTTTTTTTAACCCACCCTCATGTAATGTGTATAAATGTTACATATACAGGAAATCAATTTCATTATGTCATTGATGGGTGACCTGGTTGACCAAGCTTGGCCAACTTTTAGCAAACAATAATCACGTTTGGCCAAAACCTCTATAGCAATTAACACGGTATTACTATTTCTATGATTTTTTACATCATAAGTGGGTTTCTCTTCCCCCTCCCCCACTTATGATGTAAAAAATCAATAAATAAACAATAATCACACATTTGAGAAAAATGACATATTACTCTCCATAATAATTCATGGCAGGTTGGTCCTCGTCTATACAAAGATAGGGAACGGTTCCCTCCAAACAACATCTTTCTCATGTTAACTGGGGCAGGATTTTTGTGGATGGGTTGGACAGGGTTCAATGGAGGTGACCCGTATTCAGTAAATGTTGATGCTTCCTTGGCCGTTTTGAACACGCATGTCTGCACCGCTACAAGCTTGCTTACTTGGGTGATGTTGGATGTCTACTTTTTTGGGAAGGCTTCCATTATTGGGACGATTCAAGGCATGATCATTGGCTTGGTTTGCATCACCCCAGCAGCCGGTAAGTCTACTGCCCATTAATAGAAAACACACCCTATTTTCATAAATCACTACAACAAAAGTGGACTATGGTGATGAAACCAATCGTCACAATATGTCCTTATTTCGTTACCGAATACATATGGTGACGAAATGGTGACGAAACAGTGTTCGTCACCTAAGCTCCGTCACAGAATGTATTGGTGACGAAAATGTTTCGTCACTAATAAAAAAATGATAGGTGACGAAATTTTTTCGTCACCAATAAAAAATGATAGGTGACAAAAGTTTTTCGTCACCTAATATTTTCGTCACTAAACCTTATTTTCAGTGACGGAATATTTCGTCACCAAATGTTTTTTTTTTTTCCAATTTCAATAGATTAGGTGACGAAGTTTTGCGTCACCGTTTATTTTATTTTTTTATTTTTTTATTTTTAATTTCAATAGATCAGGTGACGAATTATTTTGTCACCAATTTCTGCTTATAGTCAAATATGGCGATGAAAATTATCGTCAACAATTTTATTTTTTTTATTAATATTCTTTACATTTATTTGCCATTACATTAAACTGCTCATTTCTAACCAAATCCATAAAAACAAACATCCATTCATTTCTAACCAAATCCATAAAAAAAAATATCCATACAATCTAAAAATGCAATAAAGATGTTCACAAAGTAATTACAACCATTTATATACAAATGATGTCTTAGCTTCCAAACTTTATAGAAAATTATTTGAGTTCAAGTAGCCTCACAAAAGCTATCTTTTTCCCACCAATCTCATATCTGCACAAGTATAAAGGAAAATACATCAATAACAAACTAAATTGCAAACCTATATCCCTAATAAGATGTACTGCAACAAAAAATATTATAATTAGTAAGACAATGCAGAAAAAGTCCACAAAATACCCAATAACAAACTAGACAAAATAATCATAGTGCAGCATCATATGAAGCCAAACTATCGAAGAAAGAAGACTCACAACATTCTCATCAAATAAAAACCAAACCCCCATTACAAATCATGGAGAAATCATAAAGAATGCAAAAAAATCTCAATTTAAAACAAAACAAATAGAGTGAAATCCAAAACAAAAACCCAGCCACCATCATAAACACAAACCCAACCACCACAACGAATAAAAAATCTAGCCAACACTATTTAAAAAAAAAAAAAAAAAAAAAAACTAGCCACCACCATTAAACAAAAACCACAGCCACCACCATTAACACAAAACATAGCCACCACCATTAACAAAAAAACCCAGCCATCACAATAAACAAAAAACTCAGCCACCACCATAAACAAAAAACCCATCACCACTATTAAACAAAAAAACATAGCCACCACCATTAACACAAAAACCCAACCACTACCATAAATAAAAAAACCCAACCACCACCATTAAACAAAAAACACAGCCACCACCATTAACACAAACCGAGCCACTACCATAAACAAAAATCTCACCACCGCCATTAAACAAAAAACATAGCCACCAACACAAAAACTCAGCCACTGTTATAAACCAAAAACCCAACTATCACAATAAACAAAAAGCATAGTCACCACCATTAATTAACACAAAAACCTAGCCACTATCATAAACAAAAAACCCACCACCACCATTAAACAAAAAACACAGCCACCACCATTAACATGAAAACTCAGCCACTGTCATAAACAAAAAACCCAACCATCGCAATAAACAAAAAAACCCACCACTAACATTAAACAAAAAACTCAGCCACCACTATAAACAAAAAACCCACCACCACCATTAAACAAAAAACACAATCACTGCCATTAACACAAAAACACAATCACTGCCAAACAAAAAACTCATCCATCACAATAAACAAATAACCCACCACCAACATTAAACAAAAAACCCAAACACCACCATAAACACAAAAACCCAACCACATAATAAACAAAAAATCCAACCACCATTATTAACACAATCCACCACCACCATTAAACAAAAAATCCAACCACCACCACAAACAAAAAACCCACCACCACCATTAAACAATATAGCAACATATACCATATACAAGCCTCAATACTAATGCTGGAAAAGTATTTATGTCTTTAAACCGTTGTGACAAGCTTAATTATCATCTTAATTGTAAAAGAAAAAAAAAAGATTAAATCCACTTTTGCCTTTGAAATTGTTGTTGTTGCATGATACATGTCTTGTCCTGAGAGTTGATTAATTTACTTTTGTATCTTTCAGGGAATAGTTAGTGAAGAGAAAGTGGACTCCTTTAATATTCCATTGTATTACATGTCTCCCCAGGAACTAGAAGTTGCTGTGGATTGAAATGGGTATTTTAGTATAGAGAGAATGGAGGACTTACCTCCCATTCAAGAAATAATTACTAGTACCATTCCTAAAAGCCAAATAGTTGCATCTCACATGTTTCTTATGTCATGTTTTGCTAAATTTGAAAATATTGACTAAATTTTTTTGAAAGATCTGTTCCAGATTAGCAGACGAAGTAAGCACCAAAAACACACTTAAAGAGTTGACTAGAACTGAAATTGTTAAACAAAGTGCACCACTTTGACTAAATATTGCTTAGTTTGAAAATGATATTAACAAGTAAACCAATGTTACTGACAAGTAAAGTAAGCACACAAAAACATAGAAACTCATAAAACAAGCATTTTGGGTACACAGAAGTCAGCCTCAAAAAAACCAAAAAAAAAAAAAAAAAATTCTTTAAGGTCCTAGAAAAACCCAAATTCAGTACCAAACAAAAACTAACAAAACCCACAAAAATTAAACTTAAAAATCTAACATATCAAGTCACAAAATTGCATTTATTTAATAGACACATTTATGCACACGCATGAAAGGGAAAAAAAAACTATAAAAGCAATGTCTAGAATCCATAATGATATACATAAATTTGCTGCTAAGTTTAAATATTATAAAATCAATAGGGATTGTTGTTCCATATCTCAAAAAATCAATATGGAAAGACTCATTACCTTCTCCAATCCCAAAAGCTATGTCCTAAAATCAACACCCTCTCTAATCCAAAAGTCAATATCCTGCTAATCCTGGAAGAAGAAAAAATAATCCACAAAGTCACCAAGTTTAACATAAGAGAGAGAGATAGAGAGAAGAGTGATGTGAGAGAGAGAGAGCTTACCAGTATTTTTAGGAGAGGTTGAGAGGCGTGGGTCTGTGTATGAGAGGAGAAAGAGGGAGTAATAGTGTTTTGTTTACACAAATAAAATAAAATAAAAAAAGTAAGGCTTATCTACAATACTTAGATGTTGTTTCTTAGATGCTATTTTTTAGATCACTCGCTTAAGATTTTATCACGTGGCTTTTTTCTCATGATAGAAGTGTATTTTTAAAATTAAGTAGCCACATGGAAAAATCTTAAGAGAGGAACTTAAGTAACAGCATTTAAAATACTGTATATAAATTTTACCCAATAAAAAATAATGAAAGAAAAAGAAACCTTAAAAATTTAGAACCCGCCTGGAAATTAGTCACCGCGCGAAAAGAAATAAAAAAAAATTCACTACGTGTTGTGCACTACTCAAAACAAAAAACTGAACCTCTACTTTTAGTTTACAAACTTTGTGTTGCTTTGCTAGTCTGCTAATTCTATTTGTATACACAACCATTCAATGAGAGCCACACCTTTATTTTTTAGTTTTTAATATAGAATGAATGTGAGCCACATAACTTTGATATTCTTTTAGGCCTTGAGATTTTGTTTTACTTGCAACACTGTACATTACACTACTTTCTTCTTTTTCTTTTTTGTTGAGTGTACATTGTACTACGTACTACATCTCAAAAACATTATTATTATTATATATATATATATATATATATATATTACAACTACTACTTGATAATTATGATTAGGAAAAAAAACAGTAGTTTTGATTAATTAAGTGAATAAATTTAAAAAGTACTTAATTTTTCTCTAACATTAATTCATTAATATATATATATATATACACAAATAAACAAATAATAAACATTTTATTTTTAAGATTACAATTCAATATATGTGATGGTCCATTTTGAAAAAAAATAATTAAATCTAAATGAAAGTATCACTAAAATATGTGGTAGTCCGTTTTTAAATTTTGCTATTTTTATTTTCTAAATATAAGATATGAAAACCCTCAAAAATATTTTACAAATTTTTACCAACATATTATTAGTAATAAAATTATTATATTTTTCCTTTTATAATTATAAAATAAATATTTATGACGTCACGGTCGGACCAAAAAACTAGTAACTAGTTACTTTTTTAGCTCCTTGTTCGTATCAGTTTTTAAAACTAGACTAGACTTGCCAATTCAACCAGGAACCAATCAATGATCTGGTTTGGTTATAACTAAAAACCGAAAAATAGTAAAAAACCAAGATTAACTACGAATTGGTTGATCAACCGTGAAAACTGAAAACCAGGACAGCTCAATCGGTTTTTGAATGTTTCTATTAAGATGCCAAAATGATCCCCAAATAATAGTTGTTATAGCAATAAAAATTCATATCAAATTAAGAAATATAGGGCTGGGTTCAAGTTACACCTAATGTAACTCTAAAAAATATTACACCACCCAATAACTTATTATTGAATTCATATTTTGAAAATTTAGTCGTTGGATTACATTTTCTATATGTTCTTAACATGCATGCCAATTTTCATGCCAATCGGATGTAGTTTACAATTTGATCTTTAAACTCTATTTTTATGCATTGTTTTAAACTACAAAAACTTAAATTTAGACAATTGATTGATGACATGCCTATTAATCTTTGATCACCTTAAAATTTTGTAAGCATAAAAAATATATGAAGATAATGTAATCTAACGATAGATTTATCAAAATTCACATCGAATTAAGAAATATAGAGCTGGGTTTAAGTTACACCTGATGTAACTCTAAAAAATATTACACCACCCAATAACTTATTATTGAATTCATATTTTGAAAATCTAGCCGTTGGATTACATTTTCTATATGTTCTTAACATGCATGCCAATTTTCATGCCAATCGGATGTAGTTTACAATTTGATCTTTAAACTCTATTTTTATGCATTATTTTAAACTACAAAAACTTAAATTTAGACAATTGATTGATGACATGCCTATTAATCTTTGATCACCTTGAAATTTTTTAAGCATGAAAAATATATAAAGATAATGTAATCTAACGGTAGATTTGTCAAAATCCACATCGAATTAAGAAATATAGGGCTTGGTTCAAGTTACACTTGATGTAACTCTAAAAAATGTTACACTATCCAATAACTTATTATTCAATTCATATCTTCAAAATCTAACCATTGGATTACATTTTCTATATGTTCTTAACATGCATGCCAATTTTCATGTCAATCGGATGTAGTTTACCCTTTGATCTTTAAACTCATCTTTTATGCATTATTTTGGACTACAAAAACTTGAATTTAAATCAATTGATTGATAACATAACTATTAATCTTTGATCACCTTGAAATTTTGTAAGCATAAAAAATATATGAAAATAATGTAATCTAACGATAGATTTATCAAAATTCACATCGAATTAATAAATATAGAGCTTGGTTTAAGTTACACCTGATGTAACTCTAAAAAATGTTACACTATCTAGTAACTTATTATTCAATTCATATTTTGAAAATCTAACCGTTGGATTACATTTTCTATATGTTCTTAACATGCATGCCAATTTTCATGCCAATCGGATGTAGTTTATAGCTTGATCTTTAAACTCTATTTTTATGCATTATTTTAAACTACAAAAACTTGAATTTAAACAATTGATTGATGACATGACTATTAATCTTCGATCACTTTGAAATTTTGTAAGCATGAAAATTATATGAAGATAATGTAATCTAACGGCAGATTTGTCAAAATTCACATCAAACTAAGAAATATAGGGCTGGGTTTAAGTTACACCTGATGTAACACTAAAAAATGTTACACTATCTAGTAACTTATTATTCAATTCATATTTTGAAAATCTAACCGTTGGATTACATTTTCTATATGTTCTTAACATGCATGCCAATTTTCCTGCCAATCGAATGTAGTTTACCATTTAATCTTTAAACTCATCTTGTATGCGTTATTTTAAACTACCAAAACTTAAATTTAGACAATTGATTGATGATATACCTATTAATCTTTGATCACCTTGAAATTTTGTAAGCATGAAAAATATATAAAGATAATGTAATCTAATGGTAAATTTGTCAAAATTTACATCGAATTAAGAAATATAGGGCTGGGTTTAAGTTACACCTGATGTAACACTAAAAAATATTACACCACCCAATAACTTATTATTGAATTCATATTTTGAAAATCTAGCCGTTGGATTACATTTTCTATATGTTCTTAACATGCATGCCAATTTTCATGCCAATCGGATGTAGTTTACAACTTGATCTTTAAACTCAATTTTTATGCATTATTTTAAATTACAAAAACTTGAATTTAAACAATTGATTGATGACATGACTATTAATCTTCGATCACCTTGAAATTTTGTAAGCATGAAAATTATATGAAGATAACGTAATCTAACGGCAGATTTGTCAAAATTCACATCAAACTAAGAAATATAGGGCTGAGTTTAAGTTACACCTGATATAACTCTAAAAAATATTATACCACCCAATAACTTATTATTGAATTCATATTTTGAAAATCTAACCATTGGATTATATTTTCTTTATGTTCTTAACATGCATGCTAATTTTCATGCCAATCGGATGTAGTTTACCATTTGATCTTTAAATTCATCTTTTATGCATTATTTTAAACTACAAAAACTTGAATTTAGACAATTGATTGATAGCATGCCTATTAATCTTTGATCACCTTAAAATTTTGTAATCATGAAAAATTTATGAAGATAATGTAATCTAACGGTAGATTTGTCAAAACTCACATCGAATTAATAAATATAGGACTAGGTACAAGTTACATCTGATGTAACTCTAAAAAATGTTACACCACCCAATAACTTATTATTGGATTCATATTTTGAAAATCTAATCGTTGGATTATATTTTCTATATGTTCTTAATATGCATGCCAATTTTCATGCCAATCGGATGTAGTTTACCATTTAATCTTTAAACTCATCTTTTATACGTTATTTTAAACTAAAAAAACTTGAATTTAGATAATTGATTGATGACATACCTATTAATCTTTGATCACCTTGAAATTTTGTAAGTATGAAAAATATATGAAGATAATGTAATCTAATGGTAAATTTGTCAAAATTCACATCAAATTAAGAAATATAGGGCTGGGTTTAAGTTACACCTGCTGTAGCTCTAAAAAATGTTACACCACCCAATAACTTATTATTCAATTCATATTTTGAAAATATAACTGCTGCTATATGTTCTTAACATGGATGCCAATTTTCATGCCAATCGGATGTAGTTTACCATTTGATATTTAAACTCATCTTTTATGCGTTATTTTAGACTACAAAAACTTGAATTTAGACAATTGATTGATAGCATACCTATTAATTTTTGATCGCCTTGAAATTTTGTACACATAAAAAATATATAAAGATAATGTAATCTAACGGTAGATTTGTCAAAATTCACATCGAATTAAGAAATATAGGGCTTAGTTCAAGTTACACCTGACGTAACTCTAAAAAATGTTACACCATCCAATAACTTATTATTCAATTCATATCTTGAAAATCTAACCATTGGATTACATTTTCTATATGTTCTTAACATGCATGTCAATTTTCATGCCAATCGGATGTAGTTTACCATTTGATCTTTAAACTCATCTTTTATGCATTATTTTAGACTACAAAAACTTGAATTTAAATAAATTGATCGATACCATAACTATTAATCTTTGATCACCTTGAAATTTTGTAAGCATAAAAAATATGTGAAGATAATGTAATCTAACGGTAGATTTGTCAAAATTCACATTGAATTAATAAATATAGGACTTGGTTCAAGTTACACCTGAAGTAACTCTAAAAAATGGTACACTATCCAGTAACTTATTATTCAATTCATATTTTGAAAATCTATCCGTTGGATTACATTTTCTATACGTTCTTAACATGCATGCCAATTTTCCTGCCAATCGGATGTAGTTTACCATTTGATCTTTAAACTCATCTTGTATGCGTTATTTTAAACTACCAAAACTTGAATTTAAACAATTGATTGATGACATGATTATTAATCTTCGATCACTTTGAAATTTTGTAAACATGAAAAACATATAAAGATAATGTAATCTAACGGTAGATTTGTCAAAATTCACATCGAATTAAAAAGCATAGGGCTTGGTTCAAGTTACACCTAATATAACTCTAAAAAATGTTACATCATCCAATAAATTATTATTGAATTCGTATTTTGAAAATCCAACCATTGGATTACATGTTTAATATGTTTTTAACATGCATGTCAATTTTCATACCAATCCAATGTAATTTACCCATTATTATCCATTTAACTAATTAAATCTTATCCAAACCTAACTCAACCAAATTATTATGATTAAACCCCAACCAACCCAATTACCCAATAATCAAAATTACCAAATTGCCACTAAAACTTGCAAATAACCAAAGTACTCCTAAAATCCTCTAAAATTGCCGAAATGCACCCTAAACCTAAAAAATGACAGAAATATCTCTAAAATCATAAAATTACCAAAATACCCCTTAAACTTAAAATATTACCAAAATATCCCCGGAAACTATAAAAATACCAAAATACCCCATAAACCTAGAAAATAACCGAAATACCCCCGAAACCATTAAAATGACTGAAATACCCCTTGAAACTTAAAAATGACAAAAAATACGTCCTAAACCTAAGAAATGACTGAAATACTCCCCAAAACCTAAAAAGTACCAAAATGCCCATGAAACCTAACAATGACCAAAATACCCTCGAAATATTAACATTAACAAAATACCCCCCCTAAACATAAAAAATAACTGAAAATACCCTCAAAACCTTAAAAAATGACCAAAATACCCCTTAAACCTAAAAAAATTACCAAAATAGCCTGAAATTATGAAAATGAGTATTTTGGTCATTTAGGGGTATTTTGATCATTTTTAGGTTTAAGGGTATTTCGATCATTTTTAGGTTTAAGGGTATTTCGATCATCTTTTAGGTTTAAGTTATATTTTTATCACCATATAGGTTTTAGGGCCATTTTTGTCATTTTATAAGTTTCAGGGGTATTTTAGTCATTTTTTAGGGTTTGGGGGGGTATTTTGGTCATTTTTTTAGGATTAGGGGTATTTTGGTAATTTTCAAGCATCAAGGCTATTTCGGTCAGTTTTTTTTTTTGGAGGTATTTTGGTATTTTTTTTTTTTTTGTTTCGAGGGTATTTTGACCAAATTTTAGGTTTTAGGGGTATTTTGGTCATTTTTTAAGTTTCGTGTGTACTTTGGTCATTTTTTAAGATTTGGGGGTTTTGGTCATTTATTAGGTTTAGGGGATATTTTGGTAATTTTTAGCGGTTTTTGAGCATATTTGGTAATTTTAGGGGTATTTTGGTCATTTTTGAGGTTATTTCATGGGAATTTTGCTCATTTTAGAGATTTTGGGATATTTTGGTCAATTTAGTGGTTTTTTTTTAGCATAATTGGTGATTTTAGAGATTGTAGGAGTATTTTGGTCATTTTAAAGGTTTCATAAGTATTTTTCTTATTTTAGAGATTTTGAAGATATATTGGTCATTTTAGTGGTTTTTGAAAATATTTGGTGATTTTATAAAAATTGGCTTTGGGTAGAGTATGGATATCTATGGATAAACAGACCGGGTAACAATTGGGTATGAATACTAATTGGGTAAGGTAATCAGATATCCATGGATAAATTAATTGGGTCGGGTATATATGGGTATACCTTGCCCATGACCATCCTTAATAGGTGATGAACACTTATTTCTTCACCAAAAACACCTCCGTCTTAATATTGGATGATAAATTTGGAATTTTGTCACCCTTCAGTTAGTCTTCGGTTAAACAATAGGTGACCAAAATTTAATTCATCACCAAACACACCTACATCCTAATATTAGGTGACGAATTTAGAATTTCGTCACCTTTGGTAAGTCTTTGGTGACATGAATATTTCGTCACCCTATGTTTGCCTTTTTTTCATGACCTATAGTGACGAAATAAATATTTCATCACCAATTTGTGCATCTTTGGTATGAAATATTGATTTCGTCACCAATTGGTACATCTTTGGTGACAAAATATTGATTTCGTCACCAATTTTAAAATTTTTATAATATTTGGTGACGAATTCTTCTTTTCCTCACTAAATGTTATCATTTGGTGACGAAATTGTTTATCCTCACTAGATTTCGTCACCATAGCCCACTTTTGTTGTAGTGAATAGTAAGGAAAATTATTTTCCTAAAACAATACCAAATCCTTGAGCCTTGTGGCTTGTGTATATGTTTAGATATATGTAATGATTACATGAATTGCTTTTTTTCATATTACAAGCAAATGTAATATATAATAAATAGAGGTAAATATATGATTTTGCTATATATATGTAATATATAGGCATGCAACATTATGTATAAATATTTACAAAAGTAAAATTTGCTTACAACACTACAACAAAATATATTTTCAGTGACGAAAAAATTCGTCACTAAAAGTCTAGTTTTTCGTCACTAAGGACCTTTAGTGACGAAATTGGACTTTTAGTGACGAAACTCATTTCGTCACTGTAGCCCCGTCATTAAAAGTCCTGGTGACGAAAAATTTCGTCACTAAAAGTCCGATTTGATTTTTTTTTAAAACTTTTAGTGACGAAAACGTTTCGTCACTAAATGTTTTCCTCACTAAAAACACTATTTAGTGACAAAAATATTTTGTCACTAAAAACACTTTAATTTACTAAATCATATTTAGTGACGAATAATTTCGTCACTCTATTTTTAAGAAAATCTAGGCACATATAGTAACGAAAATTTTCGTCACTAAAACCATTTCTTACAAAATTTTGCAATATTCAGTGACAAAATTTTCGTCACTAAAACAATTTTTTGTTGCTATATTTGTGACGAAAAAATTCATCACTAAGACTTATTTTCTGTTTTTATTTTTTTTCATGGCTTTGATATTAACCTGTAACCTGTCATTACATTATTAAAACCTCACATTTGAATAACACATTTATTTCAACACATTTATAAAAAAAAAAAAAAATCCATACATTCCACAAGTAAAAACTAAAACAAGTATCCAATTCAAACTCCTTCCATACAATAATTGTTTGCAATACATACAATAACTCTACCTAAACCCTATTTTAGAACTAATGGAAGATGTCCTCATATGTCTTCAAGTAATACCAAACGTAAATCCCCTAAAAGCCACCAATAAGAAATCTGCACAAATATAAAAACAATATTTCGTTAAAATCGTAAAGTAAAAACATTAACTATGTTATAAGAAACATTTCTAACAATGCATTAAGAGTAACCACAAATATCACAAGTATAGAGTGTTTACAAGTATTGAAATCAATTAAAATACTATTTATCACATCTAATCAAAAAGTTCCATTCACATTTGCAAGAAATGAAAAACACTCCCAATATGAATTTAAACAACCTTATAACATCATGCAAGCCACCCGCTTGCTCCAACACAACAATCCACCACAAAATCAATCACAAACACCACACCATGCAAGCCACCTACTTGCTCCAACACAACATACTACCAAAAAACCAATTTCCAACATCACAAATATAGTGTTTACAAGTATTGAAATAAAATAAAATACTATTCATCACATCTAATCAACAATACTCATTCACATTTGCAATAAATGAAAAACACTCCCAATATTAGTTTAAGCCACCTTATAACACCATGCAAGCCACCCGCTTGCTCCAACACAACATACCACCACAAAACCAATTTCCAACATCACAAGTATAGAGTTTTACAAGTATTGAAATGAGATAAAATACTATTCATCACATCTAATCAACAATACTCATTCACATTTGCAATAAATGAAAAACATTCTCAATATTAGTTTAAGCCACCTTATAACACCATGCAAGCCATCCGCTTGCTCCAACACAACATACCACCACAAAACCAATTTCCAACATCACAAGTATAGAGTTTTACAAGTTTTTAACTAGAATTTACTTACTTTGGTCAAGCTAAGTTTACAACTTTCAGAAAAAATCCAAAGTTACTGCAAACAATGTGTATTTAGTCTACAAAAGAAAAGTTAAATTTATAGGTACAAAAGTTAAAGAAAACCTTGTAAAAGCTCATTAAATACCATAACCTAATCCTAGGAATCAATTTAACAAAAGCTCTTAATCATATATGACAATGAACACCCATGTGGGGGTATATGTATATTACCTAAATCTAATGTTTATGAGTATTACATTTTTCTACTGGAAGGCAATTTCATTACAGAGTTGCACTGCATCTTTAAGCTACAAAATTAACCATAGCCATCAGACAAGCCTACCTCGACAAGTGGAAGTATGAAAGTTGAATCCCAGCATTATGATGGCTAAACTAAAGGGCTTTTACAGGATTTCATATTCCAAAGAGGTGGCAAGTCAACGAATAGTATAGAAAACAAGTGGAGTTTTCAGCATTGCAAACCAAACAGCAAGGGATGATTACCTTCTAGCCGTAAAATCAAAACTGAAACTTGGCTTATATAATGGAGTAGACATGTGGAACTAGTGCCTAATTATCAAATGGGTGGATCTCATCTAGACTTGGTCATCGATTTTTATGCAAGGATGTGAACAATACCAAAATTACATGAACAATTAACCATATCAAAAGATACCAATGGCAGATTAAGAATTTCAATGCCTTTCCTTTCTTGTCAAAGTAATGTTCGTTTTGACATGCCAATGGACTACTAAATTTAAAAGGAAATAAAATCAATTTCCGTTCAAAGAGAACTAAAGCCATAACTAGCTGCTATTCATTTCAAATGATACAAATCCTTAAAATCAAATTGAAAATTTATGTTGTGCTTAACATAAATGAGATTTAATAATTCCAAAGAACTAGACAGGATGCTCATATAATTTACCAACAAAACATATACCAGCCACGATGATCCCTAAACATTATAAACTACCTTTGATCCAAAGGAACTAGAATCATTAAACAAAAATTAACAAAAAATTAACTCAAAAGGAAAAAAAAAAAAACCCATTTTGCATATACTCATTACTGTATGAAACAAAAAAATACCCAAAGAACAAGAATCATTAAACAAAAAAAATTAACATCAAGCATTTCGAATCACTAAACAAAAATACCCAAAGGAACTAGAATCATTAAACAAAAATTAACAAAAACATTAACTTAAAAGGAAAAAAAAAATATCGGAAGGCGAAGAGTCGCCGGCTGGGTGGAAGGCGAAGCGTCGCCGATGGTGCGAAGGACTGAAGCATCACCGAACCAGCGAGAAGTGAATCGACGACGGTGAGGCGCGAACCATTGCGAGCTGAAGCGTCGCGACAGACCGGCGAGAAGCGAATCGGCGACGGTGAGGCGCGAACCGTTGCGAGCTAAAGCGTCGCAACGGACCGACGACGGTGAGGTGCGAATCGTTGTGAGCTGAAGCGTCACGATGGACCGGCGAGAAGCGAATCAGCAACGGTGATGCGCAAACCGTTGTGAGCTGAAGCGTCGCGACAAATCGGCAACGGTGAGGCGCGAACCGTTGCGAGCTGAAGCATCGCAACGAACCGGGGACGGTGAGGCGTGAATCGTTGCGAGCTGAAGCATCGCAACAGACTAGCGATAAGCAAATCGGCGACGATGAGGCACGAACCGTTGCGAGCTGAAGCGTCGCGACAGACCGGCGAGAAGCGAATCAGCGACGGTCAGGCAAGGATGAATCGGTGACGATAAGGCGATGCTTTTTGTATCGGCGACAGTGAGGATTCGTTTGGAACTTTGTGTATTGGCGACAATAAGGATTCGTTTGGAACTTTGTGTATCGGTGACACTTTGGAACTTTTTGTGAGAGATGACTAGGTTTGGAACTTTTTGTGAGAGAGTGAGGAAGTGAAATAACAAAACAAAAAGGGCTGAATATAATTTTTAGTGTAAAACTTATTGTGACGAAATTTATATTTCGTCACTATTAGATACCTTTAGCGACGAAAATTAGCTTCGTCGCTGGATACATCCACCGATTTTTATTATTTTGTTTTTAGTGACGACTTATTTTAGTCACTATTTGTGACATTTAGTGACGAAATGGTTTTCGTCACTAATAGTATTCTTATCAGCACCTTTAGTGACGAAAGTTTTCGTCACAAAAAACTTAAACTTTTAGTGACGAAATAATTCGTCACTATAGATGAATTTTGTTTGGTGCCTACATTTTCGTTTGGCGCCTTTAGTTCAACCCAACATATAGCGACGAAATTTATTTTTCGTCACTAAATTTTACTAATTTTTTTATAAATAGTGACGAAATATAAATTTCGTCACTAAATGGTACTTTTTAGTGACGAAAAAATTTTCCTCACTAAAATTCGTCACTGAAAATACATTTTATTGTAGTGCAATTTAATTTTGTAGGGGTCGTGCAAGGATGGGCAGCAATAATAATGGGGTTTGCTCAGGCTCAATTCCTTGGTTCACTATGATGATCATCCACAAGAAATCCAAGCTCCTTCAAATGGTTAATAATACAATGGCAGTTTTGCACACCCATGCACTTGCTGGCTGTCTCGGGGGAATCCTAACCGGCCTTTTTGCAGAGCCTAAATTAAACAATTTGTTTTTTAACTCACACGGTGATTATGTTGGCCTATTTTATGGTTTTGAAATGGGAAATTTCAAGGCCTGGTTTCAACAAATGGGGATTCAGCTTCTTGGGTTTTTTTTTTTTTGAGAATCAAGACAGTTAAATATTATTAGCTAAGGCCACTCAAATCAGCCATGTATACAGAGTTAAGGTCTGGTGGTATTTCTTCTATCCAGATTGACAAATCAGGGGTAGAGGATGCACGTCGTGCTAAGGCATGTGCCAGACTATTACAATGTCTCTTAACATGAGATAAACTAAGCAATGAAAACCGAGTCATGAGAACATGAATGTCTGCAAGTAAATGACCATAGTGAGCTAGAGAATTGTCGCCCTTTGCTAAAGAGTTAATCAAAACTTCAGAGTCCCCTTCAAGAGTGATGTTGTCAAAGCCAAGCTCAATTGTAAGCTCCAATGCTTTCCGTGCAGCCAAGACTTCCACCTCTATCACTGAACCAGGTAATGGTATTTGCTGAGTAAGAGAAGCCATGATCAGTCCATGACTGTTACGGATCACAACTCCCAAGCGAGCAAGTCCTTCCTTTGCAAATATCGCGCCATCGAAGTTGACTTTATAAGCATGTTAAACAGGTGCCTGCCAAGCCGCTACCTGGTGGGGTCATGGCTATTGAAAATCAGCGTTGCAAGAAGCTCTCTCCAGGATTCGATCTTGAGCAAAATCCACCACCTGACTGAGTGAGAGTGCAGGCTTGCCCAAGCGCAAATTATTCCTTCT
Source organism: Quercus lobata (assembly GCF_001633185.2). Taxonomy (NCBI): domain Eukaryota; kingdom Viridiplantae; phylum Streptophyta; class Magnoliopsida; order Fagales; family Fagaceae; genus Quercus; species Quercus lobata. Next base: position 22,552,578 of record NC_044905.1, on the reverse strand, counting down.
ATTCCATAGAGTCCATAGCACAGCAACAAAGAGTTTGGGTTCTCTATTACCTGCAAAAATAAGCTCAAAAATATCAGTGAAAGAGGAGCATGCTTGAAGCGTGCTATGATTCCATTGAGTCCGAGACCTCCAAACGAGTTGCAAAGCTGGGCAACGGAACAAAGCATGAACCACATCCTCCTGGTGCAATTTGCAAGCATTACAGTAGCCATCAGTAATGACCTTTCTACGGATTAGATTAGTCTTGGTTGGCAACGAATCCTTACAAGCCTTCCAAGCCAAGTGCTTGACTTTATTTGGAACTTGAAGCCCCCAAATTTTCTTCCAAAGAGGCGTGAGCACTGAATTGTCTGAGGGCCCAGGTAAGCCATGTTACTACTGCTCATGTAAATACCGGTATCCAGATTTGACAGAATAGACTCCACCAGGGTTAAAAGGCCAAATTAGGATGTCATCTTGTATGTTTTTGCAGAGAGGCATATTTTTGATAATGGCTGCTTCAAAGTCATAGAATAGATTATCAATGACATTCACCTTCCACTCCTTAAAGGCCGGATCAATCAAATCAGCCACCAAACTCACTCCCCTCCCTTTAACCCGTGGTGATAAGACCTTAGGATGACTTGAGTTGAGCAACCAATTCTCACCCGAAATATGGACAGACCTGCCTGACCCAATCCTCCATTTTGCTCCTCGTTTAATCACGTTCCTACCCTTCATAATACTCTTCCAAGCATACGAGGAGTTGGCTGGAATTTTTGCCTCCATAACCAAAGTATCAGGGAAGTATTTTGCCTTGAACACACGGTAGAATAAAGATGATGTATCATGTAACAAGCGCCAAGTTTATTTGGCCAAGAGTGCATCATTGAATAGAGACAAATCTTTGAACCTCATACCTCCCTGTGTCTTAGGCTTACAAAGTTCCGACCACTTCACCCAGTGAATCTTCCTATTATCACCCCTTTGCCCCCCAAAAAAAAATCTACAAATCATGCTCTCGAGATCGTGACAAAGTGAAGTAGGAAGTTTGAAGCATGTCATGGTATAAGTTGGGAGGGATTATGCCACCGCCTTAATTAGTATCTCCCTACCCGCCTGACTGAGTAACTTAACCTCACACCCTTGAATTCTCTTCCATACTTGCTGCTTGATGTATGTGAAACTTTCCTTTTTATTACGGCCCACTAATGAAGGAAGTCCAAGATATTTCTCATAGTGCCGAACAACATTAACACCCAACAAGTTTTGAATCGTTATTTGAGTGTCTGCATTGGTGGATTTACTTAAGAAAATAGTGGTCTTAGTACAGTTGATTTGCTGCCCAGAAGCTCTCTCATACTTTGCCAACACTTCAAGCAAGCTTTGACATTCCTCTTCTTTAGCTCTACAAAAAAAGAGGCTATCATCGGCAAAATATAGGTGAGTGATCCTAGGTCCATTCCGGCAAAGAGATACACCCTGAATGTCACCATTGTGGGTTGCCTTACTAATTAAACCATGTAGACTTTCAGTACACATGAGGAAAAAATAGGGGGACAATGGATCTCCCTGGCACAAACCACATGTTGGAGTGATATGCCCATGGGGCTCCTCATTAATTAGCATCGAGTAAGAGGTTGTAGTGATACACATCATCATCAATTGTATCCACCAAGCATGGAAACCCATCTTTATCATCACTCTCTCCATGTACTCCCACTCCACCTTATCATATGTCTTGCTCATATTAAGCTTCAAGGCCATAAAGCCAGATTTCCCCTTATTGTGGTTCCGCATATAGTGTAGAGTCTCAAATGCCACCAATATATTATCTGAAATCAACCTATCAGACAAGAATGCACTTTGATGCTCTGAAATAAGATTAGGCATAATAGCTTGCAACCAATTAGTGAGAACTTTAGCAAAGATACGATACAAAACATTGCTTAAGCTAATACGTCTAAATTCAAAGACATATGAGGGATCCTTTACCTTAGGAATCAATGTAGTAAAAGAACGGCCAAGGGCTTGGGGGAAGGAACCCGAATTGAGATAGTGCAAAATAGTGGTTAACACATCAGATCCAAGTAAGGACCAATAACTTTGATAAAAGAGAGGAGGCATACCATCCGGACCGGGGGCTTTTAGGGGTGCCATCTATTTCAGAGCAACCTCCACTTCCTCAATATGGAATTCAGCCATAAGCATATCATTCATCTCATCAGTTACAACATATGGAATAGTCTCAATAACCTCCTCAAAATTGCTAAGGCTACCCGAGGTAAAAAGATTTTGATAGAAGTCTACAATGGTGGCATTAACTTGATCTTGGCTTGAGCACCATCCTCTATTAGCATCACGCAACTTGGTAATATAGTTCCGCTGGCAACGTTGAGAGGCTTTGCTATGGAAAAACCGAGTATTATGATCACCATCACGGAGCCATGCAATTTTGGACTGCTACCTCCACATTTTGGCTTCCCTATCAAGAAGTTGATTAACCTCATCCTCTAGCAACCGCATGCGGCTTAAGTCTCCAGACCAAATAGCATGGTTCTCAGCTACTTTCAGTCGTTTACGAGCAGATTCCAATTATTTCTTGACACTACCACAGGACTTTTTACTCCATTTCGACAAAGCAGCCCCACATGACTCAATCTTCCTTAGCACATGGGTATCCCATGATTCAATGCAATTTATACTCCACACAGCCTCCACGGTGTCACTACAACCCTTGTTAGTCAACCACATTTGTTCAAAGCGGAAGGGTTTTTGAAAATTACAATGCATATGCTCCGATGAAATCCATAATGCTTTTATGGTCTGATGATGTGACATCTAAGTGGTGCACCTTTGTACCTGCAAACATTGAGAACCACTCATTAGTAGCAACTGCTCGGTCTAATCTTTCTCATATGGTAAAATTGGGATAGTGTTTGTACCAAGTGAATGAAAAATCAACAAAATCAAGGTCCATAAAACCACACTCGTCAAGAATATCTCTAAAAGCCTACATTTGATGATGGGGCCGAGAACACCCACCTTGCTTCTCAGATTGCTGTGTGATTTCATTAAAATCACCTGAACACAGCCAAGGTGGAGACCCCTGGTTTTTTAAAGCTCACAACTTTGACCATGCTTCATGTCTCTTAGTGGTGTCCAATTCTCCATAAAACCCAGTGAACCTCCAGGCATTCTCCTTGCCCTTATTGATGACAGAATCAATGTAATTCTTTGAATACTTTACAACCTCCAAGGGAAATCCTTCTTTCTACAAAATGGCCAACCCTCCCGCCTTACTACAACGGGGAACCACAAAAAGATTTTTAAATTGAATACGTCTTTGAACCTATTCTAGCCTTACTTTATATGTTCATGTCTTGGCTAAAAACACAACAGAGGGATCTTTTGCCCACACAAAATCTGCAAGCTGGTCTTCTGTATGCAGGTTCGACAGTTCCAAACTAAGAGACTCATTGCTTCTGGTAGGGCTGGTAACCAGCCGCCACTAATATCTGTGTATTTTCTTCCCCAACCTGTGAAATCGCATGACGTTTACTTGGTAACTCAGGCTGATCCTCATTTAGAGCACGCTTACTACCACTGAGTGAGCTTAAATTGTGTGTGTGTGCAACAGTGGCTTTGAGAATTCTTTTCCAAGATGAGATATGGCTCGGGTGGGGAGGGGAGTTTGGGTTGGTTGGAATATTTGAGTTGGTGGAATGGGTGGAGTGTGTGGGTGGGAGGTCAAACGGTATTGTGATAAGGTTTGAGGTGTCAACGTCTTGGTCATAGTGATGGGGAGATGGCATATGGTAATGTGGGGTAGGTGTAAGAGGTGAGACCTGCATGGGATGATCAAATTTCATCAAGTCCTGATCTATAGCTTCTAACTGTTTGTCAAAGGTTAAGTTCGAGGTGGAAACAGGTCCTGGGTCCATGTGGAGGTGTATGAGGCCAGTTGTATCTTTTTCTACAAGGACAGGGTCAGTTGACATAGAAACAGAAAGAGAATTATTTTGGAAAGAATTAGCCTTGACCAAATCAAAAAGGGAATTACCATATTGGGCTTGTGGCAAGTCAGAGGGCGATGTGAGTGGCGTAACCCTAGCTGCCATTGAGTTCTTTGTTTCATCGAACCGCCGTTGGCCTATACATTCAGCCTTCATCTTCGAGTAAAAACCAGGTACCTCAACTACAAAATTACGAGCTCCAGACCATGGTGAAGCTTTCAACCATGCCCATATTCCTTATCTGCATCAGTAAGTGATCCTTCGCTCTCAATCCAACGATCACAGTCACGGTCATTGTGTGTAAGGCGATCGCACCAGTAGCAAAGGTTAGGTAGTCTCTCATATTTGAAAGAGACACAGAGTTCTCTATTATCATCAAGTGTAACCATCCTCCCACGGCAGAGTGGCTATGAAATATCCACCATAACCCGAACTCGCATAAAACCTCCACGCTCTTCAGTCTTTGCGTTTGGGAGTTTCAAAATCTGCTTAGCGGGTTTGCACAGCATTTCTGCCATTGTCGTAGTCATAAATTTCACCAGAAGACCATGTAACTGAATCCAGAATGGGGTGCTATTGAAGTCCAAGTCCTCAATTTTACTAACCCCATCATATTTTTGCAAACTCATCAAGTGTTTATCAAAACTCCATGGGCTGTTTGCAAGGATAGTATCAACCTCTGTTTCACTATCAAAAGTAAAGAGCATGATATGGTTTCCCAGGTTCTTGATTTTGAAGCCACGTTTAGACCTCCATTTAGGCATAAAGGTGGCTGCAACGGCCTCAAGGTTAAGTGCTCTTTTGGTGAGGAACTTGGCAGCGATAATGGAGACAAAGGCAACCATCTCATCCTGGAGCCGAACCTTGGGACCTTCTCTCTGGGAGATGGTGAGGCCGGACCACTGCTTGGTGAGATTGTCCATGAAGCAGTCGTTTGTTCCTACAACCCGTAAGAAAGAAAATAAAAGACAAAAGCCCTAGGGTAACCGTGTTACTCCAAGGGTACAACAAACTCTTCCAGGAAGAGACGGCGATTCTACAACCTAGGAGAAGATGGCGAGCACCACCTTTCACTAGCGACAGAGAAACCCTTGTTGACTGCAGCTTCTTGGGATTTTGTTTATTGTCAAACTAAATATTGTGATTACAAGCATAATCTGTATCTTGGTGCGATTTGTGGTTCCTCTAAGAATGTCCATTGAAGATATGGAAATTAGTGATGGAGCAGCTCACAAAGAAGAAGCTTATGCTATTTGGGGTCAAGGTGAAAAACTTGGTAAATTGAGACATGAAGCTGCAGTCTACAATGATATCGAATCGTCAGTGACAAAAGGCAAGGCTATTGGTCAAGTTGAAATGACATGAAATTCTGAGGAAAAACAAAGAAAAATTCTAGGACCACGACTTATCCACACTCATTTTCATAACTATTTGATGTGATTGACTATAAATAGTGGGTCAATGTAAAATTGACATGCAACCAATTATAATCTGTCACATAGAATTCTTGTGAAAATAGGTGTAAAATAGGGTTTGGTCCTAAAATAACTCATTTGGGAAAGTTATAGACCCTTACCAATATATATATATATATATATATATTGTAGCACTTTCGATCGTATTAGTGTTATTGTCAGTCTTTATCCATCTGGAATGGTAGATTGGGCTCTTACATGAGTCTTCTTTACCCTATTATAGAGCTTTCTTGTCCTTCCTATGGATTTTCCATTGCCCACGGCGGTTTAATCCTTTGTGGGTCTTGAGACGAATAGTGGTCCTAGTCTATATATGGTCTAAATTTGAGCTCTCTCGTATCAAATCATTTAGATTTAAGGATTCGGAGCTCAAATACCTGGTGGTTTCCCCCCTTTTGTCTTTCGAGTCCCTGTGCCTTCATGGTGGGGTTGGTTTCTCTACAAAATATCTAGTGTTTTCCCTAAACCATTGATACCTTGAAGGTGGATTCTTTGAGAGAATGGGTCTTATGTTTGTTCAAATTTGTACTTTTTCTTGGTTTTGAAGACACCACTCTTGTATTGATGTTTCATAATTTAGTTGTAAATTGGGTCTGTATTTTCTTCGAGAGTTGGTCAATCTCCCCAAATTATATTGTTTTGTTATTTTCTCTTTCTTAATTATTTTTGTAGAAATAAAATATCATTTTTCCAAAAAAAAACATCTTGCAAATAGCTTCATAGCTTAACTGACACTTTATTTCTAATGAAGACGAGTTCAAATCTTCTCTTCCCCAATTATCAAATTATAAAATTTAAAAATAAATAAATAAATATTGACCACTCTAACCTTTATCTCCACCCATTTTCATTATTTTCTAAGTGTCTTTTTAATAGAGTTAATTTGTATTGGTTTATTAGGCTAAACAACTTTTAAAAAAATGTGTGTGTATATATATATATATATATATTAAAGTAAAGTAAAAAAAAGTTATACATATTATAAATAAGCTAAAAAAAAAACAATGAGCCCAAGAGTAGCCATTGTTTTTTATGTTTTTATTTTTATTTTATGTTAAATTTATGGTACAAATGTAGATGCCCCATTTGTTATATTAAATAGAAGTGGTACCATGTCTATGCTTGCATAGGTAAAGTTCCTTCTTATGTCCCCATTACATAAACATTTAGTTTATGAACTTCATGTTCAACGAGTCGAAGTAGTTTAATTCTTGTTTGACATTTCTGGGCCTAGCCTCTTGGATTTTTTCGATTCCTATTTGACCGGTTTTAAATTGAACAAAAAAGTTTTTGTAGAATTTCTGATAATTGTTTTAGTATCTCATATAATTGTAATGCCTTGTAAACATTTTTTAAAAAAAAACTTATCCAAAGGTGTCTTTTGACGGGACATAACCCTTAAGTATAAATAGTGATCTATATTCATTTTGTAACCACTCCCTTTTCACTATCTTATAGAAATTTATAAAAAAAAAAATCTCTCAAAAATACTATTTGAAGAATTCTAGGCTTAGTTGTATTTAGGGCAAGTTTGGAGTAACCCTTTAATATATATCTTTGTGGGGACAAATGATCACTTCTAAAACTTTCAAAACATGTTTGTGCCTACTGTTATACATGCCCACATGAATTATGAATGGTGCAATCATTGTTTTAAAAATGAACCGGACTGACCGGTCTGATCGATTCAAGTGGGAATCGGATACCAGTCTGGTCCCGTAAAAACCAGTAAAAACTGGGTAAAATCAGGAAAACTGGCCAAAAAGGGGGAATCGGAGGCAAATCCAGTTTTGCCTCTGATCCAATTTTTGAAACCATGGGTGCAATAGCCAATTGGTGGCAATCATAGGACACCACTCCAGATCATGCATAATTGATAATTGTTGCTTTAATTTTGAATAAATATATAACTATAAGGGAAATGTTAATAGATACCCTAAGGGCATTAGTTTATAAAATATTTTTAGAAACTTTTTATGTAAAAATAAAAAATAATTAAGAAAAAAAACTGATTTTTTTGTAACTTTTTATATTTTCCATGAAAATAGAATTAAATTTTCTTTAAAATTGTCAATTAACAAATGTTACTTGTGGGTACCTAAGGCATGCTTGGCAACATCCTAGGCATGCAAACAACATCCTCGGCATGCTTGCAACGTCCTAGGCCGACCTTGGCATGCTTGCAAAGTCCTAGTCGTCCCACATCGAACGGAAACCCCCCCACTTTCTACCTTATAAGCATTGACGCGAAGGAGTAGTGGGGGGGTTTCTGTTCGATGTGGGACGACTAGGACTTTGCAAGCATGCCAAGGTCGGCCTAGGACATTGCAAGCATGCCGAGGACGTTGCAAAGCATGCCGAGGACGGTCAAGGACGTTGCTTGCATGCCTAGGACGTTGCCAAGCATGCCTAGGACGTTGCCAAGCATGCCTTAGGTACCCACATTACTATTACAGTGACTTTTTATATGTTATTTTTTGAATGTCATCAACAATATTGCTAAACAAGGTCGTACGTACGTCTTCGGCGTATCTGCCAAAAACCCAAATTAAGTACTTCTTCAGTTCATCTATTTACATATTTTGTAAAGGGCAATATATATATGTTTATTGTACTCCGAAAAAAGAAATATAAATATGTATGATCTTCTTGACCCTTGTTCCTCATTGAAAACGTCGACTGAACTGTTGGAACACCCGCCAAAATTAGGAATTATTTATGTAGTGAAGTATTCGAAGAGAAATAGCATTGTACAAATAAACAAATGTGTTCATATCGTGAGGTTCAATACAAATGTTCGTCTCATACATGATATAACTAAGCCCATCAAATTGGCATATAAATCCGCCATTATACTTGCTATTACATTGTGAAACGTAGGGGGTATTTGATAATGTTGTTCTAATAAAGTTGTTTGTATTTTTTGAAAATACATATGGGTGAAAATATGTGTGAAAATACGTGTAATGTTGTTTAAACACTGAAAACCATTGTTTAAAATACCTTACTAAACACCCCTTAGTTTCTAAAGAAAATGAATAATACTAGCTTTGCCCTCCCTCTTATCCTTAATACAAGACAGGCTTGGATCAGGGGTGGCGCCACCTTATGGCCAAGATGGTCCTAGGACCACCCTAACCTGGAAAAAAAAAATATACATAATAATTTAAAATTTTATATTTATCTACCTTTAAAAAAAAAATTGGGAACACCCTAAAATTTTTTTTATGCCAATAAAAGTAAATTTTGGTCCATAATTTGAGCAATTTAACAATATATTAGGATCTTTCAAGCTAAAAGAACCACATGCTTTTATATTCTTTTAAGCATATACTACGGCTTTACTTTTAGTTTTTATTTTACCTGACACAGTGTCATTGTACGACTACTTTTTCTTAAAAACATTATAATATATGTAAGGGCGACGTTTTGGTTCCCAATCACAAAAGGTGGAAGGATTTAGGTCCAAAAAGCCCAACACAATAAATTTGTAAAGAGTGGGCTTAAAAACTAGGTTTCAATGGATCAAGTAATGGGCACAGTGGATTAAAAGTAATAAGAAAGCAAAGAAAGACAAGCTTTATGCAAAGAAATCCTTCCTTGGCGAAATCTGAGAAGGGTGGTTCTTGAATATAATTCTTTTAGGCTTGGTTACAATTTCAGTTCTTGTTGATATAGTGTTTTCTCTATAGATTTTCCGATCCCTTCTCTCTGGAGGGTCTTTTACATTATATAGCTCCCTTTAGATGATCTTGGCCCTCCATTTGTTGATCGTCCAAGATACCACTTGAGTGCTTGTCCCATCAGACACCTTCCCAAACTCCTTGTGGGTTGCGGCAACCAAGACAGCACTATTCAGGGGTCTTCTCTACATAAATGCAGCCAAGAGGTTTGGTAGGATGTATTAAATGTGGTGGTAGCCACCATCCCTTCAGTCATGTCAAGGCTAACCCCTTCAGTCATGTCAAGGCTAACCCCTTCTCTGAAACTCTTTCTCTACAATATGACCTCATTTGGTAATGTGCCACTAACGTGACCTTATTGTTTGAGAGTGTGACCTCCTCAGCACGATAATGGCCCCCTCGGCCATGGGTATGACACGTGGTGCAATTACCTTATTTAAATTCCTGTACCCCACAATAGCCCCTCAAAACTCCGGGTTTTTTCTCTTATCCAAGGAGAAAAATGGGATTTTGACCTTGGATAATTAATTCCACACGTTTCTTTGATTTCCACACGTGAGAACGTCACTCCGTGTGCCTCGCAACCATTCTGGCGCTTCGAAGTCCGCAACGTCTCATTAAATGCTCCAAGCGGCACTTTGTTCCCCACGTCCTACAGTGAGATGAAGATCCTATGGCTGGCATTTCTCCTCAAATTTTGGGTGGGATAACTCCCACCCAATTCTGCCTCTTATATAAGGCGCTTGGGAGATTCATTTCTCTCATTTTCCAAATCTTTGAACTCTCAAGACTTCCTAAATCTCCAAACTTTCAAGACTTCCCAAATCTTCAAACTTTTGAGAAGCTCCAAAAGTGACCCTTGTTCTTATTTTCGTAAATTTTTTTGTTCTTAGGCTTTTTCTCCTCGGCCCATCTCCTCGGCCTTCTACTCTTTACTTCTTCTTCACAAATATTTCCTTCACTTCTCTTTAGTCTGCTCTGATGGGTAGATTCGCTCATTTAGTTGATTCCTCCGCAAGTATAGAGGGGTTTAGGGCCCTGTATCAGATCCCCTGAGGCATTTCCTGTGGTACTACCCTCCGGGTGAATGGATAGATCTTAGGAAGGAAGGAGAAGTAGTTATTCCCATGATCGCCTTCATAAAAGGGGGATGAGGCTATCCATGGGGAGGGTGACTAAGGACTACATGATAGCCCATAGGATCTACCCTCACCAGTGTGCGCCCAACCTATTTAGAGTCCTGAGTAATGTAAACGCTCTCAACAAGCAAATGGGGTTAGGCCTCACTTGGCACAACGTCGTTTGGATGTACGAGTGTCATCTACTCACAAATTCGGGCTACTACCTTAAGTCTAGGTCCTCCATAGTTAGGCTCGTCTCATGTCTTCCCAAATCCAACAAGGGCATGAAAGACGACTTTCTGATCATCTTGAGTGAATGGCATGACGGTCTTCACTACCCAGTCTAGGAAGGAGAGTCAGGTGGGGTACCCTAGGTTTAGTTTTTTTTAACATGGGCACTAGTTTTGTAGTTTTGCTGCTTTCTCCTTTCCTTTAGCATTTCGTTTCTTTCTGATGGAGGGCTTTATTATTACCGTGGTTTTGCTTCTTAGCTATTTTTGTAGATAGAAGATACGTGGCTCCCAACATTAACTTCATCAACGTCCACGATCTCAATAAGGTGCTGAGGTCCGAGGTGTTTATGAGCGAGGACAGATAGCTGAGAGTCGTCCATCTCATCCTCAACTTCTAGCCCTTATTCGACAAGTTCTAGGACGTGGGCCATGCAATCAAAGCTGGTGATCCTCAGTTGGCTCGGATAGACATTTTAGTACCCGGGTTCCTAGCCTGAGAAGACGTTGTGCAAGTTGAACTGCCCTCTCGTCGCTCTCCCCGTGAAGAACCTGTTCTAAGAAAAGAGATAATCTCCTCACGCTTATCACTCGAGACGAAGATAGACCAATTCCATCGAGAGAGAGGAGCAGGGAGAGCTTATGATCTAGGTCTCAGACTCGGAAGACGAGCTTGACAGGTCTTCGAGCGTTTGTGCTCCCAGCCTCATAGTTACACATATAGACAACAGTTCCTAGGAAGAAGAGGAAGGAATGTCTCTAAACAAGAAGAGAGGTCTACGTGAGCTCCTCGCAGACAGGGCGAAGGGGTTGGCGCCCAAGGACACCTTGGGGTCACAACCTCCTTTTCCCTTTTCCCCTCCTCCTCCTCTAGTAGTTAACCTTTTTGCTCTAGCCAACCTAAAGAAGAGGAAGAAAGAGAAGGAGGCGGCTAAAGAGAGGGAGTTGGTCCCTCAAAATGAGGGGGTTCCCCCCAAGCAGCAAAAGACGGCCAAAGGCAGAGGGTGGGCCTCCTCAGTCAAAAGTAGGGAGGACTAGAACATGGTCGAGGTGCGCCTTCAAAATCCCATGTGGGACCCTTGACTTGAGCTGGATGGGGTAGCCATTCCATGGAACTCCACCATTAGGGAGTTCCAGAAAGGGCACGGCCATTACCTCGCCGAAGCCCTGGAGCAGCCCCTCCTTTTACCAAAGGATATAGCTGCGTTGAAGAATGTGAGGTAGCCAAACCTCTTTCTGTTCTTGAAGAGGGATCTGGCCTTGGTAAGTCTCTCGACTTGTCTTACTAACATCATGTTAGATCACCTTCCTTTTATTTAATAACGTACTTGTCTGTCGTTTCTGTGCAGGCCATCCAGGAGGTGTTTATGGCCGAGGAATGGATGAAAGATGCCCGTAATGAGGCTAAGTCGAGGCCAACCTTCATGCCGAGACTAGCAAGGCCTTGGGTGCAGCTGAGCAGAAGAACCAGAAGCTCATTGCAAAGCTGGCTGCCAAGGAAAGAGGGCGGAAAAGCGCTGAGGCCAGCCTGAAGAACGCCCAGGACCAAGCTGAGAAGCAGCGCAAAAGGCTCTATTATGCTAAGATAGAGTTGGCCACAACGAAACAGCAAGTCCTGGATTTGAAGGCAGATTTGGAGAAGGACATGGAAGCGGCTTGGGTGGCCAAGGCAGCTGCGAAGGCTTTGGAGTAGAGATCCTATGACCTTGGCATCCAGGAGACTGAGGCCCACTTGACGGAGGAGCTCACTAGGGTCTGCAGGGAATACTGCCAGGAGGTGTAGGTCGAGGCCCTAAACCTGGCAAGAGTCCCTACAGCCTCGGACTGAAGGAAGGCTGAAAACATCTACTACCCTGAAGACCTCCGAGAAACTCCTGCAAGACCTTTGGGCCCTGAAGCAGATGCTGCCCTTGCAGCAACTATGCCTGAGCAGCTTCCTAGCCTTCAGGTCTCTCTTCCCCCCCTTCTCCCCCTCTGAGGCTTCCAAAGGGCCTAGTAAGGCTAACGACCAGGGCCAGGGGGTGGAAGTGGCCAAAGGCAAGGAAGCTGGCCTGGGTAAAGCTTAGCCAGAAGACAAAATAAAAGACAAAGAAGCCAAAACTCTACTAGAGACCCAGGGCCTAGAGGCTGCTCCCAAGGCCAAGGAAATTGCTTCTAAGGCCGCTGACCTTCACGTCTCCCAACCAGCCAACAAAAAAGACCCCCCTCCGGCCAAGGCTTAGCTTAGGACTTTATTTTTTTTTAATGTACCTTTTCTTTTGTTGTGGCAGCTTGCCATTATCTATAATGTATTTTTCTTTTGTTCAATGAAAAGACATCAACTTTTGCTTTTATGGACCTTTGTTTTTCTTGCAACATTTGTCTCTGGTTGGCTGTAGTTATTGTTTTGCTCTTTGCTGAGACTTTAGATTGATGATGCTTCTAAGGGTGGACACCCATACTTTAACAAAAGCTAATAGTAATGAATTGTTGTTAATTTAAACAAATTACTCCCATGTAAACAGTGAGAAAAATTACTATCACCTTGATTAAGATATATTCTAACCCCTAAAGTTTACAATTACTCATGCAATTAACAGTCCAACTATTATCTTTCATGTGGTTGCCAGTGTAGTTGGACAAATTTACCTTGTTCATGGCACTTGGCATCTAATAACTCAACCTCAAAAAAAAAAACTTTGTGTACCCCAGGTAAATAGCTCAAAGGATGAAGTGTACTTTTGGATTTTCTTCTTAACCTCAAATGATAGTGAAGTTCATGTCTATCAAGGGTATGTAATCCAAGAAGGCCATCATACTTTGAATTTCACTTAGCACTTCATTCCACAGTAGACTTGTATAATTATAAGTGTTAATTTACTCAAAGCATGTGGTCTGAGGGACCCAACATTACCAAAGTTTTGTTTAACATTTAAAGAAACAATAGGAAGTATTAATTTACCCAAGGCATGTGATTCGAGGAACTAGACATGACTAAGGTTCTATTCAATACTTATTGAAGTAATGAGGAGTATTAATTTACCCAAGGTATGTGGTCCGAGGAGTCAGACATGACTAAGGTTCTGTTCAATACTTAGAGAAGTAATGAGGAGTATTAATTTATCCAAGTATGTGGTCCAAGGAGCCAAACATGACCAAGGTTCTGTTTAATACTTAGAGAAGTAATGAGGAGTATTAATTTACCCAAAGTATGTGGTCCAAGGAGCCAAACATGACCAAGGTTCTGTTTAATATCCACATAAGCAATTAGGAATATTAATTTACCCAAGGCATGTGGTTCGAGGAGCCAGTCATGGCCAAGGTTCTATTTAATATTCAAACAAGTAATTAGGAATATTAATTTACCCAAGGTATGTGGTTCGAGGAGCCAGTCATGACCAATGTTTTGTTTAATATTCAAACAAGTAATTAGGAATATTAATTTACCCAAGGTATGTGGTCCGAGGAGCCAGACATGACCGAGGTTCTGTTTAATATTCAAACAAGTAATCAAGATGACACATAACTTTAACAAAAACATGGCAGATTTGCCCTTCATTAATAATAATACCGTCGCAGATTATTTACATTCCAAAGACGTGGTATAACATTTTCATCCAGATCTTCTAGGAAGTATGCACGTATTCCAGTTACCGAGGTGATACAGTATGACCCTTCCCAATTAGGCCCTAACTTTCCCCATGTCGAGTTTCTTGTTGTACCCACGACCTTTCTTAGTACCAAGTCCCCTGAGGCTGATGGTCTTAACTTTACACTTGAGTCATACCTCTGTTTGAGCTTTTGCTGATAGTATGCTAATTGAACCGTGGCATTTTCTCTCTGTTCTTTAGTTAAATCCAAGCTCTTTTCTAGTAGGTTGTCATTGTTGTCTTGAGTGAATAAGCTCGTCCTCAGCGTTGGAAATCCACTCTCCAAAGGAATCACAACCTCAGCTCTATAGGTCATTGAAAAGGGTGTCTCCCCTGTGGACCTACAAGGGCTAATCCAATATGTCCAAAGAACATGTGGCAGCCCTTCCACCCATCTACCCTTTGCATCATCTAGCCTCTTCTTAAGTCCACTCACCATAACCTTATTGACAACCTCGGCCTATCCATTTCCCTGTGATAAGCTGGGGTAGAGTACTTATTCTTGATGCCCAAATCACAATAGTACCTCTTGAAGGCTTTGCTATCAAACTGAAGGCTTTGTTGTAAGGAGAAAGATTCAAACCCTAATTGTAAACGTCTAACTTGACTCAAATAGTCCTGCATCCTCACATCTCTGGCTTCCAGTTCTCTTTGTACTTGGCCTACAACCAACATCGAATTTGAATATATCTCCACCATTCTTCCTCCCATTTTCTGAACCATAACCATTCCTACCAACAAAGCCTCGTACTCTGCCTCATTGTTCGTGGTTGAGAAGCCCAGCCTTAAGGATTTCTCAATGATGATTCTTTCAGGAGATACTACAACTAGCCCCATTCTTGATCCCCTTTGATTTACTGTACCATCAACATATATCTTCCAAGATAGAGGTTCTTGCAAGGACATCATCCCATCCTAACTGATTTTCTATCCATGCTCGGCTTTTCACCATTTTCTTCTAGGGAAGGCTCGGCAAACTCAGCCACCAAATCTACAAGGACCCGACCCTTCATAGAAGTGCGAGGCAGATACTTGACATCGAAAGCTCCTAGGATCGTTCCCTGTTTTGCAATCCTCCTTATGTAATCGGCTTTTTGAAGCAGTGGTCAAAGAGGGAGTTGGGTTAGAACCACAACAATATAAGCCTAGAAGTAATGTGGGAGCTTCCGTGTAGCATGTACTACTGCCAAGATGGCCTTCTCCAAAGGTAAATAATGAACCTCTGCCTCATGTAGTGATTTGCTCACATAATAAACTAGTCTCTGCACCCCATCATCAACCTATATCAGCACCAGACTCACCGCATGTGAGGCTACAACAATGTAGGCAAATAGAACCTCCTCCTCCTCGAGTTTGGACATGATAGGTGGCAGAGAAAGATATTCCTTCAATTGTTGGAAGGCTGAGGAGCATTCCTTTGTCCATTCAAATCCCTTTCACTTATGCAATAACTGGAAGAAGGGCCTACACCTATTTGCTGACCGAGAAATGAATCGGTTCAAGGCGACAATCATTCTTGTCAACTTTTGGACCTCTTTGGGATTCCGAAGAGGCTGTAGGTTGTTAATTGCTCTAATCTGATTAGGGTCAACTTCGATTCCGCAATGGGTAACCATATGACCTAGAAACTTGCTAAAGCCTACGCCGAAAGAACACTTAGCGGCATTAAGGCACAATTTGTATTTCCTCAGTATCCCGAAAACATTCCCGAGGTCATCTATATGCTCAAACTCTACTTTACTCTTCACCACCATATCATTTATATACATCTCAATATTTTTATCCAACTGAGGTTCAAACATCCTGGTCATCTTCCTCTGGTAAGTAAACCCTACATTTTTCAATCCAAAGGGCATTACTTTGTAGTGGTAATTCCCAAAGGGTGTAAAAAAAGCAATCTTTTCCTGATCGTCCAGAACTAACGGTATCTGATGATAGCCCTGAAAAGCATTCAAAAAACTCATCCAAGGATAACCTACAGTTGCGTCCACCAATTGATTTATCTAAGGCAGGGAGAAAGGGTCTTTTGGGCAAGCTTTATTTAAACCTGTAAAGTCTACACATACTCGTCACTTCCCAGTTTTCTTTTTTACCACTACTGTGTTGGCCAACCACTCGGGGTAAAATACCTCCTATATCGCCCCAGCCTGCTTGAGCTTGAGTACTTCCCCCTTGACAACTTCAGAATGTTCCTTAGATGAGCGCCGAGGTAGTTGCTTCTTAAGGATGACATAGGGATTGACGTTTAAACGATGGCAAATGAAATCCAGATCCACCCTAGGGGCTTCGTAGGCGCTCCATGCAAACATGTCAATATTTTTTCTGAGAAAATCTTGCAGCTCTTGCCTTTCCCGAGGAGGCAGTTGAACTTTGACCATAAAGAACTTCTCTTCATCGTCACCAATGACCACTTTTTCCAATTGCTTGCATTTTTCCCCTTCTTCCTCTACCTTCATGGACAATACTGGCACCTTTGATTGCTATAAGTCCCACCATGCAAAGGCTGAGGACTCACCCCCGTTCTGTTGTCTAATCGCGGCCACCATGTATTGCTTGGCCATAGATTGGCTCCCCACCAACTCCTCAACCTGATCCCCAGACAAATATTTCACCTTCAAGTGCAAGGTGGAAGGTACGGCTCCCATGGCGTGAAGCCAAGGCCTTGCCACAATAGCAGTGTAGGGGGAGTAGGCATTTACCACGATGAAGTTCACCTCCACGACCTCTATCCTTGTCTGAACGGGTAGTCGGATTTGGCATTTTAGAAAGACAAACTTCCCGTCAAACCCTATAAGAGGGGAATTATAGCAAGTCAGGTCCTCGGACCTCAGCTTCAATCCCTTAAATAGGTTAGGGTACATGATCTCTGCGCCGCTGCCCTGATCTACCAACATTCTCTTCACATCGTACCCACCTATCCTGAGGGTGACTACCAGGGCATCATCATGTGGTTGCAAGGTCCCAACTTTATCCTCATCCAAAAAGCTCAAAGCCGGCCGGACTTCCATTCTACTCTTCTTCGAATCAGAGGGCAAGCCATCTGTAGATGGCCGAGCTACAAACATCACCTTGGATGGCTAAGAACCAGTCCTTCCCGAAGCAACAAGAATGACAATGATTGTACCTAAAGGTGGTCTTGCAGAAGCATCTCTCTAAGCCCTCAACCTTACCTGACCACCCTGTCCATTAGGTTGATACAAGAATTGCTTCAACTTTCTCGCCTTAACTAATCGCTCCAGGTGGCTATACAAAGTCCTGCAATTCTCGGTAGGGTGCCCTCATTCTTGGTGGTACTGGTAATGAAGACTTTGGTTGCACCTCATGGGGTCTCCCCCCATCCTGTTTGGCCATTGAAAGTATGGCTCATTCTTGATTTTTTCTAGGATTTGGTGTATTGGCTCTCAAAACACAATACTAACTACCTGAGTAGTAGTAGATCCAGAATACCCCGTAAAATCTCTCCGAGGTCAGTTGTTATTGTACTTGTTCGACCTGAGATCCCTTCTATCCTAAGGGACTACCTTAGCCTTCCCCTTTCCTTGCTATTGATCCTACTCAACCCTCTTATACTCATTGATACAATCTATGAGTTAACGCACACTCCCAACAAGCTTCCTTGTTAGAGACTTTCTCAAATCGTGCTCTGCGAGCGGACCGACCTTAAAAGCCCTTATGGCCACGTCATTGAAGTTCCCCTCAATCTCGTTAAACATCTCTCAATACCTATCAGAATACGTTTTCAAGGTTTCTCCTTCCTGCATTATCATGGACAACAAAGAGTCCAAAAGCCGAAAGACCCTGCTGCAAGTAACAAAAAGGGCCTCAAACGCCTGAGTAAGCTCCTTAAAGGAGTTGAT
The DNA here is from genome assembly GCF_001633185.2 of Quercus lobata. Classification (NCBI taxonomy): domain Eukaryota; kingdom Viridiplantae; phylum Streptophyta; class Magnoliopsida; order Fagales; family Fagaceae; genus Quercus; species Quercus lobata. The sequence continues at coordinate 22,534,588 of NC_044905.1, read as the reverse complement.
AGAGCCTTCCTTTAGGCCATTAAACCACCTCATCGCCACAGGCCCCAAGCTGGATGGGAACACCTTGCACATCAAGGCCTCGTTCTTGGAATACATGGCCATTCTCTAGTTGAAGTGGCTCACATGCTCCACAGGGTCCATTCTGCCATTATATAGGGTGAACATTGGCTGGGTAAACTGCCAAGGAAGTTTTCCCCCTTCAATTCTACGTGTAAACGGTGATTTAGAGATCTGGTTAAGAACCGTGCTCATAGCATCATTGTCCAGTCCTTTGTAAGATGGACTTTTGCTCCTCCTCTTATAATGACGGTCTTCATCATACGAAAAAGACTCACTGGAAGGAGTCCTGGACCGAGGCCTATTGCTACCATCTTCATCATCATCAAAAGAAGGGTCAAAATCTGAGATAGTCCTTCTCCGTCACTTGCGGCATAGCCTCCTGCGAAGGTAGTCAATCTCCAACTGCATGCCTCTAGTATTCTCCTCATGAGAAATGTAACTCCCACCTTGGGACTGGCTCTTGCTAGTATGCGTGCTATGCACACTAACCTCGCGATCCCTCCTTCGTTCAAGGTTGAGAAATTGGTCCTAACGTTGAAAGCCAACAGACTCTTCCCGGTGAGGCCTCGAACCTACCATAGCTAGATGTTGATCTCACTAAAGCTCAAGCTTTCCAACAGAAGGCGCCAATTGTAAGGGCGGTGTTTTAGTTCCTGAGCCCAAAGGGTGGAAGGATTCAGGCCTAAAGAGTCTAACATAATAAATTTGTAGAAAGTGGACTTAAAAACTAGGTTTCAATAGATCAAGCAATGCGCACAGTGGATTAAAAGTAATAAGAAAGCAAAGAAAGACAAGCTTTATGCAAAGAAATCCTTCCTCGGCGAAATTCGAGGAGGGTGGTTCTTGAATATAATTCTTTTAAGCTTGGATACAATTTCAGTTCTTGTTGCTACAATGTTTTCTCTACAGATTTTTTGATCCTTTTCCCCTGGAGAGTCTCTTACAATATATAGCTCCATTTAGATGATCTTGGCCCTCCATTTGTTGATCGTCCAGGCTACCACTTGAGTTTTTGTCCCATCAGACACCTTCCCAAACTCCTTGTGAGTTGCGGCAACCAAGACAGCACTATTCAGGGATCTTCTCCACATAAATATAGCCAAGAGGTTTGGTGTGATGCATTAAATGTGGTGGTAGCCACCATCCCTTTAGTCATGTCAGGGCTAACCCCTTCTCCAAAACTCTTTCTCTACAGTATGACCTCCTCTGGTAATGTGCCACTAATGTGGCCTTACTGTCTGAGGGTGTGACCTCCTCGGCACAATAATTGCCCCCTCGGCCATAGGTATAACACGTGACGCAATTACCTTATTTAAATTCATGTACCCCCACAATATATATTATACATCTAATTGGTCAAAGTTACGAAAATTTAGCTTTTTTATTGTATAACTACTTTTCTTTTTTCTTTTTCCGATAATTTTGATTAGAAAAAAATAGTAGTTTTAGTTAATTAAGTGAATAAACTTAAAAAGTTACTTAATTTTTATATAACATCAATTAATTCATTATATATATATATATATATATATAAAATAAAATTTTATTTTTATGATTATAATTAAACATGTGATTGTCCATTCTAAGGAAATTTGATTAAATTTACACGAAAAGTGTCCCTAAATATTATGTTTTTACAATTTGCTATCATATTATTAGTAATAAACTTATTATATTTTTATTTATATAATTTAAAATTTTATTAATTATATTATTTATGACATCACCGATTCAACCATCGATCGGATCTCGGTCTGACCAAAAAACTAGTAACTAGTCTCTTTTTTGGTTTTTTCACCGTACTGATTTATAAACTTAACCATGGAAAAAACCCAAAAAAAAAAAAAACTCGAACGAAAATCTAGAAAAAAAAAAAATTATAATAAATCCACTAACAAAGCCCAAACCAAATGCCAATAGAAAAGCCCAGTACAAGATCAATCTCATCTTAGACTAAGACTATCACTACTCCAACACCAACACGATTATGTTTTTAATTCAACAAATATTAAAAAAAAAAAAAAAAATCCTCACTGCCTCACAGATTCACAAGTCATTAAACAATTTAAACTAAAACTAAATCAAACCTAAAGGCTAAAAGGAAATAAGAAACTCACTTACTCTCCCCAACTATCGCAGTCCATCCCTGTTCAACAACACTAACAATAACCACAACTGAACTCCACAAGTTTTATATTGTAAAACTTTATGTATTTGCGTGTTTTTTTATTGTTGTTGTTGTCGTCAATATATAAACTTTTCTTTTTATTAGATTGTATAATTTATACTCTTAAGGAACACTCTAAAAAAAATTCCTGGAGCGCCATTGGCTTGGATGAACAAAGGTGATGATGCATGGCAGTTCACTGCTGCGACATTTGTCAAGGGCCTACTTAGAGTTCTGGGGCTCATAATCCCATACGGTGGCATGGTGAAGAAGAAGGAATAGGCAGTACTAGACTACTAGTGAACCCAGCTTTGATAGCACTCTATGCTTTTGCTTGTGTTCTTGTTTGTTGGGTTTTATGGGGCTATATATGTCTGTTGGGAATGAGCAGCTCATTCCATTTTTGGGAATTCAATTCCCAACTTTGCATTAGACGACCTTCTCAAGTTGAAATTTCCAATTCGTCTTTGCGGCAATTACTTCGATTTTGATTGCCGAGGCCTTGTTGGGAAGGATGAACTTCTATGCATGGATGCTTTTTGTGCCTTAATGGCTGACCTTTTCATACACACTTTCAACGTTTACTATATGGAGTCCTAATGTGTATCTCTTCAAGTTAGGAATCATAGGTTATTCTGGTGGATTTGTGATCCATTTGTGATTTGTCCTCAGGAGTAGCTGGCTTTACAGCAGCATACTGGGTATGGAAAAAATTTGTCTAGTATAAACTGATAAAAGAGATACTGAGAGAGAGAAATATGGCATTAATTAATGCATTTAACTACCCCTTAAACTTAAACCTCAATTACAATCGAAAGAAAACAAGTACATTCCTCTAGGATCAATTCACCATTTTTAATGTTCTTGTTTACGGTGGTATTTACTACAAGAGCAAGACACACAAAAAGACAAGCAAATAGTGCGATTACAAGCATACTATGTTCTTGGTGCAATTTGTGGTTTCTCTAAGGATGTCTGATGAAGATATGGAAATTAGTGATGAAGCGGCTCACAACGAAGAAGCTTATGTTATTTGGGGTCAAGGTGAAAAACTTGATAAATTGAGACATGAAGCTGCAGTCTACAATCATATTGAAGTTTCAATGACAAAAAGCAAGGCTATTGGTCAAGTTGAAATGACGTGAAATTATAAGGACAAAATTTTTAAGGACCACAACTTATTTCACACCCATTTTCACAAATATTTGATGTAGTTGACTATGAGTGGATTTTCCATCTCCCATAATGGTTTTTCTTTGAATCTTTTGTGGACTCATTTTCACAAATATTTGATGTGGTTGACTATGAGCGGTGAATTCATGTAAAAGTGATAGATAGTCAGTCACAGACTGCTACATAAAAATAATTGTGAAAATAAGTGTGGAATAAGTTGTGGTCCTATAATTCATAAACAAATGGTTTGGGAAAAGCGATGGACTCTTAAAAAAATCTGTTGTAGGTTCTTTCTTATTAGATTAATTGTCAATCTTTAACCATCTTGAAATGTAGATTGGGCTTCGACGTGAGCCTTTCTATGTCCTATTATAGTGCTTTCTTATCTTATCGTGGATTTTCCATCTCCCATAGTGATTTTTCTTTGAATGAGCTCAAATACCTTGTGATTCCCCCATTTTGGCTTTCGAGTCCATCTGCCTTCACGGTGGGGGTGATTTTCTCTACAATATCTATTGTTACCCCTTAACCACTGATACCTTGAAGGTTTGTTCAAGTCTAAAGACTCGACTCTTGTATTGATATTTCTTGAGTTGTAAATTTGGTCAGTATTTTCTCTTAAAGTTGGTCGGTCTCCCCATTAATGATATAGATGCAGACACCCCATTTGAAGTCACTTGAATGATTAATATGGATCCAAGTAATTTAATTTACTAATATGAAATATATATATATATATATATATATTTATATATATTTGTACAAAATCACACACAAGGGATGCATGAGATCATTTCCGAGGCAATTTGAAATATAAGATTGATCAACAAAATAAATTTTATTCTTTCTTGAGCACATTACATTAACTCGGAATCAGTGTGTCAAAGGAATTGGTGCAATGGTTTCCAAGGCCTCGTGAGATCCATGAGGTCATAAGTTCAAAATTCCTTAAGATCACTCTCAATAATTCCCCATTATAATTACTTGACGTGTGTAGGACCAAGAGACTACACAGTCTACATACACTTAAGATAATAATTAAGTATTTAATGAACTTTGGACACCCATGTTATTAAAAGAAAAAAAAAAAACAGTTATGCCTTAAAAAGGTTTTAATAATGCTTAAGGATAATTATGCTCTACCCACTTGTGGTTTAATTCAATTGCATTTTGCCTACCCATAATTTAGAATGTATCACTTTACTCGCATGAGGTTAATTTTTGTTACTTGAAAGAAAAAGGTAATTTTTGTTATGTAGTTGTGACCCACCAGACTCTATTGTTAAAGAAAACATTAAAACATAATAAACCATTAAGAAAAGCAATAAAAAAATGTTATTTAAAAAAAAAAGTAAAATTTAAGAAAACTCTTCAATCGAAGTAGTTCTAGGGATAGGGTACAAATACTGGTGAAAGGCATTGAGATTTCTTTCGCAATGAGCAAAATTTCATCTTTTTTTTTCTCATTAATGTTCGTGACACAAGGTATGTTTCCTACATGGGATTTTCAAAATTACAAAAATAGATGAATTTTACACGTGAAATTTGCAATTTCTTTTTTGTATTTAGGTAATATCAGCCCCAACCCCACTTTGACTTTTTCATGAGATCTTAGAGACATGTGTGTCTTTGTTATTTGTTTTCTATCCCTTTCCCGGGTATTTATTTGCACAAATAGCTCTAGTTAGGTAAATCTATGATTAGGCACTTATGTTTATTTGATATATTTCCAAACCTAGATTAAAAGGAAGTCTAGGGTTCCTAATCTAAGCTAAGGTTAAAATAAATAAAAAATCATATCTCCAAGTAAAAGACATGAGTCTAGAAGTTTGATTATATGTGAAGAAGTTGTTAGGCACCCCGTGATCATTTTATAATGGTACCTTTTTTTGACTTATTATTAGGATTTATTCAATGAGATAACTTAGGTGTTGGGAATTAATTTTTAGAAAAGAATTTTAGGCTTTTTAAAATTTATTTTGAAAATACGATGTGGCCTCTACTCTAGCTTTTCTAATTTGCATGATTTTATACTACATTTATATTGTGAAAATCTTGCAATAATTTAGTGAAGTTTCATGTCAATTTTGACAGAATCCCATGTTTAAATGATAATATGCACCAAATAGCATCTCGCTTTTGGTACTTTGAGGGACATTGATAATTTCATTTTCAAGTATGTATATATCTCATCCTATGCATATTTAGCGTATTAGTTCACAATTACAAGAGAGGGATAATACCTTTATATTTGCCGGAAAATAAATTTATTGAAATAAATACAACTAACCTGAGTCCTTTCAAAAGTAGAGTGACTATGGTGTGCAATTTATTTCAAAAATTGACATCTCACATAAAAGTTTCCAGCTTCCATATGTTTGGCTTGATTTTGATATCCATGTAGTTGTAAGTCATAAGCCATCTTTAGTTTCAAAATATCGTCTGATTCCTTCACTTAGGGGCTGATCATAAATAAGGGGCCCAATTTCCTTTACCATCTCATCTCTCTTCTAATAATAGGGTTTTATTACAATTTTCCTTTGTCTTTCTACAATTTTATTAGTGACCATGTTCACTACACTTAAAATACTTTACTCCTCCCCCTTGGGACTATTTTCTAACATGTACATAGTTTGAATTAGGCTGGTTGGATGAAGGCACACAAAATTTATAAGTTTTTGCTTGTTTCTCATCAAGGTCATCAACTTTCACATCATTTAAAGAATAACAATCTTGGAGTAGTGATGAAAATGGTGTCCATGCCTTGAAACGATTCAAATTTGTTGTTTCGCCACTAAAAGGGCTAGATTATAAGCCTTGAAAAACATCCAAAAGGAATGCAACCCAAGGATATCTTAAATGGATGGATTTGATCCACTAAGATACCTTGTTACCATATACTCTTTATTTTCATTCAAAGAACTCTTATTATAAGTTTTTAAAATGAATCGATATACACCTCCACACTACCAACCTATTTAAGGTTGTGTAGATTCTTGTAAAAGGTTTACATGTAATTGAAAGGAAGAAATTGCTCATTGAGCTTCTTCTTCATATTGCACCAAACTTTCATCTTGCTCTTGCCCATTATTTGTTGATTCATTTGCAATTACTCCGACTATGTAGAAGCCCTTCCCTTAAGTCAAATCGACAATAATTTCACATTTCTCTCTTCGTATTAGTTGAACACCCTTTAAATCTTGTGCGACAAATCAATGAAGTTATTGAGCTTGAGATTTCTTTGAACTTCTAGAATTTCAACATTGATGTTCTCTACCACTTGTCCTCTTACCTCTCAATAGGACTTTCCCTTTTAGAAAATCCAAAAGGATTCTCAAAGTTCTAAGCATCATCGAGTTCATCACTCCTTACACTTTGAGGAAGCAAGCATTGCACCATTTTGGTCATGCAACAATTTGTATTTTCTATTGCTCCTTCTTATTTTCTTGAGATTGATTATCATTTTGTTTCATGTGAGGAGTAAAATCTTATCCTTTTTTGAGATTCACTCCATTCCTTTATCCTCTATTTCATCGAGCTCTTACTCGTTGTGCCATGATAATTGACTAGTGCTTAAATCCTTGAGGAATAATTTCAAGAATGATCAAAGTTGAGGTGAAGACAAGTTAAATATGCATCAACCAAGTCAAAATCTTCAAGATTATATGAAATAAAAAAAAGCTTGTTGATGTGCTCGGCCAATATCAAAACTAGAATTGAATTTCTCAAAGAGGATTCTAATGTCCTTAACCAAAAACAACATAAATCATAGAGTTTTCAAAATCTTGTTGAATTCGAAGGTTCTCCAATAGATTGAAACACTCATGAAAGCTTGATCAATTCATAGTCTCTGATACCAAAATGATGCAAAACAAAGATTTGAGACTTCAAAGAAGAAGGGAGAAAATTGAGTTGAGAGAGTGGTGAGTAGAGTGATAGATAAATATATGATCACAGGATGATTATTGAGTAAAATTCTTAGACAATGGCATGATCACCCTTAGATCTTTATACACTAAGGATTTTATTATTCTGACCTTATATTGGCATCATCCCCATCTAACAAACTAGTACAATTCGAAAATAAACTATAGTTGTCACAAATTGTTACAGCAATTAACTACATATTTAAACTAATTAATCACATGTCTAAAACAATTATTCATATGTTTAAAAGAAAATACAAGTAATTCCCACATGTGGAATACTTGACCATGTCATTACTCACTAGTGCTAATGTGGAATACTTGGTCATGTTACCATTTCTATGTGGAATACTTGACCATCTCATCATGCTCTACATCACTTATCACCATAAATGTTCACATATTTTTCATTTCCAATTCTCAATCTTGTTCATTCTTTTAAGGAAACATTACGTCCCTACGATGCTTTTTTTAGGCATATTAGGCATTATGTCCCACTGTGACCTCCATAGAAGTACATTTATGGAAGTATTTTTCTTTATAGACTCAATAGCAAAGAGAATTGGATTCAATGATTAGTCTCTTCCTTAGCTTCGCCAATATTTCTAGATTGAAAATTGCAAGTTGTGAAATTTCATGTCTTATTTTCACTTTGGATCACACTGCTTTTCCCATCTCATATAGTGAATTTCCCCTTCTTTCTTCATGTTGTTCTCACAAAAACTTGCTTACCATAGAGTTTGCTTCCCTACACACAAGAATTGGGATGTTCAATTTACAACTAAAGCGCTACATTTGAAACTCTACTTCATATAAAAATACCAAACGGGCAATATACCATTTACATTAAAGTAGAGTTTCAACTTCATATAACAATACCAAACAGACAATATACTACTTACATTTGAAATAGAAATGAATCAAAATGTGAGTTTTAGTTAGTCCAACTGGTAAAGTATAAGCCTTGAAAATGGTGTCCATGCCTTTAAACGATTAAAATTTGTTGCTTCTCCACTAAAAGGGCTAGATTATAAGCCTCGAAAACTATCCAAAAGGAATGCAACCCAAGGATATTTTAAGTGGATGGATTTAATCCACTAAGATACCTTGTTACTATATACTCCTCATTTTCATTCAAATAAATTCTTATTATAAGTTGATAAAATGAATCGATATACACCTCCACACTACCAACCTATTTAAGGTTGTATAGATTCTTGTAAAAGGTTTGCATGTAATTGAAGGGAAGAAATTGCTCATTGAGCTTCTTCTTCATATTGCACCAATCTTTAATCTTGCTCTTACCCATTATTTGTTGATTCATTTGCAATTGCTCCAACTATGTGAAAGCCCTTCCCTTAAGTCAAATAGACAATAATTTCATAGTTCTTTCCTCATAAACTTCATATCAGTTGAACAGCTTTTACCCTTTAAATATTGTGCAACAAATCAATGAAGTTATTAAGGTTGAGATTTCTTTGAACTTCTATAAGTTCAACCTTGATGATACTCTACTACTTGTCCTCGTACCCCTCAATAGGTCTTTCCCTTTTAGAAAATCCAAAAGGATTGTCAAAGTTCTAAGCAACATTGAATTCATCTTTCTTTACACTTTTTAGGATGCAAGCATTGCACCATTTCGGTCAATGCAACAATTTGTATTTTCCATTGCTCCATCTCATTTTCATGAGATTGATTATCATTTTGTTTAACCTGAGGAGTAAAATCTTATTATTTGTCAAGATTCACTCCATTCCTTCATCCTCTATTTCATCGAACTCTTACTCATTGGGCCATGATAATTGACAAGTAGTGCTTAAATCCTTGAGAAATAATTTCAAGAATGATCAAAGTTGAGGTGAAGACAAGTCAAATATGCATCAACCGAGTCAAAATTTCCAAGAATATATGAAATAAAAAAGCTTGTTGATGTGCTCGGTCAATATCAAAACTTGAATTGAATTTCTCAAAGAGGGTTCTAATGTACTTAACCAAAAGTAACATAAACCATAGAGTTTCAAAGGCTGGCTGAATTTGAAGGTTCTCTAGTAGATTGAAACACTCATGAAAGCTTGATCAATGCATAGTCTCTTATACCAAAATGATGCAAAACAAAGATTTGAGATTTTAAAGAAAAAGGGAGAAAATTGAGTTGAGAGATAGTGATGAGTAGAATGATAGATAAAAATATGATCCCAAGATGATTGTTGAGTAGAATTCTTAGACAATGGCATGATCACACTTGAATCTATATACACTAAGGATTTTATTATGGTGACCTAATATTGGCATCATCCCCATCTAACAAACTAGTACAATTCCAAAATAAACTGTAGCTAGCACGAATTGCTACAACAATTAAATACATATTTAAACTAATTAATCTCATATCTAAAACAATTATCCATATGTTTAAAAGAAAATTCAAGTAATTTCCACATGTGGAATAATTGACCATGTCACTATTCACTAGTGCTAATGTAAATACTCGGTCATGTTACCATTTCTCTATAGAAATCTCATCATGCTTTACATCACTTATCATCGTAAATGTTCACAGATTTTCCATTTCCAATTCTCCATCTTGTTCCTTCTTTTAAGGACACATTATGCACCTATGATGCTTTTCTAGGCATATTAGACATTATGTCCCACTTTGACCTCCATAAAAGTGCATTTAGGGATTTATTTTTCTTTGTAGACTCAATAGCAAAGAGAATTGGATTCAATAATTAGTCTCTTCCTTAGTTTAGCCAATATTTCTAGATTGAAAGTTGTAAGTTGTGAAATTTCATGTCTTATTTTCACTTTGGATCACACTACTTTTCCCATCTCATATAGTGAATTTTTCATTCTTTCTTCATGTTGTTCTCACCAAAACTTGCTTACCATAGAGTTTGTTTCCCTACACACAAGAATTAGGATATTTAATTTATATTTAAAGCACTATCGTTGAAACTCTACTTCATATAACAATACCAAACAAGCAATATACCATTTACATTGAAGTAGAGTTTCAACTTCATATAACAAAACCAAACAGACAATATACTACTCTCATTGAAATAGAAATGAATTAAAACTTGAGTTTTAGTTAGTCCAATTGGTAAAGTATCTTGCCATCAATATGTGTCGAGTTGTTACTGATGGGTAAAAAAGTAATTTCAGTGGTGAGTTCAGATTAGAACTATTGACAACTGAAAATGTTTTGGATAGAAAACTTCTCTATTTATTTTTTTATTTTTTAAAAACCCTTAAAGAGGAAAAAAGTCAATCAAGGGACATAGTCGTCATTTGGCACCACCCTTGACCAAATCATATACTATTATATACTATATAATAAAAGTTGGGCTTAGACATCGTAGTTGCGCCAAGTAGCTTCACCATATTGCATAAATTTTTTAGATTTTTAGATTTTAAAAATATATATAATTTTTCTTCTCTTATAAATTATAAGTTAATAAAATATATCTTAAATTTCGTTTTTATCAACATTTTTTTTATAAAGTAGCAGTTGAGCTTAGACACCATGGTTGCACCAAGTGGTTTCAACATATTGCAAAATTTTTTTAGATTTTTAGATTTTAAAAATATATATAATTTTTCTTCTCCTATAATTTCTAAGTTGATAAAATATATCTTAAATTTCGTTCTTATCAACTTTTTTTTGTTGTTGATAAAGTAGCAGTTGTGTTTTTATATCAACTACTTCTTTTATAATTCATGTAATTTTTACTTCTTCTTTTTTTAACATGGAGTTGTGAGAGATTTTAGAATTGGGAAAGATTTAAATACATTGGAGATAAAGTTACTTCACGTGATACAAATTTTAATTTGATTACAATTGAATTACATTTGCAGTGCTTAATATGTCTCCATGAATTACAAATATTAATATGCATTTGAATTGAAATAAAATTAGATTAACTTTAGACATTTTGTCTAAGGTTGCAACGTAGTGTAATCCAAACACTTGCATCTATGTATTGGGTTTTGAGATGTTTGTTTCCCAGAAAAACAGTGTATAAGGTTTCAACTTGCAATTAAAGAGGTCTAATACATCTTAAATTGTAGCAATATTTATAGACATAAAAAATAAAAAAAAAAGAAGAAAAAAAAAGATTGTTTTTTCTTATCTTCTTCTGGATTAAAAAAAGAAAAAGAAAAAAGCAATGTAATATATGATTGAGTTAAGGTGATTATTTTTCACACCTCCACAAATTAAGTTTGAATCCAAGAGAAATTGAGTTGATATAAAACTATTTAAGAATGCTAAAATCAATCAATAAAAAAAATAGATATAATTTATTTTTCTTATCTTCTTCTCCTATAATTTCTAAGTTGCTAAAAATCTTAATTTAATTATGTAAGGACACGATTCGTGGCGGACCGTAACAGTGTTGGGTTCGCACGTAAAAAGGCCCAAACAACATCATTTGTAGAGCGTGGGTTTGAAAGGTTAAGTCTTGGTCGCCAAACGGTGGGTTTTACGTGATATGCATACATGGTTAGGTCGTCCTCGCCTTAGGAGTCTTTCTCCTGGAGGCGGGCTGGGAGGCTCTGGTTTTTGGCCATTTTTCCCAGCCAGCTCTCTAGGTTACTCACATTTCCTTTTATACTAGTCTGCGTTCACTGTCCTTCGTCCACGTGTAGGGTCAAATTTTCCAAGACTGATACTTGTCCCATCAGCCCATACCCAAAGTCGTTGGGGGTGGTTGTAAAAGCCGAAGAATACGGCTCTGTCAGGTGCAGAGTGTTGAATGGTAGTAAGGGCAGCTTTCCTTGGATATTTTAGATTTTCTTTCAAGTTTAGTCCTATACCGTTTTTGCCCCTCTTTCCTGTGGGATTTTGGGTCTGCCGAGGACTGAACTGTCCTCGGCTGTATCCCAAGGCTATCTTGTGCTTTATATTGTTGAGCTTGGGCCATAACCCTCCTCGGCTTGGGCTTTTGGACTCCCCACGAGTAAATGGGCCTGGCCCGTTAACTATTGGGCCCCACAATAGCCCCTGAAAACCCTGCTGTCCGACCTCTTGGTTGGAAAGGGGGGTTTTGTAATACCGAGCCTTTATTATGGCTCATTTAATTCAGCCTTTCATTGATGTTGGCGGTTCTCCACCTGCCTAGGAAATGTACCGGTCTACGAGATGTTCCTCTCAATTTATTCACAGCGCTCATGCCGTTTGGCTATCCAAAGCATGTCTTTAATAGTTTCCCTTTACGAGACCTTTCAGATTTAATGGTTTATTGATGATGTGGGGAAGCGGAACGAGCATATTCTTGTTTACAGATTTCTTTGGAGATCTGAACATATTAAGTTCCCTCCGCTTCGCCCCTCATATAAAAAGAAAAGGCGAGAGTTGTTTCTCCCACACATGAACCCCTTTAATCCCCCCAAAATCTGAAACCCTTAGACTCCTCCCAGAGTTTACTTTTACCCTCTGGTGATACCTTAAATTGTGATACGTTCACCATAGCAATAAGTAATGAAGGAACCATACCCCTCCCAAAAGCACCATGTTCTAATAAAGCTCGAAATGGCTCGGTCAGAGCAAGGATGGCGGAGACTCAAGATTTGTCTCACCTTCCTTTCAGCCAAAATCCGAAGCAGGGACTCGTCACGTCAAACTTTCGGCGTGACTGAGTCGAAGACACCCATTATCAGTACCAACCGCTCTCTCATGAACATACCTAACATGGCACTAGTGTGTTAGGAGTCAGGACTGAGGCAGGGACTAAGTGCCCCTGCTTCTTCCTCTCTTCGTTCACTGGTGCCTCCTTTTACCTCTCTTTCTTCTTCTTTCCACCACCAGATCCATCCTGGTGCTTTTCCTTCTCCCTCTTTTGCTCCTTTTTCTTTCTTTTCATCTCTTCCCTCTTCTTCTCCTCCTTCTTTTCATTCATCTCCTCCATCTTCTTCATTCATCTCCTCCATCTTCTTCATTCATCTCCTCCATCTCCTCCATCTTCTTTTTAAGAAGGTCCTTCTCTCAATATGGGCGCTACTGAGGCAGAGTTTGGAAGGACTTCGGAGACGAATTTAAACAGAGATCTGACTGTTTACTTAATGTATTGCTTTTTTTTTTTTATTGTTTTGGCAATCTACCTTTTGTATAGGCTTGTTTAAGCCCCTTTTTGTATGTTGTAATACATCTTTGTATTAATAAAAATTGTTATCACTTTACTTCACATGTTTTATCTCTATATTTTCGAAATGATAACGCAATGCATAGACATACAATCTTGTGAATTTTTTTATTTATTTTTAAACCGTGACCGACGTCTAGGACCAAAGTTCCAGTTAATAAAAAGGTCTTGCTCCGTGTTTATAAAAACAATCCGGCTTAATAATACTGAATCGAACAAATGATATTTAGGGCTGAAACTCCCATTAGGCAGGAAAAGAAATGACATTATGATGAGCTTACTGAGTCGGCATGGCACAATACCGCCGACCCTAGAGTACAATACTTGGGGCCCTAATCCTTTGTCAAAGAGAATGGCGCTATTATGAATTTGCAAGTGCTGTTCGGCACAATAATATAGCATTTGAATCAATGACACCTATGGCCAAAATGCTTGCTAAGACAAAAATATCACCATAACTTTAATAGAGTTGTTTGGCATAACAATGCCGACCTGTGAAAAACGATACTTACCCCAAAACTAGCCGAGATGATAGCTGAATGCTTGATGCGGCGTAGGAAGTAACCATCCGAGGACATATCACCCGCAAAATGAACAGCCCCCCTAGGCTACTGAATAGTGGGGCATTTCACCATCTTCTTAACACTTCTATTGGCATTAACCTTTTACAGTATTTGAGCCGAGGATTGAGTAACTTAGAATTTTTATTAAGTAGCCAACCTTACGAAACTCAATCTTTTTCTTATCCAAGTAGTTGGTTTCCCCATAGGCTTGAGTCCGAGGACCATGCAATGCATTGGTTCTGTCCAAAATCTAGTTTTCTCGTCCAAGTAGTTGGTTTCCCCATAGGCTTGAGTCCGAGGACCATGCAATGCCTTGATTCTGTCCAAAACTCAGTTTTCTCGTCCACGTAGTTGGTTTCCCCATAGACTTGAGTCCGAGGACCATGCAATGCCTTGGTTCTGTTCAAAACTCAGTTTTCTCGTCCAAGTAGTTGGTTTCCCCATAGGCTTGAGTCCGAGGACCATGCAATGCCTTGGTTCTGTCCAAAACCCAGTTTTCTCGTCCAAGTAGTTGGTTTCCCCATAGGCTTGAGTCCGAGGACCATGCAATGTCTTGGTTCTGTCCAAAACCTAGTTTTCTCGTCCAAATAGTTGGTTTCCCCATAGGCTTGAGTCCGAGGACCATGCAATGCCTTGGTTCTGTTTTCTCATCCAAGTAGTTGGTTTCCCCATAGGCTTGAGTCCGAGGACCATGCAATGCCTTGGTTCTGTCCAAAACTCAGTTTTCTCATCCAAGTAGTTGGTTTCCCCATAGGCTTGAGTCCGAGGACCATACAATGCCTTGGTTCTGTCCAAAACCCAGTTTTCTCATCCAAGTAGTTGGTTTCCCCATAGGCTTGAGTCCAAGGACCATGCAATGCCTTGATTCTGTCCAAAACTCAGTTTTGATAAGTAGTTGGGGAAATTATCCCCTCGGCTATGGCGTAGGATCTTGGTTTAAAGGGACCAGCCACTCGGCCAAGCCCCTGGAACCATCCGTGCTATTGACGCTACAAAGCGCAGCCCCTAGTGAAGAAACGTAGCCCCTAGTGGGACTTTACTCTAAAACACTATATCCAACTACTGAAAATGATGTGAAGGATGGTATCTACCAACCACCAGTGCCAAGACACAAGCCTTTCCCACAGACGGCGCCAATTGTAAGGACACGATTCGTGGCGGACCGTAACAGTGTTGGGTTCGCACGTAAAAAGGCCCAAATAACATCATTTGTAAAGCGTGGGTTTGAAAGGTTAGGTCTTGGTCGCCAAACGGTGGGTTTTACGTGATATGCATACATGGTTAGGTCGTCCTCGCCTTAGGAGTCTTTCTCCTGGAGGCGGGCTGGGAGGCTCTGGTTTTTGGCCATTTTTCCCAGCCAGCTCTCTAGGTTACTCACCTTTCCTTTTATACTAATCTGCGTTCACTGTCCTTCGTCCACGTGTAGGGTCAAACTTTCCAAGACTGATACTTGTCCCATCAGCCCATACCCAAAGTCGTTGGGGGTGGTTGTAAAAGCCGAAGAATACGGCTCTGTTAGGTGCAGAGTGTTGAATGGCAGTAAGGGCAGCTTTCCTTGGATATTTTAGATTTTCTTTCAAGCTTAGTCCTATACCGTTTTTGCCCCTCTTTCCGGTGGGATTTTGGGTCTGCCGAGGACTGAACTGTCCTCGGCTGTATCCCAAGGCTATCTTGTACCTTATATTGTTGAGTTTGGGCCATAGCCCTCCTCGGCTTGGGCTTTTGGACTCCCCACGAGTAAATGGGCCTGACCCGTTAACTATTGGGCCCCACAAATTACAATCCAAATTATTTTCTTCATCTATTTCTCCTTAATTTGATGACAATCCAAAATCTTCATCTTCATCTAATCTTTTTTTTTTTTTTTTTCATTTAAATTATATTACAACACCTATTAGCTACAATTTTTTGGGATTATAAAAAAAAATCAGCGTGATTATTTTTCACACCTCCACAAATTAAGTTTGGATTCAAGAGGTATTGAGTTGTACTAAAACTATTTAAGAAGCTAAAATCAATTAATAAAAAAACCAAATTACTACACGTAAAAAAAAAAAAAAAAAAAGGTGATATATGATTGAGTTAACATGATTATTTTCCACACCTCCACAAATTAAGTTTGATTCCATGAGAAATTGAGTTGAACTAAAACTCCCTAAGTCTACTCTACTATTTAAGAATGCTAAAATCAATCAATAAAAAACCAAAATTAAGTGAAGAACTTCAGAATGAAGGATTTGGCTTCTTTTTTTTTTTTTTTGGTGAGAACAGCTATTTTTTTTTTTTTTTTTTTTTTTTTTTTGCGTTTCTATTTTTCTATTAACGTAGTTCAATTATTACTTAAATTCTATGATTTTTTAAAATATTTTACATAATGCAAAATATCTCAATTATTGATGTATTTTTTGATTTAGTGTTCTTAATTGATTATGCAGATTATTTCCTCACTTATGGCAATATCAAAAGGGCTAGACAGGTAATTTATATGTAAACTTTTACATTTACATTGCAATACAATTTTTGTTTCTCTTTATGCACTTTTATTTATCTATTTTTGAAATTATTTTGATTGTGGTGCCCTAGAAGGTTTAGATACTATATAATTTATGGAATTTTTATCTCAGTAAAATTTTTATCATTGAATCTATTTGGGATGGAACTCATCTACCACATGAAATTAGGAGATTTATGTGAGAAGAACTATCTTCATTTTTTTTATGAGTATCTATTTTTCTATTAACATAGTTCAATTATTGCTTAAATTATATAATTTTTTTTTTTAAATTTTAGATAATGCAATTCATCTTGATTATTGATATTATTTTTTGATTTGTTGTTCTTAATTAATTATGCAAATTATTTCCTCACTTATGGCAACATTAAAATCGCTATGACTAGTAATTTATAAGTAAATATTTACATTGCAATCTAAATACTTACATTTTTGTAATTTATGGAATTTTTTTTTTTGGTCATATATACAAGAAATTTATATGATTAGCACTTCTACTACTATACGGGTCTATTTGGGATCTGCTTATTTTGCTGAAACTAAAAACTTTTTGCTGAAAATACTATAGATAAAGGTAAAAATTAACTGAAATAGTACAGTGGGACCTATGAATAGTACCAAATTGTGGCAAAACTATGAGGCCTTAGAGATGGTCTTTCTTTATGCTATAATCTCAATATACCTTCCATCATTGTTGAGCTTGATGCCAAAGCAATTGTTGATATTTTTTAGAACTCAAGCTATGAGAATAACATAATTTCTCCGATCTTGGATGACTGCAGACAGCTAATGGGGCTGTTCCAACAAGTTTAAGTTAAGCACTACTACCGACAGGCTAATTGCTGTGCAAACATGTTAACAAGATTAGGGACTGTGCAAGTCTTAAGCTTTGTTAGTTTTGATAGTCCTCTTAAGGATATTAGGTGTGTTTTGGATGAGGATTATAAAGGCAGATTCTTTAATAGGATCTGCAATGACCTTGTTGTTTCTTTTTAGTTGTTAATGAATCGTCTTTTTATACCCAAAAAAAAAAAAAAAAAGAATAGTACCAAAAAGTAAGTAAGATCCATGAATAGTAACAAAAAAAAGTGGAATAGTAAAATAAGTGGTCAAAATTAATCATGCCAAATGGGCACTACATGTTAACAAGTATAATCAAAAGATTTTTTAAGTGCTATACACACACACATATATAATTAAATTACAATTTTACTACTAAGAGCTTTTTGAAATTTAAAACTTGCCATAATTTTTAAAAATATTTCATAATATCTTTTTATTTTTTTTAAAAAACTTACATAATGTACATTTTCCATGTAACTTAATTAAAAAAAAAAAAATTTACCATTTGTATTTGTTATTAGATTTGATTATACTATAAAAACTATATATTATAAAATTTATGTATAATTTTTTGATTAGACCGTGCAATGCAGATTCGTAATATTAATTTGATAAAAAACTGGTCACTTTCGTGTAAATTCATTTTTTTTTTTACATTGCTTCCATTCTGCCACGTTATAATAGCAGAATAGTGATGACATAAAAGGTTAAATTTTCTATTAAAAAAAAAAACGAGGGACAGTCCAGTAACTTCATGAGGGTCCTGTTGAAGCAGTACGCTCCTCATATATATAAAGTTTAGGTTTCAGCTCTAATCAGCAAGTTAGCAATACAGCTCTGTCTCTCTCTCTCCAATCTCGTCGTCACGTTTCTGTGGTTCTGCGTCTCTCAGGTGCTCTCTCTAGGGTTTCTCTCTACTTTTCTCTTCCCCGCAATTTATTTTGCTTATGCCTTTGATCCTCCAATACCTTTAATCTTTTCCAAAACCCTTTGCCTTATTTATTTATTTTATTTTTAATTTTTAGAAATGAATTTTTATATTGAATTTGTGTGCATAAATATGATACATATTCGAATCACTAAGCCATTTTAAGCAATTGTAATTTCAGTTCGGTTTCGATGCTATAATTATCATCTATCTGCAATGCTATTTTATGCGTTTATTCAAGGGTTTGTGAAATTTCAGCTAGGGTTTAAGGTTTGCATCTTCATTAACCGCGATTGTGAAATTTTTATTTCAAATCGCTTTGATTTTACTGTGTTTTCACTGTAAAAGTTTGTTAATTAATTTCTAGGGTTTAGTTGTAAAGTGTAGGTGTGGATCTATGCACGGAGTAGTTTAATTTTTTATAAAATATTTTATCTTTCTCGGAGAATTAGCTTTCTATGTATGATTTTGTTGTTAATTTTTTTGGTTTTTGCTTGTGGGTATTGGGTTTTTTTATATCAGTTGCCAACCCGCGTGATGCCCGGAAAATTTTATCAAAGGATATTTATGGATGACACATATTTAATAGTTATTAGCAAATAAATAGGAAAATTTAGAGAATATAGAAAGGGTTTAAATTAGAATTAGAATTTGTTTCGAGAAGATCAAATGTGCTTTATTTGATAAAACAGTGAGTAGTATTTGAGAATTGTATATTCAGTGCTTGTTTGAAACCAGCATTTATCAAAATTGTGTTTTTCATTAGTATATTAACTAGGTTTTCATTTTTGTTTTCCTTCCCATTGTACATGTTTTTTACCGTATCATGTGAATGTGTGGTTAGTCTATAAAAGGGATTGGTTTAAAATTCAGTAAATTGGGTGAATGTGGGTGCAGCAGTACCGTTAGTGCAACTCTGTTCTCTGGATTGAATTCTTTTTCACGGTAGTTTCTAATAGGGTCATATTCACCTTTACTTCCAATGTTTCTCTAGTGTTAAAACAAAATATTATCACTGAGGTCATACACATAGCCAACGTTGAAAAAATTTGGGACTAAGGCCTGGTTGTTGTATACACAAAGCGTTTTGATAAATAATTTAGTTTCAACATAGGAACAACTTGTAAATGTTATTATGGTCTTGTAGATTATCCCTGACACAGTGGGAGTGTTTATTTCTGACACAGTGGGAGTGTTTCCTGTAAGTGCTCTTGGTCCCATATTTTGGAACGTATCTGTGACATATCCTTAGAGATGACATGTATGTGCATACAGGTACTGCATGTTATTTTTCTTATAAGTATACAGTACTGCATGTTATATCATACTTGTGAATCTATGTGGCTTTGAGAACTTATTTTGTCAAATTTTAGTCTCATTAGTTGATTGTTTGAGTGGTGATTATCATAATGGTGATTTTTTTAACCCTATCTGCTATTATGGTTTGGTAGTAGTTGTTGACTGACTTGTAATCACACCAGCAGATTAATGGTTGTGCTGGCTTGAGTTTTAATACTGAAAAATGAAGAAGATGGCAAAGAAGAAAAACCCATTGGTTTTTATGGATGTGTCCATTGATGGAGATCCTGCTGAAAGATTGGTTTTTGAGGTATTGTTATTTTTGAATCTGTAAACTGCGTGTCTGTTGCATATGTAATAAATAGTGCCAAATTTGTTGTTTACTTTTGTTGCTTTTCTAGTGTGACTTGCCCCCTTCCCTAATGGAAGAAAAAATAATTTATTTGTTGGTCATCTTTGGTTCTACAGCTTTTCCCAGATGTTGCTCCTAAGATTGCAGAAAATTTCCGTGCGCTTTGTACAGGTGATATTACATTCTCGTTCAGTTATAAAATTTCATTACTTAGTAAATCTTCTCATGGGTACCTTGTCTTATTGTTGACCTATATTTTGTTAATGTAGCATCATAATTTTTTACCATGCATTTGATCTTATTATTTCTCCTTATTATGAAAATTATGCAAACATACATTAATATGTAGCCTTCATGTTTGCTTATGATATTGCCCTTTCTATCTTTTGCACTGCATGTCAGGAAGTTCAGTATATATCAGTGAGGTAGTTTTCTTATTTCTTTAAATCATTCTTAATCTTTCCTTCAATTTTCAGGAGAAAAGGGGATTGGTCCTAAAACTGGAAGACCACTGCACTACAAAGGATCCTTTTTCCATCGCATCATCAGAGGTTCCTTCGCACAGGTATGTATTTTTTTTTGTTCTAATTGACATTTGGACAATTTCTTCTATAGCTTAATTTTGATTTCGCTTCTGTGCTAAGATTCTGGTTGAACATGACTTAGAAGTGTGTCTTTTAGTCAGTTACCCTTGTTTATGCTGTAGGATACAGGGCTGATGGTCACGCCTGCTTTTCTTGTGATATAGTTTTAAGGTTGTACTTACTAAGTTGTCCATCCTCAAAATTTTACTAAGCTTCACCATGTCCAACCAAAAATTGTACACTTCTTTAAGCTTAATAGTGGATTAATAGCTTGTGTTTATTTTGCAGGGTGGTGATTTTGTTAAGCGAGATGGTATGTATCACTTCTAAAGCTATTTCCTTTCATGTCTCATCCCACAAAATGTTTTGAGGTTGCAATTCTTTGGTAATATTTGTTCCCATTGAGTAAATTGTTTATCACCTTTTTTTAGAAATTTTTTTTTTTTTTGGGGGGGGGGTGGGGGGGAGAAGGGGGTGTCTTCTCTAGTCAGGAAAACTCATCTGTGAGGGTTTCTGTCCAAGGATGGTGACTTTTCATTAAGGAATGAATTTGAAAGAGCTGTATTATTGAACTAAACTTGCCTGACATGGTGCATATATAGGGCAATGAATGCAGACCATGTTTTGGTTGTGTTGTCTTTACATTGTCAATGCATCCTTTCTAATGGCCTTCTTCGCATTTTCTTTGCTGTGTGTGTTGTTGCCTTATGTTTTGGTAGCTTATTTGCTTAAAGGTAAGGTAGAAACTAGAAAATGACTTGAAGCATATTAGTTGGCTTATTTGCTTAAAGCAAGCTAGTGCCGGTTTGGTAACACGTTATACTTTTTCAAAGTACAACATTTTTTGAATTCACCTGTTTTAGGTACAGCTTTTTCTAAAAGCTAAAAAAATTTCTGTTCCAAACGTCTCAAAGCCATTTTCTAACTCATATTTAAGCAAATAAGCTCTCCAAGATATAAGCCTAGCCAAACACACACTAGTTTGAACTAATAGTATTGCTGGTTGCATTTTTGGTTTCCTATTGTTGGGAATAGTCCTATTTGAAGCTAAAGGGTCAAAGTTGACTCTCTGTTACTGGTATGAAGATGTTGGACTTGGGAGGGGGAGGTAGTTGGGATACAAGATGTCAGGCTATCATCAGCCACATGTTAATTAGTTAATTCCTCTCTTGTCATACATTTATTTTTTTGGTTTGGCAACAAGTTGGTTTGGTGGGAATTTGACATCAATTGATGTATGGTTGAATCTGGCCTTTCCAAAAGTGGGGAAGAACAGAAGAAGATTACAGTTTCCTGAAGTTGCAAAATTTCTCTTTACCCCCCCCCCCCTTCCACTTCTCTAAAATAAAAAAAGTAGATCCAGACAAGATTGAAACTTAAAAGGCTGTGCCTCATTGTGAGTTCTACTTACTGTTCAATAATCTTTTATCTTTATTTCCCTGGAAGTGGCCAAAGTTTATGTTTTCAATGTCCTTATTCTTGGTTGATCTGTTAAGTAACCCAAGAAATGCAATATTTTGGGTATGATTTTAATCTTTGTCCAAAAAAAATTGACAATATAAGGATGGAACCTTTTTCTTTTCTGGACTTTGAAACTTAATTCTCCTTTCATAGGTACCGGTGGAGAAAGCATATACGGGGAAGAGTTTCCAGGTTAGAGTGCTATACCTATCTCTTTCTATCTCAAACCTCTTTTGAGTACAAAATTATGGATTGGGTTTTTGAGAAGTGGTAACTCTGAAAGGACAATGAAGAAAGATTTTTCAATATGTTATCAAGCTATTTATATTGATCTGAAGTAGAAATCATATTTGCCATTCAAAAATTGGATAGCTGAACCTGTTACATGTTTACAAATATAATTTTCAGTTAGGTGGTCCTTTACTGTGAGTGTCAACACATAAATCAAGTGCCATGTTTACTTTTTAAAAAGTCAATATTTTGTGGAGATGATAGGAACACTTTAACACTTACTGTTCTGGTTTGATTTTTTTATTGCTACCCATCCAGTTTAGCGTTTAAACATAGACAATAGTTCCTAAAGTCTTTAAAACATGATTGCAAGAGATTTAGGAGTTCTTATCCATACATCATTTTTTCATAAATTGACAGAAATTATGGGAATACTACAATGGAAGGTGGACAATCTCTATGGGATAAGGGTGTAAAATGCTTGGTTGTCTAGCTCCATGGCAAGGTGTTTTATTTGCCTCGTTTGGATGTCAGTATATTAACTCATAGGCTTGCAATATGCATGAGTGCCTTTTTTATGTTATTTTTTATTGTATTAATTTTCCTCCTTATTGGGTGTGAGAAGTTTAGTTTTGTATTAGAACAGTAATTGTAAATTTTATTTATTTAAAAAGCTTTTAGCAGTATTGGTTGTCAGTTTGTTTCAGTCTCCACTACAAAATATTTTGTTTGTTTGTTTTCTACTTTTAGCATGACCAATAACTCAAATGACACATCTTCGGGGAGCTTGAGGGTTAAGGGCCCATTGAGTTGTAACTTACCTGTAAAGAAATATAGCTTTAACATGTTTTTAATTTCTGAAAGATGTAATGGATTTTTGTATTTATATAAAAAAAGATTGCCAAAAACCAAAAGAAAAAAAAAAGAAATAATGAGTGAGAATTGGAATTCAATCAATGCAACTCCATGTTTTTCATAATTTTTTTCTTTCTTTTCAGGTCATTGTAAGTTCTCTATCTTGTTCAATGCCGGGAATTGGTTATGTAGTTAATATGTGATGCAGTATGTTTTTGTTTCAATATATCTTTTATTTGAAAAAGGCACTTATTAGTTCTGCATGTATCTATTTTGATATGTGCAGATTAATGAAGAATTTTGATGCATTATATATGTTGGTTCTTTGTCTTCAATAGATTGATTATGCAAGCTGTAATGTTTCTTGGTCTTGCAATTGTGCTGTGTAATAATTGCTAGTCGTTTTTTCAGATGAGTCACCCAGCCTCAAGCATGATGGACCTGGTCTCTTATCAATGGCAATTGCTGATCGAGATACTTTAGGTTCTCATTTCATTGTCACCTTTGAGGCCGATCATCATCTTGACAGGTTTGTCTTGTCTTTTTTTTTTTAAATTTAAATTTAAAATTTTTAAATGGTGACAGGGATGTCTAATCTGCTTTATTGTTAGACAGATGATTTTAATGGTGCTAGTGTCCATTCAGTATAGCATATTTTTATTGGTTTATTTTGCTTAAAATGTGATTCAGAATGTAAAGTGTGAAAGGCCTAGATCATGTTTAAGCTAAACGTAAATTCTTAAATCCATAATTTCTCTTTGAATCCAAAAGGAAGAACTTTGGAATCTGCTTAAAATAAAGAAAACCTCTATTTTATCTAAAATAAATTGTTATTTTCGTTCTACCGATTGCAACGCTACTAAAAGGCTCAAAGAAACTTTTCTTTCAAGTAAAATATTCCTAAATAGATTCTAATTGATATGGTACCATTAAAGGACTTTAATTTGACTAGGAAAATCCTAAAATATATGTTGTCCTACATTAGAACCTTCTACTTGAATGAAACTTGACTTTGAGTTCTCATCCAAAAATTGAAATTTTCTGCTAAAAATTGAAAGAAGCATATTTGACCATCTATAAAACCTGTTTGAAATTTTTTTCCACAATTTGTATAACCCAAAATTTCTTCTTTTCACTCTTCAATTGATTTGCAATAAAATCTCTTCTATCAAGTATTGAAGGCAATTAAAATCTACTAACCCCAGAAAATCAATGGACATTGATATATTCTCAATACGATCTTGATATTTGAGGGTTATTGGCTCAAAACTCATAAATAACTTTATTTAAACCTTCCACAAAATTTCTAATAATCTTTGTATCATGATTTTTTTTCCCATTCTCCTCAATCAACGCCATATATATAAATATATTGTTTAGCCTTTGCAACTTCTTGCAAAAAATTATCTTCGTCTTCAATCTTTTTTTTTTTTGATAAGTAAGAAGAGAATATTATTAATAAAAGAGTAGCAAGAAAAACACAAAGGGTTCACGGTAGTGAACAAAGGAAAAAAGAACAAAAAAAACAGGAGCAGCCCCTAATCTATTCTAATAGATGAAAGAAAATCCAAAAGGGTAGAACAATCCGAATAACCCCAACATCTAGACCAATCAAAGAGTGTCCACTGGCAATACTCTAATAACTAAACCACAGTTTTCTCCTTATCCTCAAAAGACCGCCGATTCCGTTCAGTCCAAATAGTCCACATTAAACAACCTGGAACCAAATCCCAAATATCAGAGCTATGCTTCCCAAGCCAATGATACTAGCAAAATGCTAAGCCCACAACTGAACCTGGCATGACCCATTCGATCCCAAACAACCGAAGCATATACATCTATAAAGAATGGGGGAGTTGGTGCACTAGAGCTTGTAGTAGGGCTCATGGTTGTGGGTTATGGCGGAGCATTAGCGAAGGATGAGAAACTTTCACAAAGCATTTCTCTTTCGTGGTGGGGGATGGTGCTCGTATTCTGTTTTGGCATGATAAGTGGAGTGCTCGTATTCTGTTTTGGCATGATAAGTGGACTGGGGATGTTCCTCTCAAAATTTTTTATCCTCAGTTATTTTTGTGTTCAGCTAATAAGGAGGCTTGTATCTCTGAGGTGTTAAGCCCTTCAGTGGGTGATAATGACAGAGCGTGGAGTTTAAGATTTCAGAGGGAATTCAATGATTGGGAGTTGGCGGATTCCTACTCCTTTCTTCATTTCATCCAAACCCGTATTCCTAGGGGTGGAGGTTGTGACAGACTTTGTTGGGACCTTAATGGCAGTGGGAAGTTCGATACTTAGTCCTTTTATCATAAGATTCGAAATGCAGATCCTTCCACCTTCCCTTGGAAAGGAATTTGGAAAGTTAAGGTTCCTAAAAGGGTGGTTTTTTTTATGTGGACTGCAGCCCATGGTTAGATTCTAACTTTGGATA
This sequence comes from Quercus lobata, assembly GCF_001633185.2. NCBI lineage: Eukaryota > Viridiplantae > Streptophyta > Magnoliopsida > Fagales > Fagaceae > Quercus > Quercus lobata. The sequence goes on along the minus strand of NC_044905.1, from coordinate 22,509,063 downwards.
ATCTTATGCTTTGTGGTCGCCCTTTGGCAAATCGTTGTTGTTTGTGCTGTAACAACGCGGAATCTGTGGACCACCTTTTACTTATCTTCGTCTTCAATCTTAATTTGTGGGGTCAACATCTTTGATAATTTTTACGTGTAAAAAAACATCTTTGATGTTTTCTTCAAATTTTTTTTTGAAGTTACTGAACTCTAAACCTAGCTTCACTTGATACTTGGAAGACAAAATTATTATCCATACTATATGAATTTAATCTTTTACAATTTAGATCCATATGAAACAATATTCTTCAAAATCACTAGGAAAGAAAAAATTTACCATCATTTTTTCATTCTTGGCCGTGAAGAAATTATAGGCTTCCCCTTTGCATTTGGAATTTCTCTATATCATTCCACCAATTTGCTGCATCGCTCAATACAAGCTGCACCTTGAAATCTTCTTGGATATTTGCTTAAGCAAAATAATTTTCAAGATCTGATCTTAAGATCCAATCTATGAACTCTTCTTTGTATGATATGCCAGTGGAATATCATTAAAATTAAAACCTGTCAATTGACAAGTCAACGATGAGTGTAATCTTTGACATAAATATCATTACTATCTTCAAGATCAATGAGCATGTTGTGAATCTCATGGAGTCCACAAGTCATTTCCATTCCCTCACCATGAATTTGAATCACTGTCCTGAGGCCTTGAACCCCCATGATCATCGTCAATAGGGTGGTTACATTTGTTGTTCCCTTTTTTGCCATTTTCACGATGCTAATGAGTTTTGAAACAGAAAGCATGAAAGGACTATGCTCTGTTTGTTTTGTTGTAAAATATTTTCCTAAGAACGTTTTTAGCATTTTATCGTGTTTGATTCATTGTAAAATTTGGTCAAACCTGAAAATGTTTGCCATTGACCATAAATTCATTCCTAAAATTTTGTAAAACGTTCTATCAAAAAAACTTGGTAAAACATTTTACAAAAACACTTGCTCCCCCCCATCTCGTGGATGGGCTTCCGGTCTGGTGTCTGGGAGGCACCAGTTTTGGTGGTTTGTGCGTGAAAAATTGTCACACCAAACACCTGAAAATGTTTTGACTGAACATGTTTTCAAATGTAAAATGCTTTCATTTTACAGGGAAACAAACAGAATCCATATAGAGCTTCTTGAATCCATAAGGAAAAACTTTGGAGTCTACCATAAATAAAAAAACCCCAAATTTTATTGAAGATGAATTGCTATGTTTGTTATGTTGCAAGCCTATGTAAAGGTTCAATAAAATTTATTTTTCAAGTAAAAATATTGTTGAACAGATTCTAATTTATATTGTTCCAATTGATATAGCACCATAATAAGACTTTAATTTGACTAGGAGAGTTTTGAAAACACCTGAAATCATGGAAATAAATTCCCAAATCCGAAAAATACGAAAATTATATGAAAATATTAATAATTAACAAATGATGAAAATAGACTCCTATATATGCCTTACATCAAAGTATAAGTTAGGCAAAAGTGCAACTATACCTATAGAAAAAATGAAGCTTTGAAAGCTGTACATTCTCTTTTAGGATGAACACAAGCTGAACCGAACGGCGACCTGTGTTAAAATTTAAAATTCATGATACTTCTTTAAGTTATTTCTTGTGTGTACACTCTTTGGTATGTTCAGCAGCCTTTTCTTATATTGACAGGAAGCACGTTGTCTTTGGGAAGCTTGTTCATGGACATGAATTACTCACAAAAATTGAAAACGTGGGTGATGAAGATGGGAGTCCAACAGTGACAGTTAAAATCATCAATTGTGGAGAACTTAATGACAGTAAGAATCATGGAGCTACAATATCCTAGTTTTATTTACAAACTGTTAAACGAAATACTTCTTCTGTTACAAGTTGAGAGTCCCATTGGGAGAATTCAACTCTTCCTTGGTAAAGGTGATAATGGTCAAGATTATCCTCAAAATCTAATAAATTTCAAATTTTCTCTCCAAAGGGGTTACTTTAGAAACTTAAAAGGTTTTTTATATTTGACTAATCAAGAGGGCCACATTTCGGGGCATCCCAAAAAAGAAAGAGGGGACTCTCAATTTTGAACACACAGGGTATTTTATAATGGATGGCATTTAATTTTTCAGTGCTGTAGGCATACATATTTTATTTTCTGTACTTATCAGCTCCTAGTTTTGTGAGAAATTCTCTTTCTGTGATTCTTTGTGCAGACAAGAAAAAAGCATATAAATTGAAAATTGGGAAGGACGCATCTTTGGATGCAAATAATCATGAAGCACGGCGGAAGGGAAAACACAAGAAATCATCTAGAGATAGAAGGAAAAGGAGAAGAAGATACTATTCATCTGAATCTGAGAGTTCCTCAGATACTGATTTGGAAACATCTGAATCTGATAGTGATTCAGACTTGGATTCGTCCTCATTATCTGACACTAGTTATTCAAGTGATGAAAGGCGTAAGAAGAGAAAGAGATCTTCGAAAAGAGACAAATACAGACGGGGAAAAAGAAGGGATAAACGACGTGACAAAAGGCGAAAGAGGCGTGATAAAAGATCCAAGCGCAGATCAAAAAGGTTGTGTGCATGAAATCTGTTAACTTTAAATACCTGTGAATTGTGACTTATTGGGAAAATAATGTGTATTGTTTGTCATGGTTTAATCCAGTTGTAACATGTCCATTTCTTCTCATCATTATTTTGCGTGTGTTTAGTTTGCTAATAGTATAATAATATCTTAGATTTTCTCGCTCTTAACTCAAATGGTACCCACACAAACACCTCAAAAAAAGGGCTTGGGGGGTGGGGGGAAGAGAGGGGAGCTTGAATTAAAGAATGTGAAATAATATTCCTGTTGTCTTCTGCTTAATGTATATGCATATTGTAATGATAAGAAATCACTTGGTTATTATTTATGTGGGGCATGGATGATTGAGATGCATTTTGGAGCTGGGAATGTGTAACATAGAAGTTTGTGGTTGCCGTATGTGAAACCTAAGAATTGTGTTTCATGTTTGTGTATAACATCTTCCGATTGACACTGCTAAATTCTGCCTTTCTGTTCTGTAGAGCGTCAGATGGTTCTACGGATACTGAAAGTGAAAGTGAAAGTGGCTCTGATAGTGATGACCTGGATGTTCCTGGAAAAGATCAGAAGCGGAAAGACCGTTCTCAGAATACTGGTTAGATTTAACTTCATTGTGCTATTATTTTTTGTTTCATATTCTTGAGGAAAATTCCCTCCCTATAGTATTAGCTGTATTATACTTGGTTTTATTTCAAAATGATACACAACTGTATTTCTCTAATTTGAAGTAGTGAATCATTTTATCACCTTGTGATTCATGTTTTGTGTTGCTGCTTTGTTTTAATATTATGCAGCTCCAGAACAGCTTCCCTTGGCCACGAAAGAAGTTGCTCCCAGCCGTCGCAAAAAGAGGGATGAAGCCATATTGCTTGAAAAGGAAGAGGGAAAATCCCCCAAGGAGAATGGAGAGAAGAGAAGCAATGGCATCGAACAAGACGCTAAATCTGACAGAAGCGAAGATAGACAACCTGACGTAGTAGATGATCACCCTGGCAAATCTAGGTCTACTCTCCATTCTTGTCACACCTCAGTTATTATTTTTGCTTATCGATTGTTCCAAGATCTGGTATTTTATTAAAAGTTGATGAGCAGGAGCCGAAGCATAAGTCCTAAGAGGACCATGAGTAAGAGTATGAGCATTAGTCCCAGGAGTCTGAGCAAGAGTCCAAGTGTTAGTCCAAAACGGAGGCTGAGCAGAAGCCTGAGTCGTAGTAGAAGCCCCCCACTTGCTCCTGGGAGGAGTATCAGCAGGAGTCCTGCTAGAAGTCCTGTTAGGAGTGACAGCAGCCTGAGCCCAGTGAGAAGTGTCGGCCAAAGTCCTGCAAGGAGCTGGAAGGGGAGAAGTATCATTAGGAGCCCAGTGGGGCCGCGGTCTCGAAGAAGTGTTAGTGGAAGCCCTGTAAGGTCACTGGCAGGAAGGAGCCCAAGTAGGAGCCCACCAAGAACCTCATCACGAAAATCAATTACTAGAAGCCCTGTAAGAGTTTCTAGAAGAAGCATAAGTGGAAGCCCAGTCAGATCTCCAAGAAGTACAAGCAGAAGCTCAGGTAGGGCCCCTTCTAGGAGAATTAGCCGAAGTCCAATGAGGGCTCCAAGCAGAAACAATCGTCGCAGTTATTCTAGGAGCCCTAGCCTTGCACGTAGAGCTAGGTCACCTCCTGACCGAGGAAGGAGTTTATCAAGAAGTGTTTCCCCAGATGGATCACCCAAGCGCATCAGAAGGAGAAGTGTTTCCCAAGATGGATCACCCAAGCGCGTCAGAAGGGGGCGTGGTTTTAGTGATCGGTACTCTTATGCACGACGATACAGAACCCCCTCTGCTTCTCCTGTGAGATCTTATCGTTATGGTGGTAGAGGTGATCGTGAGAGGTAAGTTGCAACTAGTTGTGAATGCTTTGGCCTTCAAAATGTAATTATGTAATGTTTGTCAGACTTGAATGCCAATGACTGATTGTTCATGCCTGCTTTCCTAGATTTTCAAGTTACAGAAGGTATTCCCCTAGGCGTTTTCGAAGCCCACCACCAAGAGGAAGAACTCCTCCAAGGTCTGTGGTCTCACATTTGTGGTCGCCAGTTTTGTTTCAACTGTTACTTTTTATTTACAAGACCTGATTGCCTTTTTTTTTTTTTTTTTTTTTTTTTTTTTCCTTTCGTTTTTGTTTTTGGGGGGGTGGGTGTAAGGGTAGGACTGTTGATTTTTAGATTTTTTTTTTTTTTTTTAATTTATTTGATTAGACACCTTTAGGTGGTTGAAAAAATACTGCCAAAAAGTGTAAAGCCTGCTGAGTTTCCCTTTTTCTTTAGATATATCGCATTCTCATTTCCCATGTTTAACCGTTGGTCACACTTCCAGGCTTTTCTTGGTATTAATGTTCTCTTACGGTAGGCTTCTACATGACTTGTTTGCAGATACAGAAGCAGAAGAAGTAGGACCCGGTCTGCATCACGGAGTCCACCCTACCGAAGTCGGCGTTACAGCCGCAGCCGTTCACCAGTTGAGCCATATAGATCTCGTGCCTCTCCACGGGCTGAGAGGAGGAGATCACCTTCTAGGAGCAGGAGCCCATCAGAATCTAGGTCATCCTTGGACTCCCAATCTCCTAGGCGGGCAAGCAAAGACAGGTCAAAGTCATCATCTGGAAGCCCGGATGGGAAGAAGGGCCTGGTCTCTTATGGAGATGGTTCTCCTGATTCTGGCCAACGGTGAAAAGCATAGCAGTGGTGGTTCTCAAGGAGCTAATGTTATTTTTCATAGACTGGAGGCTTGCATTTTTATGATGGAACTTTAACTTCGGATTTTCAATGTTGTCAGATATTTTAGCTGCTAGTTAAATATTTAGCTTTAATGCTCATTTAGAATGTTATCATTTGAGCCGACAGGTGTCGAGGATGTTTGTTGAATTAAGAATATTATATTTGCTGGATCATTTTGGGTTTTCTCTTTAAATATTGTGCTATTTCAGTCACAGCATAGGTTGTCAAATGTTGTTTAATGCCAAGTGAGATATGCTATGTTGAGAGAGAGAATGTGTGGACAAATTTTGCACCACAGTTTATGTTACAACTTTAATGTGGCTAACTGTGAACCTGGTAGGTTTATATAAAAGTGACAGATATCGGATGCTCACTTATATCTGGGACGTGACAAAATTGGTGGCAAAAAGGTTGTACTTCTAGAAGAACTCATATTGAGAAAGTGAGAAAGCGAAGAATGCTGGTAAATCATGAAATAATGGAACTTTCTTTATGCAACATGTATGCACAAATATATTGCTAGTATTTCTAGCCTACTGCAAGTCGTGCAAGGTTACGCATTGTTTTTGGTATCTATCCACTATTCTTTAAAAGCTGGGACAGTTGAACGCTGCAAACAAATAGTTCCCTAGGGAGGAACAATATTTTGTTACAAAGCTCCCAAGTTCATTATAGCTTCCACTATTCATAATATACACACATTATTTTTGTCTTCCAACCTTTACAGCCTAGAGTAGTTGATCATGGCTAGGGTTTATAAAGTTTCAATTTTCATTATATCACTTGTAAATTTTTGTAATTACTCACTTTTCTTTTTAAGTTTAAAATATAGATTAGATATAAAAAGTACTGAAAAATCTAAAATAAAATGAATATTAATTTGTTATACGAGTCAAACAGGTTGTGTTAAATAGGTCATTTCGGGTTAACACAAATAATTTGGCATGTCAAATGTGTCCATTACGGATCACGCGGGTTAATCCGTTTATGACACATTTCTTATCGTGTCATTTTTGGGTTGGACCTTAGCGAGTTTAGACATTTTTGGGTTGAACCATTTATGACCTAAACTCGCTAAGTTCCAACCCTAACCCACAAAACCTGTGTCGTGTTTATGTCGTGTTCGCGGGTTGGGTCAAACATTGATAACCCTAGGCATAATCCAAATTGAAGTTAAAATTTGATGCCTAGATGGACATACTACTCTTACTCAATGATTGCAATGGTAGAGCCAAATTATGACTCACTCTCCAATATATATATATATGAAGTATAAAAATAATTGGGCTTATAGCCTTTATATCACTAACAAAATTAAGGGTAAATTGTAAAGTACACCCTTAAAATTTAGGGTTTCATGGATTTTACACCTGAAGTTTGGTTCTGTTAGCAAAACCCCACATTCTTTTAGTTTTTGTTGTTAACTAACGTGTTGGCCTGCTGATCTTTATTTTTATTTGCCTAATTAACCTCTAAAAAACAACATTGTTTCACTTAAAACAAAGAGCACTACTGGTGCTTCCAAAACGACGTCATTTTGGGAGGCTGATTTGGCAAAATAAAATACATATCAACACGACAGCTTGTCACTTAATGGTCAAAACAAATGGAGGGTGGAGTTTTACAAATAGAATCAAATTTCAGTGTGAAATCTAAATCTCAAATTTCAGGATAAAAAATCTAAACAATTCTAAATTTTAGGGGTGTACTTTATAATTTACCCTTAATTTTATTAGTGATATAAGGACTACAAGCCCAATTATTTTCACACTTTAAATTTTTTTTTTTTTGGGGAGAGTGAGTCGAAATTTGGCTCTACCATTAAAATAATTGAGTAAGAGTAGTATGTCCACCTAGGCATCAAATTTTAACTTCAATTTGGATTATGCCCTACTGAAATTCTAAGAATTTATTTTAAGCCCATCCCACCTCCAATATTAGTAATCGCCATGTAAAATTACTAATATAGGAATCTCTTCCTACCGACCTGACATGGCCTTGGAGCCTCCATGCATCATTAATGGTATTCAATAGGCGTTGAATTGAGAGTTTCCAAATTCCAATAGTCCAGAATAAATCCTATTGCACAATTTTACAAGGATGTCCTTTGACTCGCCAGATCTACAATTTTTTTTTTTTTTTTAATAGAAAATGTAAGTTGTAGTGGGCCTTTTTATGTTAAAGTGGGCTGGGCTGCCTCTTGCGGTATTGGGCCTGAGAATTCTGGGAATGGGAGTTGAGACCGGTCTAACTGCAACTCAACTTGGTCCGGCTTGTGCACAAACTATACTTCGTCTGCTAGGAGCACGCTTACGGCGAGCAGAACTATTTCAAATGAATTGCGGCAAGCAGATATGATAATAATAAAATCAAATATTTTGAGATCTTTATTAAGGTGAACAGGTAAACCTTACTTAAGAAAAAGGATAATCATAGTTTTAGCAACAATCATTTTATAAGAAAAGTAAAGGGGAACAAGGGGGTAATATGTGAGTTGATTGAGAGAGTAAATAAATTAGATCAAGTCTGATCTGCAGGACCAGAACCAGAGAGGGAAGAACACCTCTTCTCAAAGTGAATAATCTTTCAGAGAGATCCTGTCGTGGAAATTAATCACTTTAAGGGAAGTGGACTTGAATGGTTGGTACACAGGAGCACCTTTCGTTTTTGGCAAAGAGCAAGATTTTTGAGAGGGAGAGAGGGAATCAACCTATTGGTGCATGCATGTCGTTCTAACCCTCTATCTTTTTCCTTCATTTTTCTAATATTCCCATTTTTCTTATCTTTTTTCTTTCTTAATCCTTGTTTCTATTTCCTGACTTTCAAGTTTTCAGTACTGTGGTACTTACTGTTGTTGTGGTTCCTGTACACGGCAAGGGCCTCTTTATAGTGCCTGCCGTGACCGAATTTTACTATTTTAGCTCTTAACTACCTTTGTCCGGTTTTGGTGTACCTACCAACCACCACTGGTCCGACTGTGTGCCATTCCCCATCGCCAGACAAAAGAAAGCTATTTTGTTTGTTTGTCTGCCGTGGCACCTTTTCCTGCTACGGTGTGGGTGCCTTCTCTTTCCCTATCCCTCATGGCATGCACCTAGTGGTTCTAGCTCAACTTTACCCCTTTGGGTGGTATGTCATCCCAGTAGGATACTTCCCCCAAAAGAGCCCTAGCAAGAACCTTAAAATAGGTTTTCCCCTCTCCCCACCGCAAAACCATGCCCTCTTACCTCTGACCCATGACCTCACCATGTCCTGTATTGGCTGGGTACAGGTTGGTGAGGTCTGAGCCTTGCACGTGCCTCTCTTCCATGTATGTCCAAAATCTGTTTGTTGCTCATGCGTCTGCCCTGGTTGGTCTGCACAGTCTGCCATCCGTTCTTGACCATTTTCTGGTTTCCCTTTTCTTTATGGCTTGCCCTATTCGGGGCTGGGCCTTGCTTGATGGTGGGCTTTACTTTTTCTTTAGCCCACCCTTCTTCTTGCTACTATCTCCTGCCATACCACTCTATCATTCCTGCTGCGAAGTTGTTTTGTTTTAATCTGGCTGGGCCCCTCTGGGCTTGCAGTTTATTCTTCCCCTAATGGCCCAGCAAGACCATTGGTTCTTGTGTTACATTACTAGCGGGCTCTTATGTCCCATTTGTTTTCCCTTGAGCGTCCCGGGCTCGTTTGCTTTCCTTGGCCCTTTTCCTAACTTCTCATTACCATGGGCTTTTACTGAATTATTTGGACTTCCCCGGCCCAATTACGAAATTCCTCATCCTTGGGCTTCATGGGCTTGCCATCAACCCCTTACTTTCTTTGCTTTCATTAATTTGGGCCTGCCGTGACCCATTCTCACTTTTCCACATCATATACTGCCCATGATTTGCTTTTTCTCTCTTTCCGGGCTCCTTTAAGCCCATTTACCTCTTTAAGACCCATTTGTTTATCTCATGGGCCTGTGATCCATTATTCCTGCCGCTTGGGCTTAATGAGTTTTCTATCCGTTTGCCAACTCCTTTCTGTCCATGTTGTTGGGCTTCTCCCTTCCATTTGGGCTTCCGAAATGGCCATCAACATAAGTTTTATATAATTATGAAGAACGTAAAATAATGGATTTGAGAGACAAATTCATAAGATGATTTGCATATTTGAAAGCATGGATTTCTCAAATTTTTGAAGTTCCTAATTTTATTTAATTACATATCATTTTATTTTCTCATCTTTCATAATTTCAGCCAATGATTCACTAATTGGCTTCTTAGAATGAGTAAACAAGCTTAAGTCAGATAGAAGTTAGGAGATTGTTATAACTATGGTTCTCATAAAATTTTAAATGATGCACTTGGGCACATGAAAACTTTTTCCTATTGACATATAAAGCTTATCTTGTAATGTATAAGTTATTCAACATACCATGGTAGAAATTCTTTTATAAATAAATTATATTGTCCTCTCCATTCTCTGACAAGAATTATCATATATATTTTCATACAAACACTCAAAATAGTTAATATTACAAAATAAGGCCGCATGAAGCAAGAACTTTATGTTAATCACTCTATTGTATGGTTGAAAGGAAGCACCAAAGTTTTTACTAAACCAAAAAAAATATATATATAAAAAAAAAATCAACACAAAAAATTGTAACTGTCTTGCGTATTGCATGGGTCTACAATTAGTTGGAATAAAAATAAAGACTAAAGAACACTTCACGTATAAAAGAAGTGTGAAAGCCCATGCTAAATTTGAGGCTAGACAACCTAACCAACCCACCTTTCAAAATCTCTATAAAAGGGGGATGATGTAGCAGTAGGTGAGAAGAAGAAATCATTGATACCAGTAAAAAATTAGTTACATCCAAACTTGCTAAAGACTTTGTTCAAGTGTCTAATATATCTCTTTCTCAAAAAAAAAAAAAAAAAAAAAAATATATATATATATATATATATATATGAATAAATAAGTGTGTCTAATATATCTTGTTAATGAGTACGAAACATAGCTCCGAGCTAGAATGGCCTATATTGCAACAAAGAATTATAAGTTATTACAACTAAATATTATAAATGCAAGTTATTGATGCAATAAAATGAGAAGCCTATCTTTCCGGTTGGAATTTCACGGCCTTGGGCAGTTATCATATTGGACTGTCCTTGTTGAGCTTGCCTTGGAATTAGGGGTGTTTGCAGTGCGGTTTTGGACCATTTTTAGCACCGCACTTTGCGGTGTGATTTAGCCAAAACCATAACTGCATCACATCTCATTTTTGCAGTTACATGCGTAGTGCGGTGCGGTTTAGAGTTTAACTAAAACCATAACTGCATCGCACCTTATTTTTGCGGTCACACGTGTGGTGTGATTTTAAATATGTGGTTTGAACAATTTGAAGCTGATATATTTTTTCAAATTTTGGGCTTTTCCTGCCCAGCCCAAAATTGATTTTTCCCTTTGTTTTAGGCCAAGTTTTAAACTATTGAGCTAGTTTTTATTTTGGACTGGTTTTCCTAATCAACACTTACTAAGGCTATTAAACTTTTTTCTTTTTTTTTTTTGAAAACTATGGTTATTAAACTATTAATAATATATTTAATATTAATTTTTTTTTTTTGAAAATTAGGATTATTAAACTATTAATAATATATTTAATATTAAAAAACATATATATTAATATATAGAGGGTGCAATGTAGTGCGGTTTTCTTATGATAAAACCGCAAACTGCACTACACCATGCAGTACAGTGCACTGTTACTTTGTGCTACAATGACATCATCGAATATGATAGCCATGGAGCTACATATCTGGCACTCTTAATGAGTAATGTTAGGACCACTGAAATTGGCACAACTTTGTGCTACAACTTGCCACATTGCAAGTTGTGATTGGTGAAAGTGTGTCCCCACATGGCCCACTAACACACCTTCACCAATCATAAATCGCCATGTGGTGAGTTGTGGCACAAAATTGTGCCAATTTTAGTGGTCCTTGCATTACTCCATTCTAAATATAATTAACGATTAGCATGTGGATATAAAGTGTCTTGATAACCCCAAATGCCATAGCAATAGTAGACTGAAAGGTTAGAGTTGGATTGAAGTGCCATAGTTTGGCCCATTGACACACTTTCACCAATCATAACTCGTCATGTGACGAGTTATGGTACAAAATTGTGCCAATTTTGATGATTCTAGCATTACTCCACTCTCAATATAATTCACGATTAGCATGTGGACAAAAGTATCTTGATAACCCAAATACCATAGCAATAGTAGACTGAAAGGTTAGAGTTAGATTGAAGTGCCATATTTTGGCCATCATATGGTCTTGTGGTGTTCTCAAATGTAATGTTTACCGCGATAAACTGTTGACCTTTGTTGATGCCCATTTTTGACAAAAGGGTCCAATAGCAAAAGAAACCCAACAATATGAAAAAGATGGAAAAAGAGAATAGTAAAATAAAGACAATCGGGCCAGAATGACAGGAATAATGGTCAACAGGCCCACCAAAATAATAAGTGGCCTGAGAGAAAGCAAACGGGCCGAGGAAGCCCCAAAAGAATGAAGTAGTAAGCCCAAGGGAATTGTAAGAGATGGAAAGAAAGTAAAAATTGGACGGGGAAGCCCAAAGGAAGGAATTAGTAAATGAGGTTGGCTCAAAGGTGAATAAGCCCAAAGGTAAGGATTTGGTAATTGGGCTAGGGAAGCCAAAAGGATTTAGCAAAAGCCCATAGGAGTGAAAGAGGTGGGGAAGGATGAAATGGGCTGAGGACGCCCAAAGAATGAAATGGGCCAAGGAAGCCCAATGTACGTAATGGATTGGCCTAGCAGGAATATTGGGCAATAAAGACCAAAAGAAGGAATAATGTAAGAAATTGACATGGTAGGTGCTTCAATCCGTAAGCCCAGAGGTAACAACAAGGCAAAAAGATAAGTGATATCATAGTAGGAGTAGTGCATTGGTATGGTAGGAACACCAGTCAACCCATAGACGTAGGATAAAAAGGGACATGGGCCAAGTTAAAGAAGAGAAAGCCCATACCCAAGTAATGCCCAACCCGAAGAAGAGATGGGATGCAGAGAACGAAAGCCCAAAGGCCCATGCATTATTCACGCCGCAAGAGTTAAACAAATACCAGAACGTGCAGCAGAATTAGACAAACTTGGAGGCGATGGCAAATGCATGAGAGCTAGAAAAGCAATGGACTCAGACGGAAGTGGAGCATGCACACAAGGCTTAGACACCACCTACTTGTATCTAGCCAATACAGGAGAGGTGGGCCACGGGTCAGAGGTATGAAAGGGTGTGGTCTGGCGGTGGGGAGAAGGGGGAGCCTATTTTGGGGTTCCCGCTCAAGTTCTTTGGGGAGAAATGTCTTGCTGGGATGACATCTCACCCAAAAAAGGTAAATATGAGCTGAAATCACTAGATTCAAGCTATGGAGGTTGGTAAGGGAGAGGTTTAACCCTTATTCGGATGGGAGTGTCAAGGGGGGTAAGAGACAAAACAAAACCACTTTTGTCTAGGGATGAGGTGTGGCACAGCCAACATAGTATAGTAGTGGTGGCTGGGCAGCCGGCAGACTAGTGGGCAGTCCTGGAAGGATACCCATAATAGGCCAAAAGCAGTTAAAGGGTAAAAATGTCAAAATCCTGGCACGACAGGTAGTGTAAAAGGCCATAGACGTGCACAATGGGAAGAGGAGGAAGAGAAAAAATGGCAAACAAGAGATATAGAAAAACAAAAAGAAAGAAAAGAAAATAGAGCAAACGAAGAAAGAAAGAAAGAATACAGAAAACCAAAGTAATGAAAAAAATATGAGTGATAGGAGCAAAAACATGCATAAATAGGCTACCCACTTCTCTCCCTCCCAGTAGCTCACTCTCTAATGAATCAAGAATCCAAGATTAAGCCATCTAGGTCCTTTTTCCAAATAGCGTAACTTCTATGGCAGGAGCACCCTCTAAGGTTACCCACATTGGAGATTGGTTCACTTTTTTGGACTTGAATTTGCTAAAGAGCCAAGCCCATTCTTTTAGCAGACTAATCTTCTTTTCTCTTGTTTTGGTTGATTAATGACTGACTTGGCATCTTGCTATTAATTTTTTCTTTGCCGTGACCTTGTTTCTTGTAATCATATTGTGATTTCTTCCTCTTTGGAGCTACTCATGTATTATTGTTATTAGTAGAAGATGTTTTAGTTAAAATGTTTTAGTTATCTTGCTGCATTGTGTTTCCTACTATAACATTTGCAACAGTCTTTCTTGCCGTAGGCACGTGATACGTTCAAGATTCCTGCTAGGATGCGTCAGCACAAAAAGGGCCAAACTTGCGAAAAAAGCTGGCCTAAGGTGTGTTTCAGTTAGGCCAGTCTCGACTCTCCTACCCCAGAATCATGGGTCGTAGTATAGTAGGAGCAATATAGTCCAAAACACAAAAAGGCCCACCACAACCTTCAACAACTGCACATAACAAAAGGAAATGTTAACATATAAGTCATTATATGGCTAAATATTTTAGAGATAAATTGAATTTAAAGAATAAAATAGGTGCTGACACTTGTTAATTACCAATTATAGATGAATAATATGTCCTCCAACCTTTGGCATGACTTCTATTACCTAAAATGATTGTTTGACCAATACCATCATCTACCAACATGATATCCAGTTTTCCTAGCAATTGTCACATTCACTTGTAGGTGCGTTTCTTGATATAAATCACAAACTAGGGATAAAGCTATTATTGGACCAAGGGATGCCATCCCCCCCCCCCCCCCCAATTGTGAAAAAAATTTATATACTATGTATAGATGTATAAAAATTAAGATTTGGCCCAACAAAATTCTTCCAACCCCCCCTTGACCCAACAACATTTTTCCTTGCCCTCAACTTAATTCTTGGCCATGTAATAAAATAAAATTTAGCCCAAACACTACAACAAATATTTAAAATTTCACCTAAATACTCCAACAAAAATTAACCACCAAGCCCATCCTTAAGCCTTTCAAAATTTACTAGAAAAAAAAAAAAAAAAAAAAAAAAAAAAAAAAAAAAAAAAAAACACCCATTGCGAAGCATCACCTAGCCATTCTTCCAAAGGCATCACCGCTGCGACGCTTCACCTAGCCCAAATCATGTAGCAATGAGTCAATGCTACCACATAGTTTAGTATGCCTCAAACTTTGGCGTCTCTCTCTTAGTTTTGTTTCACCAACTCTATTTAATGTTCATCTTGCAGTAGCACTATTTTAACTTTCTAATTATGATTTAGTGGGACAGCTAGACAACTTATGGATTCTAATTTTTTTTTTTTTTAAGAAAAAATTTAATAAATAAAAAAGAATAACCACAAATCTAGTCAAGAGTAAGGGTGTGCAAGCACCGAATTGCATCGATCCTCTGCCCCGATACCTATTGAACCGCATTGCTCCAAAAGTTAACCGATTGAACCGAAGTCGGTGATCGGAGAAGATAGATGATTTTGATGCCGGTGCAGTATCCCCATCAAAGCTGGATGGTGTATTTCGATGCTAACCGAACCACACCGATAGAGAGAGAGAGAGTTAGAAAAACATGTACAAAGAGTTTTGTAATAGAGCTGACGGTGGGATAAGAATGAAATATGAGGGAGGGATGTAGACTGAGGCTAGGGTTTTGATATTTATGGGCTGTTTTTTTTTTTTTTTTGTGTATTATAAACTTAGTTTTCTCTACTTAATTTGGGTTAGGCTTGGTCTTGACTGTTGAAATCAAATTGCACAATTTTTCTCACTTGATTTAGGTTGGGCTTTGGCCCTTGGGGTCATTAGTTCTTAAATATAGTAATTGACTTGGTGTGTGGACCAAACTCTTTCTCTCACAACAAACTCTTTGATGCGTCTCTCTCTCTCTCTCTCTCACACATAAACCCTAACCCTAGCTGCCGCCTACTACCATCTCTTTGTTGAAATCTGGTTGCCTCCTCCAATCTCCTTGAATCAACTCTTTTTATGAATGTACTAGCTAGCTCTTTTTGAACTTTTGATTTTCTCTCTAAGATTTTTGGATGTAAGTTTCAATCTATGGTTGTGAACATGTGGGTTTTAATTTGTGGCAGTGAACATGTGGGTTTTAATCTGTGAGTATGTGAGTTAGAAAAACTGACCAACTCAGTTGACCCAATGCCCAAAAATCGTATCAATGGAGATCGGGGAACCAACCTTCGACAATGACGATCAGAGATGGAGAAGTGGTAACCGATCCCTATGGTGCGGTTGCAAATTTGTCCAATAACCACACCAACCAAACCATGCACACCCCTAATCTATATGTTGTTGAAATACATGATTTACTGTAATAGATATCTTGTAGCAATAGGCTATTTCTTCATGACTCTTATTGCAATAGATTGCAAATAATTGACAAAAATAATTCGGATCAAGTTACTACTTTGATATCTAAATTATTGTTTCATGTTAGTGTAAATACAATAATAATGGAAGAAACACAAAGAGAAACTGAATAATACTTTTAAATATTATTAATTTGAGATAAAAAATACATAACACTATTTGGACTGAGGTGCGGCACTCGCTCTCTTTAAGAAGATTCAAGCCCTTAATTGGCTAAATTTTGTAACCGGTGCAGACTTTCTTTGATTTGTCTCTCCCAGGATACAACAGTCTAACAAATGTTGTATGGCTAGAACAACCTCTGTACAAAGTGTTCAAGCCCAAAACTCCACAAGAAAGAACATCCTTCCTTGCCAAGAATCTCTCTATTTTTTAGTGTATAAGAATACTTGTAATTCCTGGATTTTTTGTTGTGTAATGCTGTTACTTGTATTAGGTATGAATGAGTCTATTTATAGGCTCAATGGGCCTAACGAAATTATTACCCAAATTAAACTGATTAATTAGGTCCATAATTCTGATGTAGTGGTTGTTACAAGATTAATTGTTAGACATAAATCTAATATATAGGAGTTACACAATTAAATGGATGAGATAAGGAGTTTCTAAAGAAATAAATAGGCCCAACAGCTAATCCATTAAGTGGGTGAATGACTCTTCATTTTTCATAATAAAAAGGCCATTTACTCACCAATGGATATGGAAAATATTATAAATGTATCTAGCTTAATATTTGCTCCAATACATATCAGCCTATTAATCACCACAATTAAAAAGAATAAAAGAGTCTCTCCCTTTTTCAATGTGGATTAAACATTCCACTTATTCCTTATCTTCCATATTAACTCCCACATCTTTATATTTACATTGTCATATTTATTCATATTAATTAAATAATATTAAAATGCTCCAACATTTCATATTTGTCATTGCAATAGATTGCTATATAATTGATATCAAAGGTTATTGCAATCATACAATAATATCTTCGTTGCAATATATTGTAAATTCAAGATTTTCGTTAGAATAAATTGTAAAAGTAATTGGTATCAAGTTATTGTAATAATTGTTTTATTTTATGTTATTGAATGAAACTAAAATGCGTACCATTATGAAAGAAATGCTGACAATGAACCTTGAAAAAGTGACCAAATTAGTCAATGATCAATTGCCACCTTTCATTCAGCAAATACCAATAGTGGATCATGGTTTTCAATCATGGTTTGACTCCCATGATTGGAAACTCATACAAGCA
The DNA here is from genome assembly GCF_001633185.2 of Quercus lobata. Lineage (NCBI taxonomy): Eukaryota > Viridiplantae > Streptophyta > Magnoliopsida > Fagales > Fagaceae > Quercus > Quercus lobata. The sequence continues at coordinate 22,492,094 of NC_044905.1, read as the reverse complement.
GATGAGAGCAGATGATATTTCAGCTAACATTATAGTGGCTTTAGATGGATTGGGTGACTTCACAAGCATCATAACCGCAATACTCCAAGGGAGGGGGATTAGCATCTATTTAGTACAAAAGAAAATGTATAAAATAATTATTTTTAAAGTGGTGTCCCCAAGAGCTGGTTCTGATCCAGAGTTATGGGTTGCTGACCTTATTGATTTTGATAATTGCTGTTGGAAGTTAGAAGTGCTGGAGAATCTTTTTCTACCTTTTGAAGTTGATATAATTAGAAGTATCCCATTGAGTGGTAGGTGGCCATCTGATAAGTTGATGTGGTTTGGAACTCAGAATGGTTTCTTCTCTGTCCAAAGTGCATATAAGTATGTATTGGAGTTCTCCTCTATCTCATTGATTGGATCCACGTCAAACGATAGGCTAAAAATAAGACTAAAATGCAAATATGAGAGTACTTTATTGTATATATTTTATGCACATCATATGCAACTACTTTAATTCTGGAAATTGTTATGAAGATTACATATTCCTCATAAAGCTTGACACTTTGCTTGGAGGGCTTGCTGGGATATCCTACCTACTAAAGAAAATCTTGTGTGTCGACATGTGCTCAGTGATGATTTATGTGAGGAGTGCAAAACTGGCAATGAATCCTCGATCTTTTTTGGTCTTGTTCTAGAGCTCGAAAAATATGGGATTGTTTTGGAATCTTTGGTTGGTCTTGGTCTACTTAGTTTAATGGTTTCTGATGAGAATAAAAGGTGAGCCTAGCCACGCGGAACATAAAACTGACGGGTTTAGTACAATCCTTCGGACATAGCTGACGGTGTTATAGCTGACGGTCATAGGGTCAGCTGGCTCCAAGGCTGACAGCATTACTAGACTGACGCCCAAAAAAGTTGAAGGAAGTAAATTGAGGCTGACGGACCGAGCATAAGTTTACTTGCTACCCACGCTACGTATAAGGAATTGTCTTGCTTCCCACGCTAGATAATATTCAAGGGATCCTTATAAGGAAAAGATCCCATAAAATACGCTCAAGAGGACTCCTATAAGGAAAAGACTTCTACTCCAAGGAAAAGAGGGGTAACCCTCGCTACTATAAAAACCTAAGCATCCTCACAACCCAAGGTACGCATAATTTACCCTCTCTAGCACTCTAGAGCAGTGAGAATAGTTCTAACTTGACCTTCGGAGGGTGTTTGGCCGGTACCACACCAGTACTCTCTGCTAGGTTCTTCCTTTTCGTTGTGCAGGTGCCATTTGCGACGTACGAGGAACGTGTGACTCACTAGTGGTATTATTTTCGGCATCATCAGTTTCCATGATCTCTTATGGCAGATGATGATGGTAGAGAAATTCAAAGAGGACAAGATAGCTCTTGCGGTGTCTATTGCTTGGAGTCTTTAAGTTAATAAGAATGAAATTTGACATGGAGGAAGGAAAAAGGATGAGCTAGAGTTAGTGCAGTGGAGAAATAGCCTATTGCCACAAGATATCTATTGCAGTAAATCATGTATTCCAACAACATATAGATCGTTGCATCATAGTTGTTATTAAAATATTTTGAGTTTATTGCAATGATTTTTTTTTTTTTATGCACAAATTTATTTTCTCATATTTTATTGCAACACATTGCATCAACTATTTAATTGTTGCAACAACATCTTATTGCAACGGCTCTAATGTTATTGCAGTAATTTTTTATTTTTTATTTTTTTGTTTTAATAATGTGGTTGTTGTCTGAAATTGTTCATAACATTTTTTTACAATTTGCTTAGATAATAAATTGTAATTAGAATAAGGCTTTTTTAACGCAGACGCATTATTGATTTATCTTTTTTTTATTGATTTATTTTTTAATCAAAATATTTTATGCTAGTAGTTGTAAAAAATGTTGCGTAAATTGACTTTTATATGTATTTGTAAGACCTTTTCCCCACATGTAATTTATAACCTACCTAAACCTAACCCGCCCGCTTATATTATATTTAATATTATATATAAATATATTATATTATATTTATATACTATTCATATTGCAATACTCTACCTCATTTATCCACCCATTTTATTTCTCTCATCTCTTTCTCTTCCCTTTTATTTTTTCATTTTCACATTTCTCTTTCTTGATAAAATTCAGTTTTTCTCTCTAAGATTTTATTATTGATCTTACTATATGTGTAGGTTTAATTTTAGCTTCTAAGATGTTTTTCGTTTCAGTGTGATAAAATTTAAGTTATTCTAATTAAAAATAATGTCATATTTATAATTATTATTAACTAAAGATGTAATTTTTCTTTTCTTTTCTTTTTTTATTGAAGGGAGTAAACAATTATTCAACTTATTTGAAATAATTTCATATAATCAATTGAATTTTTCAACCCATTTAATCTACCGAGTTGAAATTGCTAAGATTTTTAACGGATTTGCCGGATTTAGAGATCGGTGGGTCAGTAGCTGATTGGAATTTATCAACTAAAATTTTGGCCTCCACTGCTCAATCCGTCCACGCCCCTATCTCCTTAAGCTAATAGGAATTGGGCTTGTTGTTTGGGTTAATTTATCACTTCCATTTTTGCCTTTTAAGTAACATACAATTTCCTCTTGGTCTGCCGTATGGGCCTTCATGTTATTATTTTGTGCGTGTGATTCGGCCATTGTTTTGCTGCCAAATGAAGCCTATGGGCCTTGGGCTCACTTGACTTGTTGTGCCAAAAATGCCCCTAACAATAGTTAAGGTTAAAAAGTTGATTTGGGAGAAAAGATTAAAAATTACAAAAACAAAAAAGAACAAGAAAACAAAAGGAAAAAAAAAATATTTTTGAGAATAAAAATAAAAAGAAAAAAAAGAAAAAAGAGAAAAGAATTGAAGTAGGAATACACGCGTACATGGGTAGTAGTGGTAGTAGTAGTCTAAAATTTACATTATAAAACGCCCAAAAGACAAGACAATGATCGATCAGGCTGCTTGGTATCTAGAAAACAAAATGTGGAGGCGAGCGGTGTCATCGTCGTCAACAACACCTCAGCTCCTCCTGCGAAAGCTATCACCGCCATCATCCGCTCCTTCCCTCACTATCGTCCGATCGCTTACCACCACCACCTCTTCCGCAACAACGCCGCCTCACTCTCACACTCTTTTCTCTGCCCCTCTTTCCGGTATCTCCTCCTTTTTTCTTTTTTCTTTTTTTTAAATATTTATTTTTATGTTGTTTGGTATCTAGAAAAAAAAAAAAAAGAAATAATATTATAATTGAAATCATTGTAAGGTAATACTTTGAAGAAGGTCGAAGATGTAATGCCCATTGCTACTGGACATGAGCGAGAGGAACTTGAGGCTGCCCTTCAGGTTTTCATTTTTTATTTATTTTTAAATATAAATATTTACGAGATTTCCATTTCTATAACTAATAATTTTATTTTTTTTAATTAGGGAAGGAACGTTCTTGAAATCAATTATCCAGTTGGCCCCTTTGGTACCAAGGTAACCTTCTTTCTTTCTTCTCATTTTTATGAGGCTTACTACAAAATTGTGATGATAGTTTTCCACATTTTTCTGTTAGTATTAAAAAAAATAAAAAATAAAAAAAATTCAAAAGCTCGTAACTTTCCTTATTTAGCTTTGCATTAGATAGAGTTGTTTTCGGCTAAAATTTTTGGGAAAACAACTTTGTCTCAAGTGAAGCTAAATAAGGAAAATAACATTATATAAGGGAAGTCCAGAGATAGTTTTCCAACGCATTTTAAGCTCGCTACCAAACATAGGAAATTGAGATAGTTTTCTAGAAAAAACTTTTTGGAAAAAATGATTAATTTTTCAGAAAATGTTAATGCTGAAACAAACAGAGCCTCAGATATGTCACTAATTAGATTGTTAAACCCTAAACCCTAATTTTGTAGTAGCTTTAGCGTTTTCCTAGTTTTATTGCGTTACTTTGGTGTTCCTTCACTTACATTCTAATAAGGGATTGAATACTAAAACAACTCTAACAATTCTTAATTACCTCTCTTCATGTCCTCCCCCCCCTCCTTTTTTTTTCCTATCTTTAATTTATTTGTTCTTGAGATGTCACATGCAATTTCGATTGATTGGGAATGTTATTTTGACTCAATCATGTAACTTTGAAAAGTTTTTATACTCTCATGCATGGTTGGATAACGGCTGCATCGCAAAATGTTTGTTTCTAGATGTATGTTGCTGCTAGCTTTCTTTGCCAATTTTTCATAATCATAGCAGCTCTTTCTTCTTTTTCCCCTGAAATTTTGTTGAGATGAAAACAGATACACATTTTGTGTAAATCAACTCTTTGATAGGAATTCTGTGTTCTTGTTATGAATTATTCTATGTACAATAAAAGACGTGAACAACATTATATACATAATTGCATTAATGCCAATGAGCTCTAGCTCAGCTGGCACCTCCTCCCCTTAGTAATTCTAGGTGGAGGGTGGGGTCTTGGGTTCAAAGACCCATTGGGTGTGTGTGTAACTTACCAATCCAAATAAATAAATAAATAATTGCGACATAGAAGGTTCAATAGGTGTGAATCTGAGTTTGGTAATCAGCTCTAAGAGATAAGCATGTTGCACAAGTGAACTTTGTCTTTACCTTTAGTTCTACCAATGTCCTGATTTTTACATTGTCCTTTGAAGGGATTTCTGTTCTCCAGCCTGATAAAAATTTAATGATGTTGCACTGACTATTCCCTGCTAATGTATTCAAGATAGCCATCACTGTTTAGGATATTAGCAGGTAATAGTGATAGTTTGCTGTTAGTTCTTTGCAATTCATCATGTAAAATGAGAACTGAAGAATATGTATTCAATTGTATTGAGCAACTAAACTGAAAGCAGAGAGGTCCATATATACACGCATAGAGTCCTAGGACTAATTCTCCGAAGTCCTAACCCAAGGGAGTAGTACATGCAATAGTATAATCCTCAGTTACCTATCAAAAAAGGTATAAGCAATAGTATAATCCTAAGTGCTGTATTTTTCCATATTTGCATGTGTGACAACTTCATGAGAAAAATTGTGGTTAGTGTATCAGCTTAATTGTTCTCCAGAAGGGAGAAATTGAGATTCTTTATAATTCTTAAGTAATCTGTCAAACCACTTTCTCAAAGGGTGAAGGTTTCAAGATGACATAATTTGGTTGGTGTATATCTGGAAAGACAAATGTATACTATAACCCTTCAGATATAAGTTGAAAATCATAGCCCATAGTTGAAGTAACAAAGTTGTGAAGATATATCATATACATATACGTATACTTAATACATATTCAGATACAAGCATACGGAGTTACTTCCACGCATGCTAACATGCACACAAGGTGACATGTTAATATTACAATATAAGATACTTTTGCATCTTGTGATTTCTCTTTAGCCCTTTTGCTATATAGTTTCTTTTTTTTTGTGTGTGTGTCTGTGTGTCTGTGCGTTTTTAAAAGCTTTTCCCCTCTTTCCCTATTTTTCCAAGGAAAAACCTCTGAGCAGGTTCTTGGAGGTAAGATCTAATGTGGTCCTACTAGACTACCCTTCAGAATTTTTACATGAAGTGACTTCTCTTGCAGTCAAATTTATGCCCTTACACTTAGACAACTCTCCCTGACACCCCCCCCCCCCCCACCTCCCACTAGTAATTTTACTTTATGACTCTCTTCTTCATCATTTCCTTCAAACTTTTGAGGACCCTTAATGTAGTTATAAAAAATTAATTTGTTACTTCACAAATTGTCTATTCAAAATATATTTTATGGGCCCATTTGTAAAGTCCAATTGAAGCAAAAGTCGTATGGTTTTAAAGGTCTAGTTATATGTGTCCTAGTTTAGGAGGGGGGGGGGGGTGGGGAAGACTATATATTTGGGTTTAAAATAACAACTTAATGTCCAATTTTGTATTCTGGACTAAAACTGTAATTTCTGTAACTCATGCAAATTAAGGGTATTTTGGTAGTTTAATTGAGTCTAGAATTTTTATAAGATCTTATGCATGTTAAGTTTTGAAGCCAAGTTAGTCTTTTAACAGTTATTACCTTATTATTATTCTTTTTCCTCCCTTTCTCTTCTCTCTTTTCTTCTCTTTCTTGTGGTTTTTGTTCTTACCTCTGAATACTATCAATTTCTCTATTTCCTTCCTAACTTATAACCCCAAGTTAAACCCTTCCTCTTACCTATCAAAACCATAAACCCCACATTCTTTCTCTATCAAGTAGCCATACAAATCTTATCAAACCCTAACCAAATTTAAGCTCTAGCCCTTTCTTCCACAACTCTAAACTCTAGATCCACAAATCCTCCTAAACCTTAACCTGCTACAAGCACACCTAGACAAAATCCCCAATTTGTCCTATGCCCACCCAACCCTATTTCTTATCCTCTTATTTATTTCCTTTTCTTTCTTCTCATCTACAGTATGCTACACAATGATGTTTAACCTGCTCCCTCCTAAATTCCACTGCTTTCATAGGTTGAACCCAAGAGATTCTATTTTTATAACTTTTTAAAGGCAAAGTGCGTATACACTATCAACGACTTACAAACCATGCTCCTACAGCATCTATTATTGAATTTTTCTTATATAGAGTTAATTAATGAATGGTTATGGTATTATAGTTGTCATAATTTGGGTTTATAGAGATTTAAAGATGACCTTAAATGTCTGGTTCTGTAATGTTTTCTGCTTGTAGGATTCACCTGCTATTGTCAAGTCTGTCTTTGACAAACGTATAGTTGGATGCCCTGGTGGTGAGGGAGGTAAACCCTCTGCTCATTTTTTAATTTTGATTTCTCCCCTTCTTTAATGCAATAAAAAGTCATTGCAATTCTTGAACTCCTGTAGTTTAGAGTAATTGATAGGGTCTTGAAATTTGTATAAATTTACAGAAGATGAGCATGATGTTGTGTGGTTTTGGCTGGAGAAAGGCAAGCCACATGAATGCCCTGTCTGTTCTCAATATTTCAAGGTAAATTATTCCATTTTTCTTCCATATGATGTTGTTTTAAGCCCCTCCAATACCCTCCTCCCAAGGTCCCAATCCTACAAAAAGAAGTAAAAGATATATTTATGCAGTTTTTTTAATTATTTATTATAACATTTTATTATGGATTTTTTAATTAATTGAATGAGGCTCCTCATGATTGTTGTTTATGTTTACAGCTGGAAGTGGTTGGCCCTGGGGGTCCTCCTGATGGCCATGGAGACGACCATCACCATTGATCCAGCTTGGAAAATTTTTGCCAGAATAAAATTTAACTAGATTATGACAAACAATTCATTATACGGTGTAGTGTGATACGCACATTTTTCCTGTTTCCTCTTTGTGGATTCCTGTTTCTTGACATTACCTTGACCAAGTTGGTGGTTTTTGGTTTCAAAGCCTGGTCATTCATTGAATCGATAAATTATTTTTTACCTTCTCCAATATCAAAATAATTATTGGGGACATTTTCTTCTTTGGATGTTCATGATCTCTTATCTCATTGTATCTTCTGGAATGCATTATCATGCTAGTTTTTTCCTTTTTTGGACGTTTTCAATTGCTCATAAACGACATTTCTTGCTAATTGATTGTAATAAAAATTTTGGATTTTTGATAGAAGTTCATTGTGTAACACCCCATAATTTTGATACCAATTAAATTATTATACGTAAATTTTTTAAAGGAGGCTTATAATTAAAATGGATTAAATTAATTTGGGCCTAAGGTATTAAAAAGAAGATAAATATTATGGAATATGAAGCCCAAGTGAGGTGACATAAGTACATATATGGGCCTTGAAAATCCTAGTCTTTTTTACCCCTTAAGCTACACGTGCATATTCTTATAAGGCTTCCTTTTTGCTTCAGCCGCATCAGACTACTGAACTTTACTTCCCTTCATTGTGGCTGTTACAGGTACGGTTTTTATGATTATACTAATAGAGAAAAGGCTCCAAGAATTGTTATTATATTTGATTAAGAATTGTATTATGGCCGTATGTCAGGAAGTCTTTGAATTGAACCAATAGAGTTTGTGGTTAATTTACTTTCACACTAAACCTCAATTGTTGACCGGTTTATTTGCTTTCACACTAAGTCTCAATTGGTTTATTTGCTTTCACACTAAGCCTCAATTGTTAACTGGTTTATATGCATTCACACTAGTTCAACCATGTAATAGATTTTGGGTCTTTGGAGTGATGATTACAATATTATAATAGCAATTGTTTATATAGCCGCAGTGGAATAGTAGTTCTAAGTCCAACATTGAGGCTGAAAAACTATGAATACTGAATACATTCTGACTAATTATCATGCTATTGCCATGCTACATCACGTATTGCCATGCTATTCCCTACAAAGTATGGTCCGAGCTTTGATTGATTATGTAGCTTTTACTTTTGTTTTATATATATATATATATATATATATATATAATATTAAGGTCAGTAGATGTCCAGCGGCATCAAGAGAGCATTCTAGCACTAGATTGATGGATTAAAGCAATCTAATGTGGCCTTCAATGTTAAGTTGAATATATATAGTTATATATATAATGTTAGAGTCAATGGACATCCAGTGCATCAAGAGGGAATGCTAAGCAACAACTTAAGGCAATACGTGGCTTTCAATAGTAAATTGGATAGTTACGTGAATAAATGGAGAATTTTAGATATATCATTATTGTCTAGGATAAAACTGTTTAAGTGTGAAAATAAGTTTTGAAGTGGGAAATTAGTGTATTGATGAACTTATTTTTGGTGTTGCTAGGTTCTAATTCTACTGAATTGTTGTAACAATTCAAGAGAGGTTGATTTCCTTTATTTTTGCAACTAAGAGGTAAGTGGTGTTTACTAATTTTGGGGGGGTTTTCCTAAAACAGTGTTGGTTATTAAACAATTTTATATGAAAGAAATATGTTGATATTCTATATATAAATGAATATTTTACAAATGTTTGATGTGCACATTAACTATTCGTTTTATGAAAAACTTGTGGGACGACCTAAATTTATTTAAACTGGTATGTGTGAATATGTCTTTATATTTTGAGAAGTATGAATGAATTATTTTGTGAGCACATTGAATATGTTTTGAAAACCTATGGCAAGTCGTGATTAGAAATTCAGTATGGTATTTAGTCCTTAGTAAGGGACAATCATACTGCAGCTAGTCTTTAACAAGAGACGGTCCCAGAAAAGGGGATAGTACACATTTAATAGCTCCTTAGCAAGGGAGTATACTATTGAAGATCCAAAAAGGAAACTCTTTAGCAAGTGAGTGCACCTTTAGGTTCCAAATGAGCTTTCCTTAAAGAAAAAGGGATGGAAATGAGGTTCTAGTCCTAAAAGAGGACAACACAATCTTATCAACGGGGCGTAAACATTGACCACGAGAAAAGCCTAGGAAAGTGTTTATATGACGGTATATATTATGATGACTCACAATATAAAGATATTATTTTCTTTTACATGAAATATTTGATAACAAAATATTGATGAGTTATAAGTTGTGAATTTGTTGAAAGAATTATTTATTTAAAAGGTTTGTTCCCACACTCTAATGTTAGTGAATTCTACTTATTGAGTTATCTCACCCCCCCCCCCCTTTTATTTCCCATTACAGATATATTAGATGGATTACTGGAGTAGAGGTTCTTGAAAGACAAAAGTTACGAATTATTTTTGTGGAACTGAGGATTTTATTATTATTTTATGGCATTAAACATTGTATTGGAGAATTATCTTTGAGGATGTTTTGTATTTGGTGAATTAGAGCTCTGACTCTTGTGATCAGATTCAAGGTTGCTAGTTTCTTTTATTTAATATTTTTATGGATTATTCAGATTAAATAGGCTTTTATTGCTTATGATTTTGGGGCGTTACACATTGTGCTGGTAATGTTACGATTTAAGAATAATATCTTGTTCACAAAATCAATTGTAAATGGTGATTTCTGGTGTTTCTGTAGGACAAGGGTTTACTCTAAAACAGTTTGGAGGACTATCTTCAAACCTATTAAGTTGCAATTCAGATTATCTGTGTACTTTATTGTTCTATTAATTTATCTTAATAGGTCAGATGATTATTAATTAGTTGAGATTAAAAGTATATGTTGATTGTTATTTAAATTGTTATAAGAATTTTTGTTTAAACAGTTTGAAGGAGAATTCTGTCATTTTGATTTGTTATTAGTTTTATTTACTCATTGGTTTTTGTTTTTTGTATTCCTACTAGCTCTTTGTTGACTTGTTTTTCCCTACGTGTGTGTTAAATCTTAAATATGAGAAACCGTGCTATGGAGTGAGCCTATAAGATGATTTTTGAACATTTGCACACTTTTACTTTGTGAATGTACCGTCCTATCAAAATTGGATCCATAAATTATAAAACAAAAATATTTTATTTACGTTTAAAATTGATAGAACCGAGTGATATCTTTTTGGTATTGTTCAACAGTAAATTTTATTCTTTTGTTTCGATTAAAGCTATGCCTTTTTATTTTAACAAAAAGGCATGAAAATCTCATATTTTTTGGCAGAGTTGTCCCTTATATGGGAGCATCTAAATATATTGAATACCTTAAATTGTTCGAAAAATCGACTATTATATGTGAACATGGATGCCTGTCAATTTTAATAGGGCATCTTTCTGTCACATCCTTTGTATGAATATATTGAATTTATTTCAAGCCTGATAATAGAAGGTGTCTTTTTCTCCGAAGCTTTTGAGTACATCGATTAGGAGAAAATGACAACCCAAGAAAGAATTAGAGGTTTTTCCAATGCTATTGAACCTTGGAACCATCTACATGTCAGCCCTACTTGAAAAATCCTTCATGTTTTGGTATAGTTGATTTGTTCCATCTTCCCATTGCACAGTTCAGCCAATTCAGCTATTCTGCTTTCTGAAACCATTTCTGCAGATTACACAATGTCATCAGTTCGGATTCGTGAAACCGTTAGTGAATCTCTTTTTGAAGCACTCTCAAGCTCCCATGAAGTTCAACAGAAAGTGCTCGAAATGCTAGTTTCCATAACGAAGGTTAGTCCTCAAAACAGGAACTTGCTTGCACAAACAGATGGTGCCATCCCTGCCCTTCTTACTCTCTCCAAATCTTCCTCTTCAATCATCCAAGCTCTCTCATTGTCCAGCCTCTTCAATATCTCTCTAAACCCTGAGCTAAAGCGGTCTCTTGCAGATATGGAAACCATTTATCACCTCAATTCCATTCTATCGCCAAGCTCTCCAGAAACTAGTAGATTAACTTCCTCATTGGTTTGTAGTTTGGCAATGCTTGATAAGAACAAGGCAAAGTTTGCAGTAGCTGGTACCATCCAATTGCTAATCAAGGCACTATCTGGACCCAGGAGCCTAGCTTCCCATCACCTCCTAAGTTCTTTGGCCGAGCTTGTACAGTTCCATGGGAACTGCACCGTAGCCATTCGATCAGGAGTTGTTCCGGTGCTTATTAACATAGTGGAAAGCGCTAATGGTGAGGATCTTGCCGGGACTTCTCTTGCTGTTCTGTGTCTCCTTGCTAGGTTTGATGAAGGATTGAATGCTATGAGAAAAACTGACCATGTTGTGAGCTTAATGGTGAATGTGTTGAAACGGAGGGGCATGTTGAGTAAGGAGGGCGCGGCTGAAATCCTTCTTCGCTTGTTTGATGAAAGTGAGGGCTATATGACAGATGCTTTGATGGTGCCAGACTTTTCAACTGTGCTAGCAGATCTTTCTGTAAGAGGATCTGCAAAAGCTCGAGAGAAGACCGCTTTGCTAATGGAAAAAGTTATGGAGGCCAACATGGATTCTTAAGTGGATATATTGGGTTCCATTAATGGTGATAGAATTGCCAAGTACAACGCGTTTGATTTGTACTTTTATTTGGAATTTCTTCAAAGCAATGTTGAGGATAATGTTTCCCAACCTTCTTCAGTGTTAAAAGTATTCATTAATCCGCATGGTTAATTTTTGCTACGTAAACAAGTTTTACGTATGAATATGATCTTTGAGCTGCAAGTATTGAAAACAAAAAAAATTGTTTCAGAAAACTAAAACAGTTAACTGTTTTAGGATATCTTAATCCCACATGATATGAGCGAAGAAGTGTAACGAAATGACCATAATAATTGTACGTGATACAACCTCATTGCTGTGAGATGGGTTGAAAAGAGAGCGAGCGTGAAGAGACTAGAAAAAATCAGAATCATTACTAAAATGCAATGACAGTACAAGATACAATATCGTAAAGGAGAAAATACATTATGTTTCGGATACATGAGTCTTCCCTCAGACTCATGTATCCGAAACATGATATAGGTCCTCCTCTTTTAGGCCTTTACACTTACAGTGAAGTTGACAAGTTCTCTAACCTCTTAATTGAGGAGGTGTGTCATATTTCGGATACATGGTGCCTAGCTTTGGGGTCCACCTTCATGTGAGGGGGAGGACTCACGTATCTGAAACATGATGTATTTTCTCTTGAAGAGGTATATCATGTTTTGGATACACAATGCCTAGCTATGGGCTCATGGTATCATGTTGCCTCGATGTTGCTAAATAGGGGTGTTAATTTGTGTTAACGGATCATGGTAAAGATATTCAAATACATAACTCAAATCTAAATCGACCAATTTAATAATCATGTCAAAGACTCCTCAATCCTAACACAACCAGTTTATTAAGTAGGTTGATATAACATGGCCAATTTCAACTTGTTTAATATAAAATCTAAGAAAAATAAGGTAAAAAGAGGTATTTTTTGGTAAAAGGGTTAGGGATTTTGCGTAACTAAAATAATTATATTGGTTATCAGCATAACCAATATAATTATTTTAGTAACACAACTATATTTAATTCAATTTTTTTATAGATAAAAATAATATTTATTTATATGAAACTGGTCATTTTGGGTTGATTGCAAGCTAAACAAGTGAGTATGAAATTCTTGATATAGTTGGAAAATTTGATCCTGAGAATGGTGGTTATCAAGATGACGAGATCCACGTCCAATTATATATTTATTATGGCAAGTTGGGTCGTTTAATGGAATAGTGTCAAACAGGCACAACTTCATCAACTGTGAAAGCAAAGTACGTAACTTGTTATGAGCCTATATGGTTCCAGAATTTTATCTTAGGGCTAGATATTGTAGATTCCATTGCAAGGTTTTTGAAAATATTTTGTGATAATTCGGCAGTAGTTTCTTTCTCTCGGAACACTAGGAGCTCTTCCCACTCTACGAATATTGAGATAAAGTATTTGTTTGTTAGAGAGAAAGTAACCAATTCTCATATTTGTGTTGAGCACATTTCCATAGAACATACGTTGGCTAATCCAATAATGAAAGGTTTAGCTGAAAAAGTGTTTAAGGAGCATTTGACTCATATGGGATTATTGGAATTTGTTGTTATATTGAGCTAGTGGAAGTTTTGTGTGTATGTGCATGTTGTGAACACTATTTATATCTTATTGTGTACACATTTGGTTGATTATGGCATGATAAACGTTATAATGCAAGATGTTAGGTCCAAAATTATTAGGCGTTGGAAACCTGTATCCAAAACCTTGTTCAATTGTATTTTGAGTTGTATGTTCTTAATATCTAGGATTGTGTCTAAAAATGACATTTGAAGACACAAGACACTGCTCAAGAACTGTTGAATCTGCTATCTTGACATTAGCCGATCAATTGAGACTTAATGATTCTTGAAACTAGGTCAATTAATTGAGATTCACCGTTCATGAATTTGGTTTTGGCTTAAACGTTTTAATTTAAGTTGCGTGTATAAGTGGGTATTGTAACCCTAATTGAGAGCCTATATAAAGGCCCACTAAGCCAACTTTTAATAAAATTGTAAAGGAAAAAATCCCAAGGTATTAAAAGAGAAAATCCTAACTTCCACCTATTGAACCAATGAGTTCAGAAAATGAAAAATGAGATTTTGTTGTCACTTTTGTGCACCAAGGGTTCTTTACCGAGCATTAACTCTGACACCAACCATTGAAGATCCTATTAGTCTTTTATGTGAAGCTGCTACATAAGACTACTACATCCAAGAGTTGTGGTGAGGTGATCAGTCACGAATTTCTGATAAAGGTAGCTACTTTGGGATCGGATAATGTTCCTTGTAATTGCAACTTCAATCTTACATAACGAATTCTTCAAGTTTGGTGGCTACTTTTAAACCACCCATTGAGGTTTTTCCCCATCGTAACCATATCGCCATTTCAAATTTATTTTCTTTTACACTTTATTTTTGTGATATGGTTGTACTCATCACATATGAAATCAGACCTTCGCATAATTTGACTAATTAATCAACTTGAGTACTTGGTTAATTGTAATTAGGGTCTAAATTTCACAACAGGAGACATTTAGATTAAGTCTTGATAGGCTTCTTATGGAACTGCGTGTGTTGATTTCCTTTTTAAATTTTATTTTAGTGTCACATTTACATTCTATTGGCTTTATCTCGTGGTTGTAACTTGTAAGCATTTGATTATATGTTATGCATCCAGTCGATGAAATGTTGATATAACTGGGTACTTACAAACATACTCTCGACCGAGTTGTGTTTTGAGATGCTTGCTCACATTTAATTTTATTTGGTTGAATGACTCAAGAGTCAAGTCGTCCCAAGTGGGAGACTACTGTATTTATTCCTTTATTTAAGTGGACTGGCATAGTCATATGTAGTGACTGATTGAGGGCTTCTATCATGTTTCTTTTGTTTAGGGGCCCATTCCGAGATGAACTAATTCTCTTTTTTTGAATCCGTGAGTAAGCCCTTACTCTCACTCTAAATAAAAAGACAATTGAATTGGCCCTTTTAAATTTTCATTCTTTACTATCATTGGGTGTTAGGGTTTGAGTGTAGAACTTTTCTCCCTTTCCCACACACACGTACACTCTTATCATGTAGTCACCATCGTTTTGGAAAATCGAGAGTGTTTGGTAGAGGAGTTTGAGTAATGTTGTTTGAGTGTTTTTGATATATGTATGGGTGTAAAAGTGTGTAAAAATATGTGAAATGTGGTTTAAAATACTTAAAAGTGTGTTCAAAATAGACTACCAAACAGGTCCAGATCCTTTTTCAAGATTTCAATGTAACGCTCGTCATCAAACCATGGAAGTATTCGTTTTATTGATGAAAACAGTACACCCATATTGCTTTGAATAGATAAAGTATATTTTGGGATAATTTCTAGAAAAGCTTTGCCTAGAGGTTAAACATAGGGACCATTTTGCTACTGTTTCCCAGCCATGCTTGACCGATGACAAAAACTTCTCATGCTCTGTCCAGAATTAATTTATAAATTTTATAGTTTGGGGCCAAAGTTATTTGCAGTATTTACTATTTGTAGTGATTACTGCAGCTGAATTGTCAGACACTCTAGAGTCCAAATGGTATAAATTAAACTACACAATTTTCTGTCAAGGAATGCTTTAACCACATAAAATGACATAACTTATACCACAATTTGCCATGTGACAAGTTGTGAGTAATAGAGATGTGTCCCCACGTGACGAGTTGTCCACACCTCTATCATTCACAACTCACCACATGACAAGTTATGACCCAAATTATGTCATTTTATGTGATCCTAACACTGTTCTTTCCTGTCCATGTCTTAGATTTTGATGTCTACCTAACCAACCGTCATTCCCTAAAACTCTATCCAAGTTCATTGTTACAATATTTTTTCCTTCCCTTTCATTATTCCATGTAAAGAAAGTAGAAACAACCGAAAAATGTTGGTCAAACAATCAGAGAAGTCTTTTTTTATATATGCGGGCCGGGGCTACTATCACAACCCCATTTTTGATCTGCACAGTTACTTCATTGAAATCTCTAGTCAGCAACCACCATAAATGGTCGTGGCTGATACTAGCAAGGAAAAACAAAAACAAAATAAAATAAGAAGAAGTTGATCATTTGAGAACGTTAAATAAGAGTGCAAATCCAAATTACATGTGCCTTCCAAGTTCCAACTCTTGTCCTCTGTTGATAAACCTAGTTTGATCGATGTCGTTACATTTTGAGTTTGGCACAATACAAACACCAACCAAAGATCTATGACAATTCTTTGCCATGCTCTATTTACTCTTTACAATTAAACCCCAACGGAAGTTTTTGAAAATCCAGTTATGGAAAGCTGGACATAGTATGACATGAAATTTTTGCATGATACCTTTCTTCGATCCAAGTCTTATAGCTCATCAAAGACGCTCTGTGATAATTGTTCTTTATCAACAGTCTAAAATACTAATCAATTTTTGATAAAGGTAGAGTTCGGACCTAAATTGATCTCTTATTCAATGATAATAAATTTTATTAGTTGAATTAACTAAAACTCATATTATTCCATTTGCTAATAATGAGTTTGGCAGGTCTTTATGTATACTACAATACTTCATGCATCTGACCCGGGAAAGGGGGGAGATTATGCGTGATACAACTTGTATCATACAAGTGTCGTGACTCTCTATCCCTCTACTTTTCCCTTTCCTGTCATGCCTGTCTATTCTCAGAAAGATTTTTAAAGCCAAGGAATGAAGGAATCCATTACTGTTGATCTCTTTTTTTTGGGGAACAAATTGACAATAAGAATGGTTGAAGTTCAGAAGTACTCCCTGCATGTTAATCTAGATTCTAGACAATAGTGAGAAAAATAATAATATTAGTTAGGTTTTATATTGAGATCAGAGGAGAGAAAAATATATGGAGAAGGATTCGAGACAGAATGCTACAGCTATGCAGATTCCTCTCACATAAATCTACTTTCCAATTTTCCATACTCCACATCCCAAAAAATAAAAAGGAAAAAATAATGAACGGTTGGAATCCAATAGGAATGAACTTTATTTTTTTTGGATAAACAATATGACTGAACTTAACAAATGTATGTTTTTTTTCCTCTGGGTCTCTACGGTTGAGATGGATTAGAATATTTAGAGTTCTTATGATTAAATAAATGATTCAGATTTTAACATATCATTAATGTTTGGGGGAAAAAAAAATTCCCTCACTTATGTTTAGGGTAGTTCAGTTTCTAAAAAATACAAAAACAAAAACAAAAAGGCAGGAACGGACCCACTAAGCGGCAAGCCACACAACAACCCCCTCTCCCCCCCCCCCCCCCCAAAAAAAAAAACCATTTCTTTGAAAAATTTAACTAATATATTAGATAACTCATATTTTAGAGTTTATAGTTAGCTACCCTCAAATTTTTGAATTGGTCCAAATAGTCCAAAAAAAAAACTAATCAGCTACCCTTTTCTTTGGGCCCATGGCCCCTCCATAGTCCGAATACAACACAACAAAAAATCCACAAATCACCAATATCATAATTCAATAATTAATAACCAAAAAAATCTCATAGAAAAGAAAATTCCATTATGGGGGTGACAATAATTTATACAACTTTTTAATTGATTTATAAATTATGGGAAATTCAATTACAATATTTAATTTTTTTCAAAAGATAAAATGCAAAATTCTTTTAGAAGCCAATATTGATGATGTAGCATTGCCAACTGTTAATATTAATATCCCAATTTTTTAAAATCCTCAAACGAAGTTTTGACAACTTCATTAGTGTGATTTTTAGTTGCATCCAAAAGTATGGGTTTATCATATTAGTGAATTGGTCAACGTGATAAAATCAACATATTAATTCCAATTACCCAAAATCTAGAGATCCGAAGTCCTCTTCTTTTTTTATTCTTCTTCTTTGAAAAAGTTAGAATATCATATTGTAACTTTCAACTTTTTTTGTTCATATTATTTCCTTCTTGACTTAAATATTTATGATAATAAAGTGCAATTGTTTTGTCTACCATGATTTTTTTTTTTTTTTTTTTTATAATAAACCATGTCACTTGAAATTTTTTTGGTTCATGCTTTGGCCCCCCCAGGTTCAAATCTTGGTTCCATCCGTGCAAAAAGGGGTAGTTTACAATCCTCTCTCTTTTATCTTTGAAACTAATCAATTTTTCTCGTATATGTATTTGGGAAATAAGTAAATGCTCCAAATCTGTTACTTTCTTAATTATATCCAACATTATTTTTTCGAGTAATTATTGAGTAGGGTACCATAAATGCGTACTTTCCTCTCTCACATAACTGTGGGTCATTTTAATTAAATTTATGATATAACCCACAATTCATGTGAAATGAGTGAGTACGTATTTAAGGTACTCCTGGAGTATTCAATCATTTTCCTATTTTTTCAAGAAATTATTAGTTGTACTCTCGTACACCCCAAGGAAGAGAAAAAGTTAAGGTTTGCAATTGTTATTTTCTTGAATTGCATTTTTAATCATTGCAATTCTGTTTATTTAGAGGTTGATTGTGTGACAAAATCTGCGGAATTGATATATAATTAATTAATTTACTAATATAAACTTATAATTACCAAGAAGAAGACTAACAATAAAATCTAATTTTTCGAAGATAGATATAGCGAGGGCTTTCGAGATAGAAGTAAGAAATTCGCAAAAATGCTGCAAACTTTTTCTTCTTCTTTTTGTTTAACGCAACATGCTGTAGACTTGGTTTTACGAATTTCAATGAATATGATCATTTTTATCCTTGTCTCTTCTTTGTTATGATACTTACAATGCTAGTCTATTCTAAAAAAAAATGACTTAGTAAAAAAAATTGACATAATGGAAAATTAGACATATTTGAAAGTGCATTCAAAGACGGAACTACTCAAGAAGATGAGGCCATAAACACCCCCCACACCACACCCCCCCCCAAAAAAAAAAAAAATGGTAGTTGTTTATTTGTTACTCATTATCTTTAATTTTATAGAAGATTGTTACCTATTATATTTGTTGTGAGTTTTGACACCAGTCATTCAATTCAGGAATGAAGCTATTCAAGGAAGAATTGCCCCCCGCCCAAATTTTTTTTTTTTTTTTTTAAATTTATATATACACACAAGTTGCTAACTTATGCAATGCAAATAAAAAAAAAAAATTATATATATATACATATATATATGATATTTTTTTTTCAATGAGAAATCACAAAATTTTGAATTAAAGAATTTGTGGTAGAGAATATATCTAACTTTTTTTTTTTTTTAAGAAGATGAATATATCTAACATAATTAGACTTTGTTTAGATAAGATCAAGCACCATTGAATTGCATTTTTTTTAAAGAAAAAAAGATAGTGCTGTTTTACTGAAGACTATAAATGGTGTACATCAGTATCTAAAATATTAGAAATGCACAGGGGAAATATCTCCCACCCAATACACTACATCTTCCTGAGATTGTGACTAGAATTTAATTCAATACATACATATTTATATATATATATATATATATATATATTGTTTAGTGATGGATTGCTTTATCTAACAAAAATAGAGTCTAATTAGTTTAGACTAAACTGGATTTAAAAAGAAAAATTAGAAACTAACAAGGATTAAAAAATAAATAAACAAATATAGTGGAGCAATATTTTTAACTCTAGAAATCAAATTAAAAAATATATATGTGTATTAGAAGGATGATGTGGAAAAATATGAGCTTTCAAAACCTTTCCTGGCTCACCCAAATAAAATTTAAATTTTTCCTAATTTGCTTTAAAATGCACCAAATCAAAACAAAGCCCTAAAACCTTACAAAAATATCTATAAAAGTGCGTTTGAGAGAGAGGGAACCTCTATACAATTGCCAATGCCCTAAGACCAAGGGGTATTATATTGCCGCTGGCTATGACTATGACCACTCACTAGTGGCCAATTATTAATCCATGAATTGAAGATCGATCGAAGATTCTCCTTGGGATGCATATTAATACTTTAAAATTGATAATATTTATTAGTTGGTAAACTTTTTTTTTTTTTTTGATAAAATTTGGTAAACTATTGCTAGATATAGAACTGCATCATTATGAGCTTAACGTAGTTCATCAGTTTAGAATTCAAAACATTAAATATCTTTTGATTGTGCCAATATATAGAAAGGACTAGAAAGATCAATTGCTTACTAATTTATTTATAAAGCGGTTGTATTTGTACTTATTTTTCCAATTTTCATCACAAATTAAGCATGTTCGGCCATTAATATTATAACAAAATGGAAGACGGTTTTATGATCAATCTCTTTAATTTTTTACATTGAAAAAAAAATTGTTACAAATTTTAATATAAAATAAATTGTACGGCACCTAAACGCCCAAGTTCATATTGGGCCTTGGACCATGAATCAATGATATGGGCCAAGGATCTAATCTTTACATCGACAATGACCCCAACCCAGACCCACGAATAGCCACCAACGTGGACTGAGTATTGTCAGGACACTTAGAAAGCGAATCACATACGCCCTGCTCACAGGATGTTCGGGAAACCATTCCCGGTAACTATGCACATGCTCGGTCACATCGCCCGGACACATCACCGTTTACGTGCCCGGCAGAACCTTAGGAAACTCCGTTGCCGAACACATTAACTGAAGTGGGAACCATTTCCAAGGCCACTTGTACCTAAAAACCCACTTAAGCCCATTGACATTGGACCCTTCTTTGCACTAAGGGAGAAGATAATGATGATCATCCCATTAACGAAAGCTATAAATAGGAGAAATGAATAGATAGTTGGGGGATGCAATTCTAAGGGAAAGAAGAAAGTAAGAAAGAGAGAGAGAGAGAGAGAGAGAGAGAGGAATTAACGCTGAGAAAAAGGGAGAAAAGTGTTTGCATTGGGTCCCTTAGCCTAGGACAACCCAAGGTAGGATACTCAGACCCACCAAATAAATAGATTGTGAGCCCAAATAGTGGTTTGGCCCATCAAGCCCGTCCTTGGAGCTTACAATTGGCGCCTACCATGGGGTTCTCCTACAACGTTGTAGTTCTAGAGGGACTCAAACTCGGAGACAATGTCTGAAAGGCGTTCGGGGGACCGTGCAAGAACCGGATCCGAAGGGTCTTCTTGGGGGTCAAGTTGGCGACAGCGTAGACAGAAAGAACGAGAAGATAGGAGGCATGACCAACTAGAAGTGATGTCCGGCACGGGAGAGGGGTCGTATCAAACCCAATGGACGGTTTCTGGCGCCACGGGATGTAGGCGAAGGGAGGAACGGGATGAAGAAGTCAAACGGCTCCGCAGATTAGTCAAGGGTTTGGAGCTGGAAGTGAGAGGTAGGCACCGGGGAGGAGACATAAATGACTGGCAGCAGGAGGACGGGATTGAGGGAAATAGATATGAAGAGGGATCTAATCAATCTAGACCTCGACTGCAACGGAGTCGTTCACATTCTCGGGAATCATATCGGTATCGAGACCGTTCGCACTCGAGAGGGTTTCGACGAAATAGGAACCGGTCTCCCTCCCGGGAAACGGGGCAATGCCGAGGCCGTTCACATTCTCAGGAAAATCAAGTGAGGGATTCGCTCTCCCCGGAAGAGGGGCGACCCCGGAATGCTACCATGGACGCCATTAGCCACGCGCTGCTAAAAGCAGCTCGGTCCCTGTTTTCAAGCGAAATTAAGCGAGCCCAAATGCCGGACAGGTTTGCCCGCCCACCGTTCAACTGCTATGAAAGGAAGACTGATCCGGTAGAACACGTTAGCCATTATATTCAGATGATATCTTTGCATACTCATAACGATGCGCTCATGTGCAAAGTATTTCCCTCGAGTTTGGGACCGACTGCATTAAGATGGTTTAATGGGTTACAGAAAGGATCCATACGAAGTTTCTCCAAGCTGATTCAAGAGTTCAGAGTCCGGTTTGTGACGTGCAGCCGAGTACCTCAGCCAGTTGACGCGCTCCTGTCAATGAAAATGAGGGTGGGAGAGACCCTCCGTAGTTACGCCAGCCGGTATTGGAAGCTATACAACGAGATCGGCGGGGATAACGAAAGGGTGGCGGCAAGCACATTTAGAATGGGGTTGCCCGAGTATTCAGGGCTACGAGAGTCATTGACCAAAAAGCCGCTCGAAGGCATGCGGCAACTTATGAGACGCATCGAGGAATACAAACGATTAGAAGATGACCAGTTACAGAGCAAAAGCAAAGCGCCAATGATGACTCGTCCCTGGCAGGCAGGTTTCCCGTTCAAGCCCTGTGGGGGTCCGGTGATTCAAGAACCGACCACACAAATGGGAGTAGTGAACGTGACGTTTAAGGAATCGGTACATAGGATTCTTGACCGAATCAAACATGAGCCGTATTTTTGGTGGCCGAACAAGATGGGCGGGGATCCATCCAGAAGGAATCAAAGTCTATACTGCACTTATCACCGAGATAGGGGTCACACCACCGAACAATGCCGGGTATTAAAAGACCACCTCGGGTAGCTAGTCAAGGCCGAGCACTTAAAGGATTTCGTGCTAGACTCGGGGGACAAAGTAGTAGGGCAAGATATCTGGCAAAGGGGAACCCTCTCCCACCCCCTGTGGGGATAATTGAAGTAATCCATGTTGCGCCGGAGAAGCTCATTGTAGGAAGAAGGAAAGGAGTGTTGACAGTAGTGTCGGTAGAAGGTAACCCGAGTCTACAGTCGCCCAGTAAGAAGATGAAGTTTGCACGGGAGCCTGTCTTGTTTGACGATGGTGATCTAGAGGGGACAATTCAACCACATGATGAGGCATTAGTGGTCACGGCCCGGATAAACGGCTTCTTAGTAAAAAGGATGATGATAGACCAGGGAAGCGGGGCCGACGTGATGTACCCGAATCTGTTCAAGGGACTCGTTCTAAAGAAGGAGGACCTCATGAAGCACACTGCACCTTTAGTTGGATTTGATGGCAAATTAGTGATTCCTAAAAGGCAAATCTCCCTCCCCGTGATTATGGGAGGGAAGGAGGTATCTGTAATGTTCACAATAGTAAGCTCATTTTCCCCGTATACTGCCATCCTGGGAAGACCATGAATCCACTCAATGAGGGCCGTCCCATCAACATTGCATGTGAAGATTGAATTCCCAACCGAGCGAGGTGTTATTGTAATAAAAGGAGATCAACAAGTGGCCAGACAGTGCCTTACTGCCGTAGTAAACTGGAAGCAGAGGAATCAGATCAGTCAGGGAGAAATCACCGGGCAACTGGATGGAGACATGGAAGCTGGGCAGCCCGAACAGGGGCGCGTTGAACAGGAAGATGTGTCCCGGAAAAAACCCATTATAACAATTAAAGGATCCCCGAGAAGGAATGGGGGCTGGGTGTGCTGAGGAGTTAGTAAAGGTAAAAATATTGCCGGACACCAATAAACATTTTCAGGTTGGAGTAAGCATGAGTCGCGAGGAAAGAGTCCAAGTATTACTATTTCTAGTTCAAAACGTAGATGTTTTCGCTTGGGATCCTTATGAAGTTCCCGGGGTTGATCCCGAGTTTATCGTCCACAAACTCAATGTAGACCCCTCATATCCCTCGAAGAAGCAGAAGCCGAGAAGGTCGACTAAAGACCACATTGATGCGGTAAGACAGGAGGTGGAAAAGCTGAAGGAGGCAGGGGCCATAAGGGAAACCTTTTTTCCGAAATGGCTGGCAAATACCATTGTTGTCCCGAAGAAGAACGGCAAATGGAGGGTTTGTGTGGATTTCACGGATCTGAACCTGGCATGCCCAAAGGACCCGTTCCCTATTCCAAAGATTGACCAATTAGTGGACGCCACCCGAGGATGAGTTTCCTGGATGCCTTCCAAGGGTACCATCAGATTGCCCTGGCCGATGAAGACCAGGAGAAAACGGCGTTCATATCCCCCGATGCCAATTACCATTATACCGTGATGCTTTTTGGGCTAAAGAATGCAGAGGCGACATACCAACGGATGATGACGAGGATGTTTCGGGATAAAATGGGGCATACCGTCGAAGTGTATATCGACATCATGGTGGTGAAAAGCAAACAAGAGGCTCGGCATGTAGAGGATCTCCGGGGAGTGTTCGAGGTGTTGCGAAAACACAAATTGCGTCTTAACGCAGAAAAATGCACATTTGGAGTAGGGGCTGGCAAATTTTTGGGGTACTTGATCACCAACAGGGGGATAGAAGTAAATCTCGACCAAATTGAAGCTGTGAAGCGACTCCGATCTCCGAGCAACCCGAAAGAAGTACAGGTATTGACCGGGATGCTGGTCGCTCTCAACCGGTTCATCTCAAAATTTTCGGATCGCTGCCAACCTTTTTATCAGCTTTTAAAGAAGTGGAAGGGGTTTCGGTAGGATGATGAATGTGAAAAAGCTTTCCAGGACCTTAAGGAGTACTTAGTGCGAGCACCAATGTTGAGTGCACCAGAGCCTGGAGAGGAATTATTCATATACCTCTCAGTATCCGAACATGCTGTAAGTGTTGTGCTTCCAAGGGACCAAGGAGTACAACAACCAGTGTATTATATCAGCAAGACTCTAGTTGACGCAGAAATCATGTACTTGCCCTTGGAGAAGTTGGTGTTGGTCTTAATACATGCTACCAGGAAATTGCCTCAGTACTTCCAGGCCCATACCGTATATGTGCTGACCGATCATCCCTTACAGTCATTATTGAAAAGATCTGATCTTACAGGACGAATAGCTAAATGGGGGACACAGCTCGGGGCATTCGATGTGAGATATAAGTCGAGAAGTGCAGTAAAGGGACAGGTGTTAGCAAATTTTGTAGCAAAATTCTCTCCCAAGGGGGAAATGGTCTGTCAGGTGGAGCATCGCCCGTGGAAGGTACATGTGGATGGGGTTTCCAACGCCAAAGGTGCCGGAGCCGGGGTAGTCATAATCACCCCGGAAGGAATTCTCTTGGAACATTCGTTCAGGCTGGGGTTTAATGCCTCCAACAATAAGGCAGAGTATGAGGCATTGCTTGTCGGACTGAGGGCTGTTTCACGGTTAGAGGCCCAGGACGTGGAGATCTATTCGGATTCAAGACTCATTGTCAACCAGGTACAGGGGAATTTTGAGGCTCGAGATCCTCGGATGAAAGCCTACTTGGACTTGGTGAAGCAGGTCATGGACGGCTTTTATACGGTGAAGGTGATTCAAGTGGCCCGAGCACAGAATAGACATGCCGACTCTCTCGCCACTCTGGCATCATCAATTGCCAAGGATATTCCCCGGCTTATCAGAGTGGAACTCATCCCCGAGCCTAGCATTAAGGTAGCAGGAAGTGAGGGGGCTGTGAGAGTTGAAGTCACGGCAGTCGCAACACTTGGTCCAAGTTGGAAGGACCCCATCATGGATTTCTTGGCCGATGACCGGATTCCGGATAATAAGAAAGAGGCTAACAAAGTCCGCAGGGTGGCAGCCCGGTATTGGTTGTCCGGAGATCGGAAACTCTATCGTAGGTCATTCGGAGGGCCATATCTGTCATGCTTGCACCCGGAGAAAGTAGGCCAACTCCTGGCCGAGTTGAACGAAGGGATATGCGGCAGCCATGTAGGGGGACGATCACTAGCACATCGGGCAATGATTCAGGGATTCTGGTGACCTTGGATGCAAAAGGACGCCGCGGAATATGTTCGGAAGTGTGAACAGTGTTAGAAGCATGCCCCTCAGATACACCAACCAGCCGAGCATTTGAACCCGATTAGCAATCCTTAGCCCTTTGCGCAATGGGGGCTGGACATACTCGGGCCTTTTCCCCGAGAAACAGGCAATCGAAGATTCATGTTGGTGGCCGTTGATTACTTCACCAAATGGGCAGAGGCAGAAACTTTGGCCAATATCCGGGATGTAGATGTGAAGAAGTTCGTATGGAAGAACATAATCACCAAGTTCGGAGTCCCGGACTCCCTTATATCAGACAATGGGCTGCAGTTTAACAGTCGAAGTTTTCGTGAATTTTGTAGCAATCTCGGGATCAGGAACAGGTACTCTACCACAGCGTATCCTCAGGGCAATGGCCAGGCTGAGGCCGTGAACAAGGTGATTGTGAACGGCTTGAAGAGAAGGCTGGAAGGAGCGAAGGG